>NC_086448.1:751339479-751643570 GCF_028390025.1 Pseudophryne corroboree
TCTAAAAATACAAAAACCATTCACAGAACCTATCATACAAAAAAACCCTAACACAAAATTCTTGAAACAACATTACCCAAAAACCCCATTATAAACTTACTAAAATGTTTTTGTTTTTTTAATAGTTTAATTTGGCCTCTAAGGTGAGAATTTTTGAAGCGGGGATGAAAGGGGGATGGGTATGAGGGATCAGACTTGACGAGAGGCGAAAAACACACCTGCCAAGCGGGTATGAACCCCAAGGCTTAAGGCACTTGACAGGATAAAAAATTCCTCAAGACCCCCAAATATGGCGAGTGGCTGAAACCTCAAGTCTGATTTTTAATCCAATAGGTCAAAACCTGATATATTTCCGAAATACATCAGACTTCCACCTCCCCAGAGCTCTAATTTGCCCGCTCAAACAGCCTTCAGCGGCTGCTGTTGTCGCCGCACCTATCCGAAACGAATGGGTACCGTATCTCGATACCGGCAAACTCATTGTGCAAATACAACGTTCCAGCACCAATCTAAATTGAAATTGAGTCACCGGCATACCATCCATATGCTGCAACCATGGACCTGGCATATCAGTCCTTGTTCTCAAATAAACCCTCGCCAAGGACACTGGACAAATCTCCTTGTCGTCCACACATCTCAAAACGGGTGGTATTCATGTGACAGCCGGTCAGCTGACCGACAGTCACATGATCTCCTCCGTGAGCCCGACGGCTCACTATCCCGATGGTCGGCATGCCGACCAACAGGGACTATTTCCACTCGTGGGTGTCCACGACACCCATAGAGTGGGAATAGAACCTGTGGCGACCGAGCCCGCAGCATGGCGAGCGCAGCGAGCCCGCAAGGGGCTCGCTGCACTCGCCCCTCCCCGCCGGGATCCCGGCGTCGGTATGCTGCCGGGATCCCGGCGTCGGTAAGGTGACCGGCGGTCAGGAGACCGCCGGTCACCAGTACTACACCCCTCAAAACAACCTAACAACCTTTACCTAATTGGTCCGTTTTGGAACGTTGTACTTTGCACCATAAGCCTCCATCTTCCAGTGACACATGTTCACGAAGCATAGGTGACATTGCTGTTTTCGAAGCTGACACCAGTTCACTGACTCTAAAGGCCCTGAAAAAGGCCATGGCGAAACACAATTTAAATAAGAGTGCTTCGTAATCAGATGCACAGACCTCATGCAACACGACCGCCATGCGCCGCAATATTGAATGGTTATTTGCCTTCGTGCATCTTGTACAGGGGGCATCACTCGAGCCCACCCTTTAAGAATCCTTGCTAGAAGGAAAGATTTAGTAAAATCATGCCGGCCTTAAGTCTCAAGAAATAAGAAAGACAGAGCAGACAGTAAAAGTGTTACAAACCCTCTTGACCTGCCTGCGCTAAAAACATTCCCAAACATAATTCAATAACATTGCATAATCAGTCTTACCTTGGTCCTGATGTAAACGGACATATCTCTCCCACTCTCCCATAGCGTTTCTGTACCCTCGAAGGGTAGAAGGTGTCAAGGATCGTAGAGCTAAGCCCTCCAATCCGGGCGTATCACCTGCCAGGCATAAGACGGGCAAGGGTCACCAGATACATTCGCATCCGGAGCTAGCACCCTAAACCTGTGCCACTCGAAACGCGAAAGCGCATCTGCCACACCGTTTTTAATGCCGGAACATGCCGGGCGCGAAAACTTATATTCGATTGAAGGCAACACAAAACCATCTGACCCAACAATCGCCGCACGGGAAGGTTTCTGACTGTTAAACTCATGAACCACACCCAAATTGTCACACCAAAAAACTACTAACAGATTGGCCAAAACCTAGTGCCATAACTCCAGAGCTACCATGATGGGGAATGATTCGAATAATAACATATTACTAGTGAGTCCCTCATCAAACTAGGTTTTTGGCCATGGGGAGACACACCACCTACCCTCAAGGTATGCTCCAAAAACCCGTAGAACCTGCCGCATCAGTGAATAATTGCAACTCTACATTGGATCTGGGTATAGCCTGCCAAATGCGAACACTATTGAAAGTCGCCAAAAAATTCATCCCAAATGTGCAGATCCCCACAAAATTCTTTAGATAATCTCATAAAAATGACTACGTTTTTTTTTTGTTTTTTTTTAATTAACACCTGCTGTGGCTCTCTCCAACTTCCTGCTGAAGACCTTACCCATAGGTATAACTCGGCAAGCAAAATTGAGAGACCCCAATAGTGATTGAGCTTGTATCAACATCAACTTGCCATTTGCCAATGCCACGATTATATCTACTTTTTATTTATCTATTTTTTCCCTGGGTAAATTACAAAAACCCTCAATAGTATCAATTTTGATTCCCAAAAAAGTAAACACCGATGTAGGACCTGCCGTCTTCTCCTCAGCTACAGGGATCTCTATTTGGATAATAATCCAACCAATACAATAATTTGTACAATTTCACTGGAGAAGGGGCCCTACTTAGTGCCAGCAGCTGCCGGGACTCGTTGCTGCTGTTTGTGCAAACCCCCTCAACCACCAGCAGTCTGTTGGCCATTTTGATGGGGTGGGATCCCTCACAGCGAATACAAACATGCCGAAAACGACACCTGAACCCCAGGGTACATTGACCATTATTAAAGGCATAGCATCTGCCTAATATATTCTTACCCGCTAACCATCTGTTACTGATATTACCTAGTTTCTCAGCCAAACCCTCTGAACCATTTTTTAGAGGTTGAGTAACATCTACAAAAATCTCTACATCTTTTTTTTTTTTAACAAAATCTATGATTTCCTTGCCATTCTGTTTTCTGCGAAACTCCTCATCATAGGACCTCCATGCTGTTCCGCGCCCAGCTCTAGCCAGTTCGTTAAGCGAATACATATATTTCATTATATTCATGTGCTCCTGAGGCCTGGACTCCAAATAACAAGCCGCAAAGATAAGCATGCCCTTCTGCCAATTAGAGTAAGACTTATAAGCCTCCTTACCTATACCCAGGGGCGCATTGTGAACAAAAAGCGGCCCTGGAAAAATTTGTACTAGTGGCTTCGCATGGGCAGCACCAGGGGTGTAAGGTCTAGCCATGGGCCATGGCAGCAGCACCCTCCCCCAAGACTTTCCAGATAGTGGGCATGTCCAGCATCAAGGGGGAAGTTAAAAAGAAATAAAATAAAATATTATGACACATTATATGATACACCTTCAGAATTTAGGAAACTATATCATTCTGTAGAAATATATATTTTCTTGCTTATTACACCAACCGTATCCCAATCACTATTCACTCAATCTTATATGTCAGCCAAGCAGGCAGACAGAGCATACACTAGGTCATCTGCAATCACAGGCTAAGTGGCAAAGTCATTTTCATATATGCAAATTATTTTGCATCTTATTCATTATGTCTATAAAAAGGACCACATGTCCACAAACAAAACAGGCCCCATGGGTGCGTCGGCCCACCGGGAATCTTCCCTGTAAACCCTATGGCCAATCCGCCTCTGCCTATACCCAATTTCTTTCTAGCCGCCACTAATGCTTTTCTCGCTTTACTAGTTAAAGCAAACATATTCACAAATTTGCCCTGTCGAATACGCTCCCTAATTCTGGGCTGTACCCTTCTCAAAACAGCAGTATTTGAACATTGCAAAGAATCCTCGGGACCCTCCTCCGAGAACATGCTAGATCTGCTGTGTCTGCGCCTTCTTTTATGTCTTTTCTTGCAACCACTGCAGCTGCTGTCAGCTGAAGATGAGGACTCAGAGGAAGAAGTGGATGAACCCCTGTAACTTCTGCGCCTATGCTTACGTTTTTGCGAAGCTTTTTCTTGCATAATTTCTCCTTAACTGCGCCCATATTGCCTGAGCTAACCACTGCATCCTTTTTACACGCTACAGGGTGCACTTCCGCCTCACCGTAAATACCTCCCTCATCCAGGGCGGACTCCATCACAGCCGCCGACTCCCCAGAATCCTCCTGTACTTCAGGGGCTACCAAGGACTCTGCTGGAGAAATACAAGGAGAAACATCCACCAGACACTCATTAGGATTCATATTGCCCCTATTCCTTCCACCCGTTCTGGCCCGTGAAACAGCGGCCGCTAAATAACTTACGCCATCCCTGTTCAAAATGGAGGACTTCTGCTCACCCAAAAATTTCCCTTCAGTATGATTAGCAGTCAGCACCGGGATCAGTGCTGATATGACTGAAGTGCATATAGACGCTACCTCAGACGAGTTCCAACCAGCGCCATTACTCCCAAAACGCACAGCATCAGCGTATGACCTCCCCGTCAATGTGCCCCTCATACTGTGTACCTCCAGGCACCCCTTTTTTACCCCTAATATTCACACTGGCGAGCCTTCCTTGCTGCCTTTCAGCATTTCTCATGCCCAAGCTACTTGCGCGCTGTCCCGCTACGTCCGTGTCTGCCCCGGTATCCCTTGATCTAACCGGACCCCTGTTAATTCCTCCGTTAGGTGCTCCCTCTCCTTGCACCAACCTTTTTTCCCTTGTTTCTCTTTCATTTTGCTCACCTCTAGAAAGAACAGTGCTACGACGACCACCTCTAGCAGCCACGGTCCCACGCGGGCCCGCGGGGCGACCGCGACGTACCTCCGGCACATGCACTCCTGAGGTAACTACCCGAGATGTTACCGCTCTCCTCAACACCCTGCTCCGCGACTCCACCATAGCACCAACGCTTCGAGACATTACACTATCGGTAATTAGTTCTGTAGAATCAATTCCCACAGCACGAGTTAAAACAACAGCTCGTGACACAGACAAGCTGCTGACCCGGCCTCTGCGTGATGCAGCTTTGCCCGCCAAAAGCCTCTCAGGCAGTCGACCCCGACCCCTGGCGGCGGCATTACCCACATTACTCCTAGCTTGACCTAGTCCTTATACTGACAAATGCTGTCCCCTACCTGACACTAACACAGCAGCGTCCCTGTCACCGCTTTCAATCAAACGGATAGGGGGACGCACAGCACGACTGGGCCTCGGCATGTTAGAAAGTAGAAAAACAAGTTTTATGGTAAGAACTTACCCTTGTTAAAACTCTTTCTGCGAGGTACACTGGGCTCCACAAGTCTGGACAATGGGGTGTAGAGTAGGATCTTGATCCGAGGCACCAACAGGCTCAAAGCTTTGACTGTTCCCAGAATGCACAGCGCCGCCTCCTCTATAACCCCGCCTCCCAGTACAGGAGCTCAGTTTAGTTAACCAGCCTAATGCAGTAGCAGGAAAAGAGACGACAACGGTTAGTAGCCACATACACCACACTCTCACGACAAGAGAAGTGTCAGCGGCTAATGCCATATCAACCCAAAGAAGCTAAGTGCGTCAGGGTGGGCGCCTTGTGGAGCCCAGTGTACCTTGCAGAAAGAGTTTTAACAAGGGTAAGTTCTTACCATAAAACTCGTTTTCTGCTGCGGGGTACACTGGGCTCCACAAGTCTGGACAATGGGGATGTCCTAAAGCAGGTCCTTATGGGAGGGGACACACTGTAGCGGGCACAAGAACCCAGCGTCCAAAGGATGCATCCTGGGAAGCGGCAGTATCGAAGGCATAGAACCTTATGAACGTGTTCCCGGAGGACCACGTAGCCGCCTTGCACAATTGTTCAAGGGTCGCACCACGTTGTGCCGCCCAAGAAGGTCCAACAGACCGAGTAGAATGGGCCGTAATGTGAACAGGAGCTGACAGACCAGCCTTCACATAAGCATGCGCAATCACCATTCTAATCCACCTGGCCAGGGTCTGCTTGTGAGCAGGCCAGCCACGTTTGTGAAATCCAAACAAAACAAAGAGAGAATCAGACTTTCGAATAGAAGCAGTTCTCTTCACATAGATACGGAGAGCCCGTACCACATCCAAAGACCGCTCTTTGGGAGACAAATCAGGAGAAACAAAAGCTGGAACCACAATCTCCTGATTAAGGTGGAACGAAAAAACCACCTTAGGTAAATATCCGGGACGAGTCCTAAGAACCGTCCGGTCACGGTGAAAAATCAGATATGGGGAACTACAATACAAGGCACCCAAATCCGACACTCTTCTAGCAGAGGCAATAGCCAGCAAGAACACCACCTTAAGGGAAAGCCACTTAAGGTCAACTTGAACCAAGAGGTTCAAATGGAGGCTCCTGCAACGCCTCCAAAACCACCGACAAGTCCCAAGGAGCCACAGGCGGGACATAGGGAGGTTGGATACGCAACACACCCTGAGTGAAAGTATGGACATTAGGTAAAGTCGCAATTTTTCTCTGAAACCACACCGACAAGGCAGAAATAGGAACCTTGATGGAGGCCAGACGCAGGCCTAAATCTAGGCCCTGCTGTAGAAAAACCAAAAGTTTGGCTGTACTAAACTTGGAAGCGTCATAATGGTTAGAAAAACCCTTAGCTCTTAAGATGGAAGCTTCAAGAGCCACGCCGTCAAAGACAGCCAGGCTAGGTCCTGGTAGACACAGGGGCCCTGAACGAGGAGGTCTGGGCGTTGTGGAAGTAGAAGTGGACGCTCTGACAATAGGCCTTGCAGGTCTGAGAACCAGTGCCGTCTGGGCCACGCCGGAGCTATGAGAAGCAGATTTCCTTTTTCTTGCTTGAACTACCGAATTACCCTGGGCAGGAGTGACACCGGAGGGAACATGTACGGCAGCCGAAACCTCCACGGCACTGCCAGCGCATCCACGAATGCTGCTTGAGGATCCCTTGTCCTTGCTCCGAAGACCGGAACCTTGTGATTGTGTCGAGACACCATCAGATCCACATCTGGAAGACCCCACTTTTCCACGAGGAGTTGAAACACTTCTGGATGGAGGCTCCACTCACCGGCATGCACGTCCTGACGACTGAGAAAGTCCGCTTCCCAATTCAGGACTCCCAGAATGAATATTGCCGATATTGCCGGTAGATGGCGTTCTGCCCAACGTAGAATCCGTGAGGCTTCCTTCACTGCCAAACGGCTTTGAGTGCCGCCTTGATGATTTATGTAAGCCACTGTGGTGGCGTTGTCCGACTGTACTTGAACAGGACGGTTCTGAATCAAATGCTGGGCTAGGTTCAACGCATTGAAGACCGCCCGCAATTCCAGAATGTTGATCGAGAGGAGAGATTCCTCCTTGGTCCACCGACCCTGCAAGGAGTGCTGCTCCATCACCGCGCCCCAACCTCTTAGACTGGCATCTGTCGTCAACAGGACCCAGTTGGGATATCCAGAAGGGACGGCCTCTGCACAATTGTCGGTCCAGGAGCCACCAGAGCAGCGACAGACGGACCTCCGGAGTCAAAGAGATCATGTGATACCTGATCCGGTGAGGCAGGCCATCCCACTTGGCTAGAATCAGCTTCTGGAGGGGGCGAGAATGGAATTGAGCATACTCCACCATGTCGAATGCTGACACCATGAGGCCCAGCACCTGCATTGCCGAATGTATCGACACTTGCGGACGAGAAAGGAAGCAACGAATCCTGTCCTGAAGTTTCAGGACTTTCTCCTGAGACAAGAAACACCTCTGGTTGTGAGTGTCCAACAGCGCTCCCAGATGCACCATGCTCTGAGCAGGGACCAGGGAGGATTTCTTCCAGTTGATGAGCCACCCGTGGGCTTGTAGAAACCGGACCGTCATATCCAGATGACGCAGGAGAAGATCTGGGGAATTTGCAAGGATTAACAAGTCGTCCAGATACGGCAGTATCCTGACCCCTTGACGGCGGAGTACCACCGTCACCACCGCCATAACTTTGGTGAAGACTCGCGGAGCCGTTGTTAAACCAAAAGGTAACGCCTGAAACTGGTAATGGAGGTTGCCAATAGCGAACCTCAGGTATTGTTGATGTGACACTGCTATAGGAATATGCAGGTAAGCATCCTGTATGTCCAGGGAGACCATGTAGTCCCCAGGTTCCAAGGCCAGAAGGATAGAGCGAAGGGTTTCCATACGGAACTTGGAAACCTTCACAAATTTGTTCAGTGCCTTGAGGTTGAGAATGGGCCGGGAGGACCTATTCGGTTTTGGGACTAAAAATAGCGGAGAATAGTACCCCCGGCCCCTCTGAGCAAGAGGCACCTGTACTATGACTCCTGTATCCAGGAGGGTCTGTACCACCGAATGCAGAGTGTTTGCCTTTGTCTGGTCCGACGGGACGTCTGTCTGGCAAAACCGATGAGGGGGGCGGTTTTTGAAGGCTATGGCGTAACCTCGAGTGACGACTTCCCGTACCCAGGCATCTGAAGTCGTCTACAACCATTCCTGGGTATACCCTAGAAGCCGGCCCCCCACCCTGGGATCCCCCAGGGGGAGGCCCGCCCCGTCATGTGGCAGGCTTATTGGTCTTGTCTGCTGGCTGACGGGCAGCCCAGGCTCTTTTGGGCTTCGGCTTACCAGGTTTGGAAGTGCGGGCCTGCTTATGGTACGCCTGACCTTTTGCTTTACCTGAAGGACGAAAGGGGTGAAAGGACGTGCCTTTGGCCTTCGACACAGAAGGAGCTGTATTAGGCAGACAGGCAGTTTTGGCAGTAGCCAAGTCAGCCACTATCTTATTTAAGTCCTCCCCAAACAGAATATCCCCCTTGAAAGGGAGTACCTCCAGGGTTTTTCTAGAGTCCAGATCCACAGACCAGGATCTCAGCCACAATATCCTGCGAGCCAGGACTGACGTAGTAGAGGCCTTGGCTGCTAGGATACCGGCATCAGAAGCCGCCTCTTTAATATAGCGAGATGCTGTGACAATATATGACAAGCATTGTCTAGCATGGTCAGAGGAGATTTCAGGCTCTAACTCCAAGGCCCATGCTTCAATAGCCTCTGCCGCCCATGTAGCTGCAATAGTGGGCCTTTGTGCAGCACCCGTGAGGGTGTAAATCGCTTTTAGACAACCCTCAACACGTTTATCCGTAGGCTCTTTTAGAGACGTGACGGTAGTGACAGGTAGAGCTGAGTAAACCACCATCCTAGCCACATGTGAGTCTACTGGAGGAGGCGTTTCCCAATTCTTAGACAGCTCTGGCGCGAGGGGATAGCGAGCCAGCATCTTCTTTTGAGGCACAAACTTCGTACCCGGGCTTTGCCAGGGTTCCTGACGTATATCCACTAGGTGGTCAGAGTGAGGTAAAACTTGTTTAATCACCTTCTGACGCTTGAACCTATCTGGTTTCTTAGGAGGAACGGATGGCTCGGGATCATCCGTAAATCTGCAGAATTAACTTAATAGCCTCCAAAAGATCAGGAACAGCCACATGTGAACTACGCTCCCCAGGGGCGGATCCAGGAAAAAATGACAGGGGGGGCACCTTGTGCATGCCGAAGGCGTGCGGTCCATGAAGGTGTGCGTGGCCTCACAACAAGGGCATGACCTAGCAACAAGGGTCATGGCCTCAAAGGGAACATCGTATTCGTAAGACGGGAAGAGGGTGACACTTTGGAGAGGCAGCGGGTGACGCGAGAGAGAGGGTGCTGGGTTTATAGTGACGCAGGGGAGAGGCAGTGGATGAAGGAAACATAGTGGGAGACGGAGAGGCAGTGGGTGACAGAGAGAGGGTGACAGTGAGAGGCAGAGTGGGTAACACCGGGGAACGGGTGACAAGGAAAAAGTGGGTGATGCCAGGGGGAGGTGGCAGTGGGTAACAAGGAGAGGGGAACAGGGAGAGGCAGTGGGTACCTAAGGTCTCTGTAGGAGTAAGAGGGAGTAGTGAGACATTTGTAGTAAGGTTTACAGAGGCATGAAGGGAAAGATTCACTGGGGAAACAAACATTATAGCACACGGTATGAGCCGAAATTCACATTATAGCACACGGTATGAGCCGAAATTCACATTATAGCACACGGTATGAGCCTAAATTCACATTATAGCACACGGTATGAGCCGAAATTCACATTATAGCACATAGTATGAGACAAAATTCACATTATAGCACACAGTATGAGCCGAAATTCACATTATACCACACGTTATGAGCCGAAATTCACATTATACCACACAGTATGAGCCTAAATTCACATTATACCACACAGTATGAGCCTAAATTCACATTATACCATACGGTATGAGCTGAAATTCACATTATAGCACACAATATGAGCCGAGATTCACATTATACCACACGGTTTGAGCCGAAATTCACATTATAGCACACAGTATGAGACGAAATTCACATTATAGCACACGGTATGAGCCAAAATTCACATTATGCCACTGAGGAGTGAAAACGCTGTCACCACCATGTGCTACCTCTCAAGTAACCCCACCACGCGAGAAGAACATCCTGAGAGGAGCCGCTACCTCTGCCAGCAGCCAGCCTCTATATGGATGGTGGCCGCTGCTGCAGCCACGTCGGAGTCTCACACTGTCTAAGGCTGAGCTCCGGGCAGTACTGGTATATATCAAGATCAACCAGAATCCGTTGGTATCCTAAGTGAACAGGATTTTCCTGCCAGTTTGTGATATTAAACCCCGCTGCTCCTCAGGGTAAAGTGTCCGCAAACAACAGTGTGGTGGTGTGTACCTTTGACTCCCTTGATGGTGGTCCAGTTGCCAGGCTCTGGTGGTACAATCACTTGTTCACGTCTTGGATAGGTTTACGAAGTCCGCCGGCGAAGCTTCTGTACAAGCCGCTATTAGCGCTAAGCGGCACTGTTCGGGATCAATGAGATCTGTGATCACAGCCTAACCGTCCCCAGATCACAGATCTCATTGATCCCGAACAGTGCCGCTTAGCGCTAATAGCGGCTTGTACGGAAACTTCGCCAGCGGACTCCGTTAACCTGTCCAAGATGTGAACAAGTGATTGTTTGTTTAAAGTGCCAGACATGACAGGGGGGGCACGGGCCCGCGTGCCCCCCCCCCCTCCTGGATCCGCCACTGACGCTCCCCATCAGCCGTATCTGAGTCAGAACCTGTGGGGTCAGTGTATGTGCTGTCTTCATCAGATGAGGTGTCAGTGACAGCAGTGGATTGTGAGGAGACGAGCTCTCGCTTAGAGGACCTCTTGGACTTAGGCGAGCGTTGGTCAGACTTTTTAGTAGTCAGGGACTGGTTCAACTTCTTTAATTGAGCAGATAAATCGTCCGCCCATGGCGGGTTAGCTGCAGGGACCACATACGGTTGTACCGGCATTGGGGGACCCATAGGGGGTGTTAGTTTATGAACTAGCGTATGCAGAAGCATGGAAAAAGCGGACCACGGAGGGTCAGTATGTGCCTCCGTTGCCACAGTCCCACTGGGGGGCAAGGAGCCCCCAGAACCAGAGCCCACAGCTGCTATATTCTCCCCATATGTGCCTGTGGCTTCAGCAACACCAGCAGTGTGTTCCGCCCTAGAACCGTTACCCATAGTTGCCGACTTTTGGGCTGCTCTCTCCGGGAGAGAGCAGCCATTCGGCTCAGCAGGGGGGCGGGCACGCCGGGCAGTGAGCTGATGTGAGGAGGGGGGCGGGCCGGAGGCGGCATGGGGGCGGGGCGGAGGCGGGCCAGAGGAGGGACGGGGGCCTGGCTGCTGGATCGCGTCATGCAAGCCACGCCCCCCACTGTGCAATGCCACAATTACCGGCATTATACAGTGGGGGGCGTGGCTTGCATGACGCGATTCAACAAGGATCGCGTCATCGCCTGCCTGGACCGCCCACTTCACTCGCTAAGTGGGCAGCCGGGCAGGGGGGGACCCCTGTAATCGGGAGACTTGCCTGCTCTTCCGGGGGGCCGAGAGGGTCACCCCATTTTCGGGAGCCTCCCGGCCATTCCGGGAGGGTAGGCAAGTATGCCGTTACCCTCAGAAGCAGATATGATATAACTTGCAGTATGAGGTAACACAGTACAATTATTCGCAGCACTATATCCCTAAACCCAAACCCCTGCGCAGTGTAGTCAGCACCAGCAGAGATAAAGGAGAGATATGGTGACTAATTCACAGAGAAAAAATAAGAATTTACTCACCGGTAATTCTATTTCTCGTAGTCCGTAGTGGATGCTGGGAACTCCGTAAGGACCATTGGGAATAGACGGGCTCCGCAGGAGACTGGGCACTCTAAAAGAAAGATTAGGTACTATCTGGTGTGCACTGGCTCCTCCCTCTATGCCCCTCCTCCAGACCTCAGTTAAGGAAACTGTGCCCGGAAGAGCTGACACAACAAGGAAAGGATTTGGAATCCAGGGTAAGACTCATACCAGCCACACCAATCACACCGTACAACTTGTGATAACCATACCCAGTTAACAGTATGAACAACAACTGAGCCTCAGTAACAGATGGCTCATAACAATAACCCTTTAGTTAAGCAATAACTATATACATGTATTGCAGAGAGTCCGCACTTGGGATGGGCGCCCAGCATCCACTACGGACTACGAGAAATAGAATTACCGGTGAGTAAATTCTTATTTTCTCTGACGTCCTAGTGGATGCTGGGAACTCCGTAAGGACCATGGGGATTATACCAAAGCTCCCAAATGGGCGGGAGAGTGCGGATGACTCTGCAGCACAGCATGAGCAAACTCAAGGTCCTCCTCAGCCAGAGTATCAAACTTGTAGAACTTAGCAAACTTGTTTGACCCCGACCAAGTAGCAGCTCGGCAAAGCTGTAAAGCCGAGACCCCTCGGGCAGCCGCCCAAGAAGAGCCCACCTTCCTTGTGGAATGGGCTTTCACCATTTTGGATGCGGCAATCCAGCCGCAGAGTGAACCAGCTGAATCGTGCTATAGATCCAGCGAACAATAGTCTGCTTCGAAGCAGGAGCACCAACCTTGTTGGCTGCATACAGAATAAACAGCGAGTCAGACTTTCTGACTCCCGCCTTTCTGGAAACATAAATTTTCAAAGCCCGGACTACGTCCAGCAACTTGGAATCCTCCAAGTCCCTAGTAGCCGCAGGCACCACAATAGGCTGGTTCAAATGAAACGATGATACCACCCTAGGAAGAAATTGGGGACGAGTCCTCAATTCTGCCCTGTCCATATGGAAGATCAGATAAGGGTTTTTACATGACAAAACCGCCAATACTGACACACGCCTGGCCGAAGCTAAGGCCAATAGCATGACCACTTTCCACGTGAGATATTTTAGCTCCACGGTCTTAAGTGGCTCAAACCAGTGGGATTTCAGGAAATCCAACACAACGTTAAGATCCCAAGGTGCCACCGGTGGCACAAAAGGAGGCTGAATATGCAGCACCCCCGGAACAACGTCTGAACTTCAGGCAGTGAAGCCAGTTCATCTTTAGAGAAAATGTATAGGGCCGAAATCTTGACCTTTATGGATCCTAATTTTAGGCCCATAGTCACTCCTGACTGTAGGAAGTGCAGGAATCGACCCCGCTGGAATTCCTCTGTAGGGCCTTCCCGGCCTCACACCAAGCAACCTATTTTCGCCATATACAGTGAAAAAGTCTTGCTGTCACGTCTTTCCTAGCCTTTATCAGCGTAGGAATAACTGCATCCGGAATGCCCTTTTCCGCTAGGATCCGGCGTTCAACCGCCATGCCGTCAAATGCAGCCGCTGTAAATTTTGGAACAGACAGGGCCCCTGTTGCAACATGTCCTGTCTGAGAGGCAGAAGCCCTGAGTCCTCTGAGAGCATTTCCTGCAGCTCCGGGTACCGAGTCCTTCTTGGCCAATTCGGAGCAAAGAATATTGTTTTCACTCCTCCTTTTATTACAATTCTCAGCCCTTGGGTATGAGAGGAAGAGGAGGGAATACAGAGACCGACTGGAACACCCACTGTGTTACTAGTGCGACCACAGCTATCACCTGAGGGTCCCTTGACCGGCGTAAAACCTTTTTTAGCTTTTTATTGAGGTGGGACGCCATCTAGTCCACCTTAGGCAGTTCCCATCAATTTGCAAACTGCGTGAAGACTTCCTGATGAAGTCCCCACTTTTCCGGGTGGAGGTCGTGCCTGCTGAGGAAGTCTGCTTCCCAGATGTCCACTCCCGGAACGAACACTGCTGACAGTGCGCTTACTTGATTCTCCGCCCAGCGAAGAATTCTGGTGGCTTCTACCCTCGCCACCCTGCTCCTTGTGCCGCCTTGGCGGATTACATGAACCCCTGCGGTCTGACTGGATCAGAACCGGTTGGTCGCGAAGCAGGATCTCCGCTTGACTTAGGGCGTTGTATATGGCCCTTAGTTCCAGGATATTGATGTGAAGGCAAGTCAGTTGACTTGACCACAGACCTTGGAAATTTCTTCCCTGTGTAACTGCCCCCCACCCTCGGAGGCTTGCATCCGTGGTTACCAGGATCCAGTCCTGAATGCCGAATCTGCGGCCCTCGAGAAGGTGAGCACTCTGCAGCCACCACAGGAGAGACACCCTGGCCCTGGGGGATAGGGTGATTAACCGATGCATCTGAAGAGGTGATCCGGACCACTTGTCCAGTAAGTCCCATTGGAAGGTCCTCGCATGGAACCTGCCTAAGGGGATGGCCTTGTATGATGCCACCATCCTTCCCAGGACTCGAGTGCAGTGATGCACTGACACCTGTTTTGGTTTTAATAGATTCCTGACCAGTGTCATGAGCTCCTGAGCTCTCTCTATCGGGAGATAAACCCTTTTCTGGTCTGTGTCTAGGATCGTGCCTAGGAGAGGCAGATGAGCTGTAGGAACCAACTGCGACTTTGGAATATATAGAATCCAGCCGTGTTGCCGTTACACTTCCAGAGAAAGTGATACGCTGTTCAGCAACTGCTCTCTTGATCTCGCTTTTATGAGGAGATCGTCCAAGTACGTGATAATAGTGACACCTTGCTTCCGCAGGAGCACAATCATATCCGCCATTACCATGGTGAATATTCTCGGGGCCGTGGAGAGACCAAACGGCAACATCTGAAATTGGTAATGGCAATCCCGTACCGCAATTCTGAGGTACGCCTAATGAGGTGGATAAATGGGGACCTGAAGGTATGCATCCCTTATGTCCCGATTCACAATAAAGTCTCCCCCTTTTTAGGCTTGCACTGACCGCTCTTAGCGATTCCATCTTGAACTTGAACCTTCTCAGGTATATGTTCAGGGATTTTTAATTCAATATGGGTCTGACCGAACCGTCTGGTTTCGGGATTACAACATGGTCTAATAATAACACTCTCTTGTTGAAGGAGGGGACCCTTGACCACCACCTGTTAAAGATACAATGTGTGAATTGCAGTTAACACTGGCTCCCTCTCTTGGGGGAAGCCCGCAGGGCCGTCGGTGAGGGGGCATCTTCTCACAGTCCAGCTTGTATCCCTGAGACACAATATCTATTGCCCAGGGATCGAACAGGGAGTGAACCCACTTGTGGCTGAACTTACGAAGGCGTGTCCCCACCGGGCCTAGCTCCGCCTGTGGAGCCCCAGCGACATTGGTGGATTTTTGTAGGGGCCGGGGAGGACTTCTGTTCCTGGGAACTAGCTGCCCGGCTCTGACAAGAAAGGACGCCCCTCAGACTTTCTTGTTTCTTTATACGAAAGGCTGCATTTAATAATGTCGTGCTTTCTTAGGCTGTGCAGGAATATAAGGCAAACTAGCAGAATTACCAGCTATAGCTGTGGAGACCAGGCCCGAGAACCCTTCTCCACACAATCCTCAGCCTTCCATATGCCTCTTAAGTCGGCATCATCTGTCCAATGCATGTTCTACAGGACACGTCAAGCAGAGATCGACATAGCTTTGACTCTAGGACCCAGTATACTCATGTCTCTTTGGGCATGCTTTATAACTATCTATCTATCACTTAAGACAGCATCTTTAATATATTTATATTGCATACTAGGGTCTCATCTCTGCTGATAAGGTACCTGTCCACGCTGCCACAGCGCTATAAACCCATGCCGACACAATCTCCGGTCTGGGTAGTATACTAGAATGTGCACGCTATCTGCAGGATCCCTGAGAATAGCAAGTGCTACCGTCTGTGCAAACAGGACACCCCAGGGGAAGATTCTCAACATATCCTGGCCCTAGTGGGGAAAGGATACAGCCTGAGAATTCTCTTGTGGGAAGCTGCCGTCTCTTGTCTGGAGATTCACGCTCTTTTTCCTCATGAGAGGAGGGAAATTTACCTCAGCATTCTTCCCCATAAACATGTGTACTCTCGTGTCAGGGACAGATGAGTCATCAGTGATATGCAAATCATCTTTTATTTCAATAATCATATATTGAATACCTTCTAGCCATCTTGGCTGTAACTTTGCATTATCGTAGTCGACAGTGGAGTTAAACTCCATGTCGATACCAGTGTTTGTTATTATGGATAGTGAGCATTGAGAGACTCTGAAAGTCTCTGTGACATAGGGACAGACCTAGGTAGATTTCCTGTCTGTACCCTAACCTTTTGTGCAATAAATTCACCTTAGCACTTACACATATCCAAACAGGTGTCGGCGTTGTCGACGGAGACACCCTCTCACACACATATCCGCTCTATCACCTCCTTAGAGGAGCCTTTTACCTCAGACATTTCGGCACACGCATACCGACACACCACACACACAGGGGATGCTCTATTTGAGGACAGTTCCCCCACAAGGCCCTTTGGAGAAACAGAGAGAGAGTATGCCAGCACACACCCCAGCGCTATATAACCCAGGGATTACACTACAACTCAGTGTTTACCCATTAGCTGCTGTATATACAAATTTTGCGCCTAAATTTATGTGCCCACCCCTCTCTTTTCACCCTTTGTGTACCAGGATACTGCCGGGGAGAGCCTGGGGAGCTTCCTTCCAGCGGAGCTGTGAAGAGAAAATGGCGCTGGTGTGCTGAGGAAGAAGGCCCGGCCCCCTCAGCGGCGGGCTTCTGTCCTGTTTCTGACTAAAAATGGCGGGGGTTTTACACATATACAGTCACAGACTGTATTATGTGTATTTATTGCCAAAAGGTATTCTTATTGCTGCCCAGGGCCCCCCCCCCCCCCCCCCCAGCGCCCTGCACCCTACAGTGACCGGAGTGTGTGGTGTGCAGTGGGAGCAATGGCACACAGCTGCAGCGCTGTGCGCTACCTTAATGAAGACCGGAGTCTTCTGCCGCCGATTTTATCTCCTTCTTCTGTCTTCTGGCTCTGCAAGGGGGACGGCGGCGCGGCTCCGGGAACGGACGATCGAGGTCAGGCCCTGTGTTCGAACCCTCTGGAGCTAATGGTGTCCAGTAGCCTAAGAAGCACAAGCTAGCTGCACGCAGGTAGGTTTGCTTCTCTCCCCTCAGTCCCACGTAGCAGTGAGTCTGTTGCCAGCAGATCTCACTGAAAATAAAAACCCTAACAAATACTTTCTTTCTAGCAAGCTCAAGAGAGCCCACTAGGTGCATCCAGCTCTGGCCGGGCACAGATTCTAATTGAGGTCTGGAGGAGGGGCATAGAGGGAGGAGCCAGTGCACACCAGATAGTACCTAATCTTTCTTTTAGAGTGCCGAGTCTCCTGCGGAGCCCGTCTATTCACCATGGTCCTTACGGAGTTCCCAGCATCCACTAGGACGTCAGAGAAAATAAGAATTTACTTACCGATAATTCTATTTCTCGGAGTCCGTAGTGGATGCTGGGGTTCCTGAAAGGACCATGGGGAATAGCGGCTCCGCAGGAGACAGGGCACAAAAAAGTAAAGCTTTACTAGGTCAGGTGGTGTGCACTGGCTCCTCCCCCTATGACCCTCCTCCAGACTCCAGTTAGGTACTGTGCCCGGACGAGCATACACAATAAGGGAGGCATTTTGAATCCCGGGTAAGACTCATACCAGCCACACCAATCACACCGTACAACTTGTGATCTAAACCCAGTTAACAGTATGACAACAGAAAGGGCCTCTTAAAGATGGCTCCTTAACAATAACCCGAATTAGTTAACAATAACTATGTACAAGTATTGCAGATAATCCGCACTTGGGATGGGCGCCCAGCATCCACTACGGACTCCGAGAAATAGAATTATCGGTAAGTAAATTCTTATTTTCTCTATCGTCCTAAGTGGATGCTGGGGTTCCTGAAAGGACCATGGGGATTATACCAAAGCTCCCAAACGGGCGGGAGAGTGCGGATGACTCTGCAGCACCGAATGAGAGAACTCCAGGTCCTCCTTTGCCAGGGTATCAAATTTGTAAAATTTTACAAACGTGTTCTCCCCCGACCACGTAGCTGCTCGGCAGAGTTGTAATGCCGAGACCCCTCGGGCAGCCGCCCAAGATGAGCCCACCTTCCTTGTGGAGTGGGCTTTTACAGTTTTAGGCTGTGGCAGGCCTGCCACAGAATGTGCAAGTTGAATTGTGTTACAAATCCAACGAGCAATCGACTGCTTAGAAGCAGGTGCGCCCAACTTGTTGGGTGCATACAATATAAACAGCGAGTCAGATTTTCTGACTCCAGCCGTCCTTGCAATGTATATTTTTAAGGCTCTGACAACGTCCAACAACTTGGAGTCCTCCAAGTCGCTAGTGGCCGCAGGCACCACAATAGGTTGGTTCAGATGAAATGCTGATACCACTTTAGGGAGAAAATGCGGACGAGTCCGCAGTTCTGCCCTATCCGAATGGAAGATTAGATAAGGACTTTTATAAGATAAAGCCGCCAATTCAGATACTCTCCTGGCAGAGGCCAGGGCTAGTAACATAGTCACTTTCAATGTGAGATATTTCAAATCCACCTTTTTCAATGGTTCAAACCAATGGGATTTGAGGAAATCTAAAACTACATTTAGATCCCACGGTGCCACCGGAGGCACCACAGGAGGCTGTATATGCAGTACTCCCTTGACAAAAGTCTGGACCTCAGGGACAGAGGCCAATTCTTTTTGGAAGAATATTGACAGGGCCGAAATTTGAACCTTAATGGATCCCAATTTGAGACCCATAGATAATCCTGATTGCAGGAAATGTAGGAAACGACCCAGTTGGAATTCCTCCGTCGGAACCCTCCGATCCTCGCACCACGCTACATATTTTCGCCAAATGCGGTGATAATGTTTCACGGTGACTTCCTTCCGTGCCTTAATCAAGGTAGGAATGACTTCTTCTGGAATGCCTTTCCCTTTTAGGATCTGGCGTTCAACCGCCATGCCGTCAAACGCAGCCGCGGTAAGTCTTGAAAAAGACAGGGACCCTGCTGTAGCAGGTCCCTTCTCAGAGGTAGAGGCCACGGTTCGTCCGTGAGCATCTCTTGAAGTTCCGGATACCAAGTCCTTCTCGGCCAATCCGGAACCACTAGTATTGTTCTTACTCTTCTTTGCCGTATGATCTTCAATACCTTTGGTATGAGCGGCAGAGGAGGAAACACATACACTGACTGGTACACCCAAGGAGTTACCAGTGCGTCCACAGCTATTGCCTGTGGATCTCTTGACCTGGCGCAATATTTGTCCAGTTTCTTGTTGAGGCGAGACGCCATCATGTCTACAATTGGTCTTTCCCAACGGTCTATTAACATGTTGAAGACTTCTGGATGTAGACCCCACTCTCCCGGATGAAGATCGTGTCTGCTGAGGAAGTCTGCTTCCCAGTTGTCCACGCCCGGGATGAACACTGCTGACAGTGCTATCACGTGATTCTCCGCCCAGCGAAGAATCTTGGCAGCTTCTGCCATTGCACTCCTGCTTCTTGTGCCGCCCTGCCTGTTTACATGGGCGACCGCCGTGATGTTGTCCGACTGAATCAACACCGGCTTTCCTTGCAGGAGAAGTTCCGCCTGGCTTAGAGCATTGTAGATTGCTCTTAGTTCCAGAATGTTTATGTGAAGAGACTTTTCCAGACTCGTCCATACTCCCTGGAAGTTTCTTCCTTGTGTGACTGCTCCCCAGCCTCTCAGGCTGGCGTCCGTGGTCACCAGGATCCAATCCTGAATGCCGAATCTGCGGCCTTCTAATAGGTGAGCCTTCTGCAACCACCACAGAAGTGACACCCTTGTCTTTGGTGACAGGGTTATTCGCAGGTGCATCTGCAGATGCGACCCTGACCATTTGTCCAACAGATCCCTTTGGAATATTCTTGCATGGAATCTGCCGAATGGAATTGCTTCGTAAGAAGCCACCATTTTTCCCAGGACTCTTGTGCATTGATGTACTGACACTTTTCCTGGTTTTAGGAGGTTCCTGACCAGATCGGATAACTCCTTGGCTTTTTCCTCTGGAAGGAAAACCTTTTTCTGAACCGTGTCCAGAATCATTCCTAGGAACAGCAGACGAGTTGTCGGGATTAAATGGGATTTTGGAATATTCAGAATCCACCCGTGTTGTCTTAGCACCTCTTGAGATAGTGCTAAAGCTGTCTCCAGCTGTTCTCTGGACCTTGCCCTTATTAGGAGATCGTCCAAGTATGGGATAACTAATACGCCTTTTCTTCGAAGAAGAATCATCATCTCGGCCATTACCTTGGTAAAGACCCGAGGCGCCGTGGACAATCCGAACGGCAGCGTCTGAAACTGATAGTGACAGTTTTGAACAATGAACCTGAGGTACCCCTGGTGTGCGGGGTAAATCGGAACGTGTAGATACGCATCCTTGATGTCCAAGGATACCATAAAGTCCCCTTCTTCCAGGTTCGCTATCACTGCTCTGAGTGACTCCATCTTGAACTTGAACTTTTTTATGTAGAGGTTCAAGGACTTCAGATTTAGAATAGGCCTTACCGAGCCATCCGGCTTCGGTACCACAAATAGAGTGGAATAATACCCCTTTCCTTGTTGTAATAGGGGTACTTTGACTATCACCTGCTGAGCGTACAGCTTGTGAATGGCTTCCAACACCCTCTCCCTTTCGGAAGAGACGGTTGGTAAGGCAGACTTCAGGAAACGATGAGGAGGATCCGTCTCTAATTCCAACCTGTACCCCTGAGATATTATCTGCAGGATCCAGGGGTCTACCTGCGAGTGAGCCCACTGCGCGCTGTAATTTTTGAGACGGCCCCCCACTGTCCCCGAGTCCGCTTGAGAGGCCCCAGCGTCATGCTGAGGTTTTTGCAGGAGCCGGGGAGGGCTTCTGTTCCTGGGAAGGAGCTGCCTGTTGGTGTCTCTTCCCTCTTCCTCTGCCTCGTGGCAGGTACGACAAGCCCTTTGCTCTCTTATTTTTGTAGGAGCGAAAAGGCTGCGGTTGAAAGGTCGGTGCCTTTCTCTGTTGGGGAGTGACTTGAGGTAAAAAAGTGGATTTCCCGGCAGTAGCCGTGGCCACCAAGTCTGATAGACCAACTCCAAATAACTCCTCCCCTTTATACGGCAAAACCTCCATGTGACGTTTTGAATCCGCATCGCCTGTCCACTGTCGTGTCCATAAGGCTCTTCTGGCTGAAATGGACATAGCACTCACCCGAGATGCCAGTGTGCAAATATCCCTCTGTGCATCACGCATATAGATAAATGCATCCTTTATTTGTTCTAACGACAGTAAAACATTGTCCCTATCTAGGGTATCAATATTTTCAATCAGGGATTCTGACCAAACTACTCCAGCACTGCACATCCAGGCAGTTGCTATAGCTGGTCGTAGTATAACACCTGCATGTGTGTATATATTCTTTTGAATAACTTCCATCTTTCTATCTGATGGATCCTTAAGTGCGGCCGTCTCAGGAGAGGGTAACGCCACTTGTTTGGATAAGCGTGTGAGCGCCTTGTCCACCTTAGGGGGTGTTTCCCAGCGCGCCCTAACCTCTGGCGGGAAAGGGTATAATGCCAATAACTTTTTTGAAATTATCAACTTTTTATCAGGAGCAACCCACGCTTCATCACACACGTCATTTAATTCTTCTGATTCAGGAAAAACTGTTTGTAGTTTTTTCACACCATACATAATACCCTGTTTTACGGTATCTGTAGTATCAGCTAAATGTAACGTCTCCTTCATTGCCAAAATCATATAACGTGTGGCCCTACTGGAAAATACGTTTGAATTTCTACCGTCGTCACTGGAATCAGTGCCCCT
Source organism: Pseudophryne corroboree (assembly GCF_028390025.1). Taxonomy (NCBI): domain Eukaryota; kingdom Metazoa; phylum Chordata; class Amphibia; order Anura; family Myobatrachidae; genus Pseudophryne; species Pseudophryne corroboree. Next base: position 751,361,338 of record NC_086448.1, read on the forward strand.
GTCTGGGTCTGTGTCGACCGACTGAGGCAAAGGGCGTTTTACAGCCCCTGACGGTGTTTGAGGCGCCTGGACAGGCATTAATTGATTGTCCGGCCGCCTCATGTCCTCAACTGACTGTTTAAGGGAAGATAAACCATCACGTAATTCCACAAATAAAGGCATCCATTCTGGTGTCGACCCCCTGGGGGGTGACATCTGCATATTTGGCAATTGCTCCGCCTCCACACCAATATCGTCCTCATACATGTCGACACCACGTACCGACACACACCGCAAACTCACAGGGAATGCTCTAATGAAGACAGGACCCACTAGCCCTTTTGGGGAGACAGAGGGAGAGTCTGCCAGCACACACCACAAAGCGCTATATATACAAGGGATATCCTTATATTAAGTGCTCCCTTATAGCTGCTTTAATATATATATATATATAGCCATTAATGTGCCCCCCCTCTCTGTTTTACCCTGTTTCTGTAGTGCAGTGCAGGGGAGAGACCTGGGAGCCGTTCTGACCAGCGGAGCTGTGACAGAAAATGGCGCCGTGTGCTGAGGAGATAGGCCCCGCCCCTTTTTCGGCGGGTTCTTCTCCCGCTATTTTTCCAGTCAGGCAGGGGTTAAATATCTCCATATAGCCCCTATGGGCTATATGTGAGGTATTTTTAGCCTTGTATAAGGTTTATATTTGCCTCTCAGAGCGCCCCCCCCCAGCGCTCTGCACCCTCAGTGACTGCCCAGTGAAGTGTGCTGAGAGGAAAATGGCGCACAGCTGCAGTGCTGTGCGCTACCTTATGAAGACTGAGGAGTCTTCAGCCGCCGGTTTCCGGACCTCTTCACGCTTCAGCATCTGCAAGGGGGTCGGCGGCGCGGCTCCGGGACCGGACTCCACGGCTGGGCCTGTGTTCGATCCCTCTGGAGCTAATGGTGTCCAGTAGCCAAGCAGCAAATCCACTCTGCATGCAGGTGAGTTTACTACTTTCCCCCTAAGTCCCACGTTGCAGTGATCCTGTTGCCAGCAGGACTCACTGTAAAGAAAAAAACCTAAACTAACTTTCTCTAAGCAGCTCTTTAGGAGAGCCACCTAGATTGCACCCTTCTCGTTCGGGCACAAAATCTAACTGGAGTCTGGAGGAGGGTCATAGGGGGAGGAGCCAGTGCACACCACCTGACCTAGTAAAGCTTTACTTTTTTGTGCCCTGTCTCCTGCGGAGCCGCTATTCCCCATGGTCCTTTCAGGAACCCCAGCATCCACTTAGGACGATAGAGAAATACGTAATACAGTATATCTTTGTGAAAATCCTATATTAAATAACACCTGACGCACCAAGCCCGCTCAGGTTATAGAATATAGGGATAGCAAGTTGAGTGAAAGACACGAGATGGACACCACTCAGCTATCAATGCACACACAAATAGTCACAGTTTGTACAATGCAGAGGTTATTACAGACAATAATACTGCACTGGACTAGCTTACACAGCTATATAGTCAGTAAGAAACTGGATGTATATCACATGTTAATTGTACTATAAACCCTGACTAAATGCACTCTTTCTTACTAGCACTGACTAAAAAGGCAGGTAGAATACTTAAGTGTCATGTAAAGTCACAGCACTGACAACCAGGCGGCTTTACATAGGAGGATTTGCCCAAGCAGTCCCAGGAACAGTGAGCTGAGGAGTAATGGCTCCGCAGACACTGACAGGGAGTGAGGAAAAGACAGAGATGCAGCTCCAGGGCGGGAACACTTGCTGGAAATGGTGCCCTGGGGCTGGGGGAGGGGCTTCAGGTCTAAGCCTTATCTCCCTTGCTGGCAAAACCACCGGGTACTGTGGGCGATATTAAAATCGGTTTAAAGAGAAAACCTGACCTGCGCCCATGCCCTGGTGATCTAGTGGGATCGCCTGTATCCACAGTGTCCACCGCCAGCGCGCGCGGCCCGCCTCCCACTGACAGCGCCGGATCGCGATAAAGACTGGGTCCCGTGAGCGGGACCCACTTACCACCTCCCGAAGCACGGCCACGTGATCCTGGAGCGCCCCAGCCGTGTGTGCCTAACGTGAAGTAAACCGGAGCCTCCGCTGTAGGTACCCGGCAACCAGGGCTCGGGAGTGTACAGCGCCGCTGGGGAGAGCTGGAGCTGCAGCAGTGAATGTCAGAAGAAATTTACCACCGCTGCTGCCCTTGAAGTCTCCTGTGCTGGGAGGCGGGATTATAGAGGAGGCGGCGCTGTGCATTCTGGGAACAGTCAAAGCTTTGAGCCTGTTGGTGCCTCTGATCAAGATCCTACTCTACACCCCATTGTCCAGACTTGTGGAGCCCAGTGTACCCCGCAGCAGAAAGATAGATAAAGAAAGAGTCAAAGAACAAAAAGGGGTGAAAAGATTAAAGTAGAGTAAAGATTGAAAAGAAATAAGAAGAAAAATACCACAAAATCACAAATAATACACAGTTTAGTACAACACAAACACAGAGCATTTCACTGTTCAATTTTCTCTGAGGAAAAGAGGGAGAACCTAGTCAGTCCTCTCCTTATAAGGGCTAAGCCCCTCCCATCACCAGATTCCTCAGTCAACTCATAGGCCCACTGTTACCATGGATACCTCCACTTATCACAGCTGCTTCATTCAGCCTGCTATTCAGAATTTTATGTCACTACAGCCATATAAAATGTCCTCCGTTCTCTAAACGTCCATTAATGTGCTTTTCCCGAGTAAAAAGTATGAAGGACCGGGTAGTCCATACGGACATAACAGGTTTTCATCCATCCAAGTTAATCCCAATAGCTTTTTAAGCAGACCACCGGGGTGCTATAGGTGCCCGAAATGTACCACTTGCACCAATATGATAACAGGGTCTCAATTCAAGTATCCTCATAGAGAGCGCACGTATAAAATCAAGCATATACTCACATGCACATCGACACACATCTCCTATATAATAGCCCAGATCTGTGACTCTGTGCCTGGGCCTGTAACGCTGGGCGGAGTCACAGTGCTGGGCGGAGTCACAGTCACAAATCGAGGAGAGGAGACTGGATGCAGGGCATGATCAGGAGCTATGCGCTGGATGCTGTGCAGGTAATTATTACATATAGAATATAGCTGTGCTGGATGCACAGCTATACACATCCTGCCTGCGATTCCCCCACCCGGCATGCTCCTCCTGGCTCCTGCACACGACGGCGCCCCAGGGACTCTCCTTCACGTGGATGCCTGCACGATGAGAGCAGAAGGAGCCAGCATATACCTGTGTGCCGGCCAGATCTGCTGCTGCATCCCGCCACCTGCCCCTCCCCCAGGCGGCCGGCTCTGCTCAGGGGAGCAGTGCGGCGCACAGCTCTCAGTGTCGGACCCGGTTAGTGAAGGTGAGGTGGCGGGCAGGCCCGGCGCTACCCGCTCAGCGAAGGGATGCAGTGCAGGGAGGCACTGGGATGGAGAGGCGCTCCCCCTGCTCTACATCCCCTCCCTGCTGCTGCGCCGTCCTGTCCCCCCTGCTGTTGCCAACTGCTGTGCCTGTCCCTGTATGACAGGCAGCGGCGCCGGCAGCATGAAAAGCCTCCTTCCCTCCCCAATCACCTGTGTGACAGTATGCAGTGCGGGTCCTGAAAAGGGGCGGAGCTACAACGGCACGAGGGGGCAGAGCTACACAGGATAGAGGGGCGGGGCTACACGGGACCAAGCAGCTGAACAGTGGGAGAGTAAGCACTGCAGTGACGGCCAGCCAGACTTGGTAAGTGGAGGGTGAGAGAGAAATGTATGTATGTGTGTGTGTGTGTGTGTGTGTGTGTGTGTGTGTGTGTGTGTGTGTATAGTGGGTGTGTATGTGTGTGTATATATGTGTGAATTGTGTGTGTGTGAGGTATGTCTGTGTGCGCGGGCTTTATGGACGCTACTACTGGGGGGGCCATTACAGGTAAGGACGCTACTACTACAGGGGCAGCATTACGTATAAGGACGCTACTATTACTGGGGGGGCATTACGTATAAGGACGCTACTATTACTGGGGGGGCATTACGTATAAGGACGCTACTATTACTGGGGGGGGCATTACATATATCAATGCTACTACTACTGGGGGAGGGGCATTACTTATAAGGACGCTACTACTACTGGGGGCATTACATATAAGGACGCTACTACTGGGGGGGGCATTATGTATAAGGACGGTACTACTACTGGGGGCACATTACGTGTAAGGATGCTACTACTACTTGGGGGCATTATGTACAAGGACGCTACTATTACTGGGGGGTGGCATTACGTATAACAATGCTACTACAACTGGGGGGGCATTACGTATAAGGAAGCTACTACTACTGAGGGGGGGCATTATGTATAAGGATGGTACTACTACTGGGGGGGCATTACATATAAGGACGCTACTACTACGGGTAGGGCATTACTTATAAGATGAATAAGATTGTGCTACATTGTGGCGTAATTTAAAATGGGCGTACTATTGTGTGGCCATGCCCCTTACTTGTGAGACCACACCCCTTTTCCCGGTGTGCACCAAAGGAATATGGGAGGGCGGAAATTTATAGTTTGCAGGGGGGCGCCGAACACCCTAGCACCGGCCCTGGTGGCGGGGTCCCTGTACAGTAGCTGCTGGGGTCTCTCTCCCCCTAATTGTTGCCATGACAAATGCACGAAGTCTGGCCCACACACCTACCTGCCGCCGCTGCGCCAGCGCAGCACATCAGTGCCAGAGAGTTGGGGGGGGGGGGGGGTTGGGGGGAGAGAGGAGGGGCTCCAGCACAGCAGCACAGACCCCATGTACCGTGCATGCAGCCAGCCACGTGTTACTAACAGGCTCCCATGTTGGGGGGACATCACTACGTATTCACAAAACCTAAATCAGACCAAAAAAAACAAAACATTTAAAAGTGCAATATAGACAGGCCAGCCTATGGAGTAGCGGTTCGCTCCAACGTGGCGAAATGTATTGCTGGACAAAACAGTCCCGTCAAACACCCGCTCCTCCCCCACGCACGGCACACCAGCACCCTCCCCCACCAGGCAGCATCCACGGACCCACTCCCCCATCCACGGCACCCCCGCACCCACCCCTCCCCCACCTGTGGCACCTCAAGACCCCCTACACCACTCGCAGCACCACCGCAGCTGCCCCTCCACCACCTGCAGTGCCTTTGGACCCCATCTGCGACACCCCCACACCTGCCACTCCCCCATTGGCATCAACCCCTCCCCCACCCACAGCAACTCCCGACCCCCTACCCCACTCCTGGCATCCCCGCACCCGTGCCTTCCCCACCTGCAGCACCACCAGAACCCCTCCCCATCGGCCACAGCCTCGCACCCGCCCCTCCCCCACCCACAGCCCCTGTGAAACTCCTGCCCCATCCACGTCCGCCCCTCCCCCACCCGTAATACCTCCCAACTCCCTCCTCTATCCGCACCCACCCCTCCACCACCCACACCTCCGGACCCCCACCCCCATCCGCGGCCGGTAATGTCCAGTAATACAGCTGCCACTCAGTTATCCTCTGTTGGTTGTATAGCAGTAAATATAGCGATTGGCTTACAATTACATTAGTAAGTTTTTATCTGTTATGACAGTAGAGGTATTACCCTTCTTCTATGGTCACCTATGTAATTATTGCATTCTATATTTGCCAGCCGGTTTGAATTGCTTTTTTAGTACATTTTGTCATCTATAATGTAATGCACAGGTTCTCAAACTCGGTCCTCAGGACCCCACACAGTGCATGTTTTGCAGGTCTCCTCATAGAATCACAATTGAAATAATGAGCTCCACATGTGGACCTTTAAAAATGTGTCAGTGAGTAATTAATGCACCTGTGCACCTGCTGGGTTACCTGCAAAACATGCACTGTGTGGGGTCCTGAGGACCGAGTTTGAGAACCTCTGATGTAATGTATAGCCCTATATGGACTGGTGACAGGGTTGCTGTAGCTTAAAGCACTTGTTTTCTCATTCCAGCGTGTATCGGGAGCTGTGCCGGGTGTCTTGGTAACCATGACAACCTGACGCAATGCACCCGATGACGCGCTTGAAAGGCGCCGAACGCTGGGCCAAGCACTCTGGACCTCAGGCGGCGCTGGGAACTTTGGCGGGCTTCTCTAGGTATTTAGGTAAGTCTATGTTGTTTATTTTGTAACACTCACCTTGACAAAGGGGCGAGACAGTCACGAAACATTGGAGTTTATGTGATTGCTTTTTAAATATACTTTGCATGTTTAAGAATTTGAGTGCCGCAGCTTCTGTTTTCTACTATATATATATATTTATATATATATATATATATATATATATGTATAGAAAATAGTAACATGCGGCACTCACAGCTTAGTAGAAACTGGTGAATAAACGGCCAGACTCCGTGAAGATCAACGTTTCAATTTATAAAATTTTCGTCAGGATACAAACAAATACAAATGAACTCACCTTATATCCCCACCAGCGTGAACATTTCTCCCGCCCGCCGGAGCGCCAGCGCAGGACGCTGAGGCAGGGCGCTGTCAGATGACGTCGCGGCTAACAGCCGTTACGTGCACACCAAACCCATCACCATGGTGACAATCTAAACAAGGCACAATGCTGCAGTCAATGGCGGTACTTAGAAATAAGACCTCCGTATAGTAATAAGATACAATCGCTTAAAAGCTCATTCCAATACTTGACAAAAGTTAACATTTCAGATATAACCACCATGTTCAAAGTGACAGATTGAGGGGATCTGCTAAGAGAAACCCATAGATATTAGTAACACTGAGTCACGAAAAAAGGAGAAAAAACATTGTAGTCACAAAATGAATCGGGGCAAATGTAACAATCATATAGTACAAAAAATATATATAAAAATAAAAAGAATGAAAAAAATGAAAAAAATTTATGAAAATTTTTTATAATCAATATATGAAACAATTATATCAAATAGAAATAAAGAAACAATATAATGAAAACCAGCAATGCTTGACACCTAAAAGCAGGACAAGGGAAGAGTTTCGTTAAGGCCCCGTGGGGCCAAGACATCCAATTTGGATATCCATCTGGCCTCACATCTCAGCAGAGCAGCCCCTCTGTCGCCTCCTCGTAATGATAAAGGAATATGATCTATCATGCGGTACTTGATGCTGGCCACACTATGTTTAAATTCAGCAAAGTGTCTGGCCACTGGTTGTTCACTTATACCAGTGGACAGTGCCTGTCTAATAGCTGATCTGTGTGCCGTCATCCTCTCTTTGAACTTCCTGATAGTTTTACCTATATAGGAAAGTCCGCATGGGCATATGATCTGGTATACGACATAGGTGCTCTCACATGTTAAGCGATGCTGAATTTTAAGCTTTGTACCTAAATGAGGGTGACAAAAAGTGTCACCACTAATCAGATACTTACAAGTAGTACAGGGACACTTGTAGCATCCCAATTTGCCTAAAGTTAAAAAGTTCTTTGGGGGTGGCTTCCCTTTACCTGTAATGTCAGTTTTGACCAGAATATCCCGCAAATTGCTGGATCTGGAGAAACATGGCATCAAATCTACTCCGCCCAACTTCAATTGATCATCTGACTTAATAAGATGCCAATGTTTTTTGGCAATTTTACATACAGTCTCAGAACGTGAATGGTACTGATTCACCCAAGGAAATTTGGAATCCTGTGTTGTCCTAATCTTTTTGACTAATAGGTCTTTTCTATCCATAGCCAATACTTTTTCTTTATCATGAAGGAGTTTACGTAATTGGTAACCCCTGGCTGCAAATTACGTAAACTCCTTCATGATAAAGAAAAAGTTGGCATCTTATTAAGTACTACCAGTGGCCAGACACTTTGCTGAATTTAAACATAGTGTGGCCAGCATCAAGTACCGCATGATAGATCATATTCCTTTATCATTACGAGGAGGCGACAGAGGGGCTGCTCTGCTGAGATGTGAGGCCAGATGGATATCCAAATTGGATGTCTTGGCCCCACGGGGCCTTAACGAAACTCTTCCCTTGTCCTGCTTTTAGGTGTCAAGCATTGCTGGTTTTCATTATATTGTTTCTTTATTTCTATTTGATATAATTGTTTCATATATTGATTATAAAAAATTTTCATAAATTTTTTTCATTTTTTTCATTCTTTTTATTTTTATATATATTTTTTGTACTATATGATTGTTACATTTGCCCCGATTCATTTTGTGACTACAATGTTTTTTCTCCTTTTTTCGTGACTCAGTGTTACTAATATCTATGGGTTTCTCTTAGCAGATCCCCTCAATCTGTCACTTTGAACATGGTGGTTATATCTGAAATGTTAACTTTTGTCAAGTATTGGAATGAGCTTTTAAGCGATTGTATCTTATTACTATACGGAGGTCTTATTTCTAAGTACCGCCATTGACTGCAGCATTGTGCCTTGTTTAGATTGTCACCATGGTGATGGGTTTGGTGTGCACGTAACGGCTGTTAGCCGCGACGTCATCTGACAGCGCCCTGCCTCAGCGTCCTGCGCTGGCGCTCCGGCGGGCGGGAGAAATGTTCACGCTGGTGGGGATATAAGGTGAGTTCATTTGTATTTGTTTGTATCCTGACGAAAATTTTATAAATTGAAACGTTGATCTTCACGGAGTCTGGCCGTTTATTCACCAGTTTCTACTAAGCTGTGAGTGCCGCATGTTACTATTTTCTATTTCATCCACACATGGCCGTGAGGGCACCGGGCGTGTATTAAGTATATATTGGAGTGCCGGACATTGCTTACATATATATATGTATATATATATATATATATATAAACATATTAACAAAATGTGGGAAGGGGCATCATAGCATGGGCTTTCTCTGTGAACAATTTTATCATGCCCCTTACCCACAAGGCATGCGCTTTATGTCCCTTTTGGTAAAATGTGTTTTGGGGGAGGGGCAATTCTCTTTCTGGCACAGGGCACCAAAAAGTCTAGTTACGGCTCTGGTTGCTAACATGTTGCAAAACTGTGAGACAGCAATCGGCAATGATTCTCCACTGGCTTATTCAGGGCCATAATAACCTTTATTTATTATAGTAGCACTCTTCCATTTACAAAGCGCAATTCCCTCTTATTTTTCTATGAGTATTGATATATAATAACAAACCTCCCAACATGACCCTCTCCAGGAGGGACAGAATGCTCTGCTCCTGGACTTCCCTCTTAATTTATGATTGCCGGCACCTGTGCGAAACACCTTTCTTATCCATTAACCTGGTCAAAACAGGTGCCTGCAATCATGAATTAAGAGAAAAGTCCAGAAGCAGAGCATCGTGTCCCTCCTGGAGGGGGTCATGTTGGGAGGTATGTAATAAGGCCTTAGGTATACAGGCCTGATAATTCTGAGTGTGCTGTGTCTGTTCCTGTTGGATTCTTTGCTACTGTCTGTGCATGACCTGCTACTGTCTCACACAACCTGCCTGTGTTCCAGCTTACACAGTACAAACATCTATCTGGTAACTCAGGAATATATGCAGACTAATATGCAGACTAATATATATGGGATCCGGTTATGTGACCGGCGCTTGAACGCCCAGTGGTCACCATGCCGACGCCAGGATTCCGAGCGACCAAACAACCCAACAGTTGGCATGCTACCAACAGGGACTATTCCTACTCGTGGGTGTCCAGAACACCCATACAGTGGGAGTAGAACCTGTGGCGAGCGCAGAAAACCCGCAATGGGCTTTGTTGCACGTGCGCTCCCCCCCCTCCCCCCGGCATTCTGCGGCTAGGATTCCACGGTCTGTATGCTGACCGCAGGGATTCCCAGCACCGGTCACGCAGCACCAACCCGTATATATAGAACCTAATAGTGGTAAATATATCAGCAAAAATAACTCTTTTTAAAAGGATATTTCAAAGATTATAAATAAGGGCTTTTTCATAAGTCTTATTGTGACCATTGGGGGACAGTGTATTTAACTTAAACATACAGAACATTTTCCTACAAGATCATTTGTTCTGAAGATGTAACATGTTCAACTGTGGATCTGCATTATATCTGATCTTAGAATACTTAGAAAGAGAATGAGTCTCCAGCTTATTTTTAATGGACATTACATGTTCTTGTATTTGTAACTTCAGTTGGCGTTTAGCCTTACCCACACTTCCAAACGGGCATTCTAACATGAATATAACTGACATACTATTGCAGATCATAAATTCCTTAATGAGATATCTTAGGTACTCATGGCATTAGCTTTTTTATCATGAGTGCAATGTGTTCGGTTTCCACTGCCCCGGGTCCAGGTGGGCCCACACTGCACACACTGCACCCATATTGTTTTAATACTCACCTTTCCGGAGCTCCACGATGGGCCAGCAGCTGCATCAGCTGCCGCAAAAAATCGCTCCCAAAATGGTCACTGCACATGTGCAGTAGGTAATTTGTCTCCAGACATGGCGGGAGCCATGTTTCCGGAGGGCTGCGCATGCAGGAAGACTCCGGCACAATGCCTGAGCCTACGGCGCCTAAGAGAGGAGGGGACCCACCCCAAGTCAGCACATTGGCCCCATCCATCCCTGACTCAGGGTGTGCTCAAAAGATTTTTAATTAGTATGTGCAAATAGGCAATTATTACACTGCGCAAATTTATAAAACCCATACATCTATTCCCACATAAATCTTTCTCCTTAATGATTCAAATGAAAGCATACAGTGCTTGATGTCTAATTCAAGGTTGATTTCAAAAATAATATTTCCCCTAATGGGCAAAACCATGTGCACTGCAGGTGGGGCAGATATTATATGTGCAGCAGAGAGAGTTAGATTTGGGTGGGTTATTTTTAGTGATGAGCAGGTTCGGTTCCTCGGAAACCGAACCCACCCGAACTTCACCCATTTTACACGGGTCCGAGGCACACTCGGATTCTCCCGTATGGCTCGGTTAACCCGAGCGCGCCCGAACGTCATCATCCCGCTGTCGGATTCTCGCGAGATTCGGATTCTATATAAGCAGCCGCGCGTCGCCGCCATTTTCACTCGTGCATTGGAAATGTTAGGGAGAGGACGTGGCTGGCGTCCTCTCCGTTTATTGTTGAACATGATTGTGCTTTATTGCTTAATTGTGGGGAGGACTGGGGAGCAGCTGTATCATATAGGAGGAGTACAGTGCAGAGTTTTGCTGATCAGTGACCACCAGTTTTATCCATTCTCTGCCTGAAAAAAAAGCTCCTTATCTGTGCTCAGTGTGCTGCATATATCTGTGCTCACACTGCTTAATTGTGGGGACTGGGGAGCAGCTGTATTATATAGCAGGAGTACAGTGCAGAGTTTTGCTGACAGTGACCACCAGTATACGTTGTCTGCCTGAAAAACACTCCATATCTGTGCTGCATTGTAGACAGTATATAGTAGGAATAGAGTGCATAATTTAGCTGACCACCAGTATATAATATATAGGAGTTCGGTACAGAAGGCCACTACTGTACCTACCTCTGTGTCGTCAAGTATACTATCCATCCATACCTGTTGTGCATTTCAGTTTTGCACAGTTTGCTGACCACCAGTATATAATATATAGCATTACGGTACAGTAGGCCACTGCTCTACCTACCTCTGTGTTGTCAAGTATACTAACCATCCATACCTGTGGTGCATTTAATTTTTGCACAGTTTGCTGACCACCAGTATATAATATATAGCAGTACGGTACAGTAGGCCACTGCTGTACCTACCTCTGTGTCGTCAAGTATACTATCCATCCATACCTGTGGTTCATTTCAGTTTTGCACAGTTTGCTGACCACCAGTATATAATATATAGCAGTATGGTACAGTAGGCCACTACTGTACCTACCTCTATGTCGTCAAGTATACTATCCATCCATACCTGTGGTGCATTTCATTTTTGCAGTTTGCTGACCACCAGTATATAATATATAGCAGTACGGTACAGTAGGCCACTGCTGTACCTACCTCTGTGTCATCAAGTATACTATCCATCCATACCTGTGGTGCATTTCATTTTTGCACAGTTTGCTGACCACCAGTATATAATATATAGCAGTACGGTACAGTAGGCCACTGCTGTACCTACCTCTGTGTTGTCAAGTATACTATCCATCCATACCTGTGGTGCATTTCATTTTTGCACAGTTTGCTGACCACCAGTATATAATATATAGCAGTACTGTACAGTAGGCCACTGCTGTACCTACCTCTGTGTCGTCAAGTATACTATCCATCCATACCTGTGGTGCATTTCAGTTGTGCGCAGTATATATAGTAGTAGGCCATTGCTATTGATACTGGCATATAATTCCACACATTAAAAAATGGAGAACAAAAATGTGGAGGTTAAAATAGGGAAAGATCAAGATCCACTTCCACCTCGTGCTGAAGCTGCTGCCACTAGTCATGGCCGAGATGATGAAATGCCATCAACGTCGTCTGCCAAGGCCGATGCCCAATGTCATAGTAGAGAGCATGTAAAATCCAAAAAACAAAAGTTCAGTAAAATGACCCAAAAATCAAAATTGAAAGCGTCTGAGGAGAAGCGTAAACTTGCCAATATGCCATTTACGACACGGAGTGGCAAGGAACGGCTGAGGCCCTGGCCTATGTTCATGGCTAGTGGTTCAGATTCACATGAGGATGGAAGCACTCATCCTCTCGCTAGAAAAATGAAAAGACTTAAGTTGGCAAAAGCACAGCAAAGAACTGTGCGTTCTTCTAAATCACAAATCCCCAAGGAGAGTCCAATTGTGTCGGTTGCGATGCCTGACCTTCCCAACACTGGACGGGAAGAGCTTGCGCCTTCCACCATTTGCACGCCCCATGCAAGTGCTGGAAGGAGCACCCGCAGTCCAGTTCCTGATAGTCAAATTGAAGATGTCACTGTTGAAGTACACCAGGATGAGGATATGGGTGTTGCTGGCGCTGGGGAGGAAATTGACAAGGAGGATTCTGATGGTGATGTGGTTTGTTTAAGTCAGGCACCCGGGGAGACACCTGTTGTCCGTGGGACGAATATGGCCATTGACATGCCTGGTCAAAATACTAAAAAAATCAGCTCTTCGGTGTGGAATTATTTCAACACAAATGCGGACAACAGGTGTCAAGCCGTGTGTTGCCTTTGTCAAGCTGTAATAAGTAGGGGTAAGGACGTTAACCACCTAGGAACATCCTCCCTTATACGTCACCTGGACCGCATTCATCAGAAGTCAGTGACAAGTTAAAAAACTTTGGGTGACAGCGAAAGCAGTCCACTGACAACTAAATCCCTTCCTCTTGTAACCAAGCTCCTGCAAACCACACCACCAACTCCCTCAGTGTCAATTTCCTCCTTACACAGGAAAGTCAATAGTCCTGCAGGCCATGTCACTGGCAAGTCTGACGAGTCCTCTCCTGCCTGGGATTCCTCCGATGTATCCTTGAGTGTAACGCCTACTGCTGCTGGCGCTGCTGTTGTTGCTGCTGGGAGTCGATCGTCATCCCAGAGGGGAAGTCGGAAGACCACTTGTACTACTTCCAGTAAGCAATTGACTGTCCAACAGTCCTTTGCGAGGAAGATGAAATATCACAGCAGTCATCCTGCTGCAAAGCGGATAACTCAGGCCTTGGCAGCCTGGGCGGTGAGAAACGTGGTTCCGGTATCCACCGTTAATTCAGAGGCAACTAGAGACTTGATTGAGGTACTGTGTCCCCGGTACCAAATACCATCTAGGTTCCATTTCTCTAAGCAAGCGATACCAAAAATGTACACAGACCTCAGAAAAAGAGTCACCAGTGTCCTAAAAAATGCAGTTGTACCCAATGTCCACTTAACCACGGACATGTGGACAAGTGGAGCAGGGCAGACTCAGGACTATATGACTGTGACAGCCCACTGGGTAGATGTATTGCCTCCCGCAGCAAGAACAGCAGCGGCGGCACCAGTAGCAGCATCTCGCAAACGCCAACTCGTTCCTAGGCAGGCTACGCTTTGTATCACCGCTTTCCATAAGAGGCACACAGCTGACAACCTCTTACGGAAACTGAGGAACATCATCGCAGAATGGCTTACCCCAATTGGACTCTCCTGGGGATTTGTGACATCGGACAACGCCACCAATATTGTGCGTGCATTACATCTGGGCAAATTCCAGCACGTCCCATGTTTTGCACATACATTGAATTTGGTGGTGCAGAATTATTTAAAAAATGACAGGGGCGTGCAAGAGATGCTGTCGGTGGCCCGAAGAATTGCGGGCCACTTTCGGCATTCAGCCACCGCGTGCCGAAGACTGGAGCACAACCAAACATTCCTGAACCTGCCCTGCCATCATCTGAAGCAAGAGGTGGTAACGAGGTGGAATTCAACCCTCTATATGCTTCAGAGGATGGAGGAGCAGCAAAAGGCCATTCAAGCCTATACATCTGCCCATGATATAGGCAAAGGAGGGGGAATGCACCTGACTCAAGCGCAGTGGAGAATGATTTCAACGTTGTGCAAGGTTCTGCAACCCTTTGAACTTGCCACACGTGAAGTCAGTTCAGACACTGCCAGCCTGAGTCAGGTCATTCCCCTCATCAGGCTTTTGCAGAAGAAGCTGGAGACATTGAAGGAGGAGCTAAAACAGAGCGATTCCGCTAGGCATGTGGGACTTGTGGATGGAACCCTTAATTTGCTTAACCAGGATTCACGGGTGGTCAATCTGTTGAAATCAGAGCACTACATTTTGGCCACCGTGCTCGATCCTAGATTTAAAACCTACGTTGTATCTCTCTTTCCGGCAGACACAAGTCTGCAGAGGTTCAAAGACCTGCTGGTGAGAAAATTGTCAAGTCAAGCGGAACGTGACCTGTCAACATCTCCTCCTTCACATTCTCCCGCAACTGGGGGTGCGAGGAAAAGGCTAAGAATTCCGAGCCCACCCGCTGGCGGTGATGCAGGGCAGTCTGGAGTGAGTGCTGACATCTGGTCCGGACTGAAGGACCTGCCAACGATTACTGACATGTCGTCTACTGTCACTTCATATGATTCTCTCAGCATTGAAAGAATGGTGGAGGATTATATGAGTGACCGCATCCAAGCAGACAGTCCGTACTTATACTGGCAGGAAAAAGAGGCAATTTGGAGGCCCTTGCACAAACTGGCTTTATTCTACCTAAGTTGCCCTCCCTCCAGTGTGTACTCCGAAAGAGTGTTTAGTGCAGCCGCTCACCTTGTCAGCAATTGGCGTACGAGGTTACTTCCAGAAAATGTGGAGAAGATGATGTTCATCAAAATGAATTATAATCAATTCCTCCGTGGAGACATTCACCAGCAGCAATTGCCTCCAGAAAGTACACAGGGACCTGAGATGGTGGATTCCAGGGGACGAATTAATAATCTGTGAGGAGGGGGATGTACACAGTGAAAGGGGTGAGGAATCGGAGGATGATGATGATGAGGTGGACATCTTGCCTCTGTAGAGCCAGTTTGTGCAAGGAGAGATTGATTGCTTCTTTTTTTGGTGGGGGCCCAAACCAACCAGTCATTTCAGTCACAGTCGTGTGGCAGACCCTGTCGCTGAAATGATGGGTTCGTTAAAGTGTGCATGTCCTGTTTATACAACATAAGGGTGGGTGGGAGTGCCCAAGGACAATTCCATCTTGCACCTCTTTTTTCTTTAATTTTTCTTTGCATCAGGTGCTGTTTGGGGACAATTTTTTTGAAGTGCCATCCTGCCTGACACTGCAGTGCCACTCCTAGATGGGCCAGGTGTTTGTGTCAGCCACTTGGGTCGCTTAGCTTAGTCACACAGCCACCTTGGTGCGCTTCTTTTTTTCTTTGCATCATGTGCTGTTTGGGGACAATTTTTTTGAAGTGCCATCCTGCCTGACACTGCAGTGCCACTCCTAGATGGGCTAGGTGTTTGTGTCGGCCACTTGGGTCGCTTAGCTTAGTCACACAGCTACCTCATTGCGCCTCTTTTTTTCTTTGCATCATGTGCTGTTTGGGGACAATTTTTTTAATCTGCCATCCTGTCTGACACTGCAGTGCCTCTTCTAGATGGGCCAGGTGTTTGTGTCGGCCACTTGGGTCGCTTAGCTTAGTCACACAGCTACCTCATTGCGCCTCTTTTTTTCTTTGCATCATGTGCTGTTTGGGGACAATTTTTTTAATCTGCCATCCTGTCTGACAATGCAGTGCCACTCCTAGATGGGCCAGGTGTTTGTGTCGGCCACTTGGGTCACTTAGCTTAGTCACACAGCTACCTCATTGCGCCTCTTTTTTTCTTTGCATCATGTGCTGTTTGGGGACTATTTTTTTGAAGTGCCATCCTGTCTGACACTGCAGTGCCACTCCTAGATGGGCCAGGTGTTTGTGTCGGCCACTTGTGTCGCTTAGCTTAGTCACATAGCGACCTTGGTGCGCCTCTTTTTTTCTTTGCATCATGTGCTGTTTGGGGACTATTTTTTTGAAGTGCCATCCTGTCTGATATAGAGATGAGCGGGTTCGGTTTCTCTGAATCCGAACCCGCCAGAACTTCATGTTTTTTTTCACGGGTCCGAGCGACTCGGATCTTCCCGCCTTGCTCGGTTAACCCGAGCGCGCCCGAACGTCATCATGACGCTGTCGGATTCTCGCGAGGCTCGGATTCTATCGCGAGACTCGGATTCTATATAAGGAGCCGCGCGTCGCCGCCATTTTCACACGTGCATTGAGATTGATAGGGAGAGGACGTGGCTGGCGTCCTCTCCGTTTAGACACTTGATTTACTAATTTTGGGGAGCATTAGGAGTACTCAGTAGTGTACAGTGCAGAGTTTTGCTGATAGTGACCAGTGACCACCACTTTTATTTATAATCCGTTCTCTGCCTGAAAAAAGCGATACACAGCACACAGTGACTCAGTCACATACCATATCTGTGTGCACTGCTCAGGCTCAGGCCAGTGTGCTGCATCATCTATATATATTATATATCTGTCTGACTGCTCAGCTCACACAGCTTATAATTGTGGGGGAGACTGGGGAGCACTACTGCAGTGCCAGTTATAGGTTATAGCAGGAGCCAGGAGTACATAATATTATATTAAAATTAAACAGTGCACACTTTTGCTGCAGGAGTGCCACTGCCAGTGTGACTAGTGACCAGTGACCTGACCACCAGTATATAATATTAGTAGTATACTATCTCTTTATCAACCAGTCTATATTAGCAGCAGACACAGTACAGTGCGGTAGTTCACGGCTGTGGCTACCTCTGTGTCGGCACTCGGCAGCCCGTCCATAATTGTATATACCACCTAACCGTGGTTTTTTTTTCTTTCTTTATACATACATACTAGTTACGAGTATACTATCTCTTTATCAACCAGTCTATATATTAGCAGCAGACACAGTACAGTGCGGTAGTTCACGGCTGTGGCTACCTCTGTGTCGGCACTCGGCAGCCCGTCCATAATTGTATATACCACCTAACCGTGGTTTTTTTTTTCTTTCTTTATACATACATACTAGTTACGAGTATACTATCTCTTTATCAACCAGTCTATATATTAGCAGCAGACACAGTACAGTGCGGTAGTTCACGGCTGTGGCTACCTCTGTGTCGGCACTCGGCAGCCCGTCCATAATTGTATATACCACCTAACCGTGGTTTTTTTTTCTTTCTTTATACATACATACTAGTTACGAGTATACTATCTCTTTATCAACCAGTCTATATTAGCAGCAGACACAGTACAGTGCGGTAGTTCACGGCTGTGGCTACCTCTGTGTCGGCACTCGGCAGCCCGTCCATAATTGTATATACCACCTAACCGTGGTTTTTTTTTCTTTCTTTATACATACATACTAGTTACGAGTATACTATCTCTTTATCAACCAGTCTATATATTAGCAGCAGACACAGTACAGTGCGGTAGTTCACGGCTGTGGCTACCTCTGTGTCGGCACTCGGCAGCCCGTCCATAATTGTATATACCACCTAACCGTGGGTTTTTTTTCTTTCTTTATACATACATACTAGTTACGAGTATACTATCTCTTTATCAACCAGTCTATATATTAGCAGCAGACACAGTACAGTGCGGTAGTTCACGGCTGTGGCTACCTCTGTGTCGGCACTCGGCAGCCCGTCCATAATTGTATATACCACCTAACCGTGGTTTTTCTTTCTTTCTTTATACATACATACTAGTTACGAGTATACTATCTCTTTATCAACCAGTCTATATATTAGCAGCAGACACAGTACAGTGCGGTAGTTCACGGCTGTGGCTACCTCTGTGTCGGCACTCGGCAGCCCGTCCATAATTGTATATACCACCTAACCGTGGTTTTTTTTTCTTTCTTTATACATACATACTAGTTACGAGTATACTATCTCTTTATCAACCAGTCTATATATTAGCAGCAGACACAGTACAGTGCGGTAGTTCACGGCTGTGGCTACCTCTGTGTCGGCACTCGGCAGCCCGTCCATAATTGTATATACCACCTAACCGTGGGTTTTTTTTCTTTCTTTATACATACATACTAGTTACGAGTATACTATCTCTTTATCAACCAGTCTATATATTAGCAGCAGACACAGTACAGTGCGGTAGTTCACGGCTGTGGCTACCTCTGTGTCGGCACTCGGCAGCCCGTCCATAATTGTATATACCACCTAACCGTGGTTTTTTTTTCTTTCTTTATACATACATACTAGTTACGAGTATACTATCTCTTTATCAACCAGTCTATATATTAGCAGCAGACACAGTACAGTGCGGTAGTTCACGGCTGTGGCTACCTCTGTGTCGGCACTCGGCAGCCCGTACATAATTGTATATACCACCTAACCGTGGGTTTTTTTTCTTTCTTTATACATACATACTAGTTACGAGTATACTATCTCTTTATCAACCAGTCTATATATTAGCAGCAGACACAGTACAGTGCGGTAGTTCACGGCTGTGGCTACCTCTGTGTCGGCACTCGGCAGCCCGTCCATAATTGTATATACCACCTAACCGTGGTTTTTTTTTCTTTCTTTATACATACATACTAGTTACGAGTATACTATCTCTTTATCAACCAGTCTATATATTAGCAGCAGACACAGTACAGTGCGGTAGTTCACGGCAGTGGCTACCTCTGTGTCGGCACTCGGCAGCCCGTCCATAATTGTATATACCACCTAACCGTGGTTTTTTTTTCTTTCTTTATACATACATACTAGTTACGAGTATACTATCTCTTTATCAACCAGTCTATATATTAGCAGCAGACACAGTACAGTGCGGTAGTTCACGGCTGTGGCTACCTCTGTGTCGGCACTCGTCAGCCCGTCCATAATTGTATATACCACCTAACCGTGGTTTTTTTTTCTTTCTTTATACATACATACTAGTTACGAGTATACTATCTCTTTATCAACCAGTCTATATATTAGCAGCAGACACAGTACAGTGCGGTAGTTCACGGCTGTGGCTACCTCTGTGTCGGCACTCGGCAGCCCGTCCATAATTGTATATACCACCTAACCGTGGTTTTTTTTTCTTTCTTTATACATACATACTAGTTACGAGTATACTATCTCTTTATCAACCAGTCTATATATTAGCAGCAGACACAGTACAGTGCGGTAGTTCACGGCTGTTGCTACCTCTGTGTCGGCACTCGGCAGCCCGTCCATAATTGTATATACCACCTAACCGTGGTTTTTTTTTCTTTCTTTATACATACATACTAGTTACGAGTATACTATCTCTTTATCAACCAGTCTATATATTAGCAGCAGACACAGTACAGTGCGGTAGTTCACGGCTGTGGCTACCTCTGTGTCGGCACTCGGCAGCCCGTCCATAATTGTATATACCACCTAACCGTGGTTTTTTTTTCTTTCTTTATACATACATACTAGTTACGAGTATACTATCTCTTTATCAACCAGTCTATATATTAGCAGCAGACACAGTACAGTGCGGTAGTTCACGGCTGTGGCTACCTCTGTGTCGGCACTCGGCAGCCCGTCCATAATTGTATATACCACCTAACCGTGGTTTTTTTTTCTTTCTTTATACATACATACTAGTTACGAGTATACTATCTCTTTATCAACCAGTCTATATATTAGCAGCAGACACAGTACAGTGCGGTAGTTCACGGCTGTGGCTACCTCTGTGTCGGCACTCGGCAGCCCGTCCATAATTGTATATACCACCTAACCGTGGTTTTTTTTTCTTTCTTTATACATACATACTAGTTACGAGTATACTATCTCTTTATCAACCAGTCTATATATTAGCAGCAGACACAGTACAGTGCGGTAGTTCACGGCTGTGGCTACCTCTGTGTCGGCACTCGGCAGCCCGTCAATAATTGTATATACCACCTAACCGTGGTTTTTTTTTCTTTCTTTATACATACATACTAGTTACGAGTATACTATCTCTTTATCAACCAGTCTATATATTAGCAGCAGACACAGTACAGTGCGGTAGTTCACGGCTGTGGCTACCTCTGTGTCGGCACTCGGCAGCCCGTCCATAATTGTATATACCACCTAACCGTGGTTTTTTTTTCTTTCTTTATACATACATACTAGTTACGAGTATACTATCTCTTTATCAACCAGTCTATATATTAGCAGCAGACACAGTACAGTGCGGTAGTTCACGGCTGTGGCTACCTCTGTGTCGGCACTCGGCAGCCCGTCCATAATTGTATATACCACCTAACCGTGGTTTTTTTTTCTTTCTTTATACATACATATTAGTTACGAGTATACTATCTCTTTATCAACCAGTCTATATATTAGCAGCAGACACAGTACAGTGCGGTAGTTCACGGCTGTGGCTACCTCTGTGTCGGCACTCGGCAGCCCGTCCATAATTGTATACTAGTATCCAATCCATCCATCTCCATTGTTTACCTGAGGTGCCTTTTAGTTGTGCCTATTAAAATATGGAGAACAAAAATGTTGAGGTTCCAAAATTAGGGAAAGATCAAGATCCACTTCCACCTCGTGCTGAAGCTGCTGCCACTAGTCATGGCCGAGACGATGAAATGCCAGCAACGTCGTCTGCCAAGGCCGATGCCCAATGGCATAGTACAGAGCATGTCAAAACCAAAACACCAAATATCAGTAAAAAAAGGACTCCAAAACCTAAAATAAAATTGTCGGAGGAGAAGCGTAAACTTGCCAATATGCCATTTACCACACGGAGTGGCAAGGAACGGCTGAGGCCCTGGCCTATGTTCATGGCTAGTGGTTCAGCTTCACATGAGGATGGAAGCACTCAGCCTCTCGCTAGAAAACTGAAAAGACTCAAGCTGGCAAAAGGCAAAGCACCGCAAAGAACTGTGCGTTCTTTGAAATCCCAAATCCACAAGGAGAGTCCAAGTGTGTCGGTTGCGATGCCTGACCTTCCCAACACTGGACGTGAAGAGCATGCGCCTTCCACCATTTGCACGCCCCCTGCAAGTGCTGGAAGGAGCACCCGCAGTCCAGTTCCTGATAGTCAGATTGAAGATGTCAGTGTTGAAGTACACCAGGATGAGGAGGATATGGGTGTTGCTGGCGCTGGGGAGGAAATTGACCAGGAGGATTCTGATGGTGAGGTGGTTTGTTTAAGTCAGGCACCCGGGGAGACACCTGTTGTCCGTGGGAGGAATATGGCCGTTGACATGCCAGGTGAAAATACCAAAAAAATCAGCTCTTCGGTGTGGAGGTATTTCACCAGAAATGCGGACAACAGGTGTCAAGCCGTGTGTTCCCTTTGTCAAGCTGTAATAAGTAGGGGTAAGGACGTTAACCACCTCGGAACATCCTCCCTTATACGTCACCTGCAGCGCATTCATAATAAGTCAGTGACAAGTTCAAAAACTTTGGGTGACAGCGGAAGCAGTCCACTGACCAGTAAATCCCTTCCTCTTGTAACCAAGCTCACGCAAACCACCCCACCAACTCCCTCAGTGTCAATTTCCTCCTTCCCCAGGAATGCCAATAGTCCTGCAGGCCATGTCACTGGCAATTCTGACGAGTCCTCTCCTGCCTGGGATTCCTCCGATGCATCCTTGCGTGTAACGCCTACTGCTGCTGGCGCTGCTGTTGTTGCCGCTGGGAGTCGATGGTCATCCCAGAGGGGAAGTCGTAAGCCCACTTGTACTACTTCCAGTAAGCAATTGACTGTTCAACAGTCCTTTGCGAGGAAGATGAAATATCACAGCAGTCATCCTACTGCAAAGCGGATAACTGAGGCCTTGGCATCCTGGGTGGTGAGAAACGTGGTTCCGGTATCCATCATTACTGCAGAGCCAACTAGAGACTTGTTGGAGGTACTGTGTCCCCGGTACCAAATACCATCTAGGTTCCATTTCTCTAGGCAGGCGATACCGAAAATGTACACAGACCTCAGAAAAAGAGTCACCAGTGTCCTAAAAAATGCAGCTGTACCCAATGTCCACTTAACCACGGACATGTGGACAAGTGGAGCAGGGCAGGGTCAGGACTATATGACTGTGACAGCCCACTGGGTAGATGTATGGACTCCCGCCGCAAGAACAGCAGCGGCGGCACCAGTAGCAGCATCTCGCAAACGCCAACTCTTTCCTAGGCAGGCTACGCTTTGTATCACCGCTTTCCAGAAGAGGCACACAGCTGAAAACCTCTTACGGCAACTGAGGAAGATCATCGCGGAATGGCTTACCCCAATTGGACTCTCCTGTGGATTTGTGGCATCGGACAACGCCAGCAATATTGTGTGTGCATTAAATCTGGGCCAATTCCAGCACGTCCCATGTTTTGCACATACCTTGAATTTGGTGGTGCAGAATTTTTTAAAAAACGACAGGGGCGTGCAAGAGATGCTGTCGGTGGCCAGAAGAATTGCGGGACACTTTCGGCGTACAGGCACCACGTACAGAAAACTGGAGCACCACCAAAAACTACTGAACCTGCCCTGCCATCATCTGAAGCAAGAAGTGGTAACGAGGTGGAATTCAACCCTCTATATGCTTCAGAGGTTGGAGGAGCAGCAAAAGGCCATTCAAGCCTATACAATTGAGCACGATATAGTAGGTGGAATGCACCTGTCTCAAGTGCAGTGGAGAATGATTTCAACGTTGTGCAAGGTTCTGATGCCCTTTGAACTTGCCACACGTGAAGTCAGTTCAGACACTGCCAGCCTGAGTCAGGTCATTCCCCTCATCAGGCTTTTGCAGAAGAAGCTGGAGGCATTGAAGAAGGAGCTAAAAGGGAGCGATTCCGCTAGGCATGTGGGACTTGTGGATGCAGCCCTTAATTCGCTTAACAAGGATTCACGGGTGGTCAATCTGTTGAAATCAGAGCACTACATTTTGGCCACCGTGCTCGATCCTAGATTTAAAGCCTACCTTGGATCTCTCTTTCCGGCAGACACAGGTCTGCTGGGGTTGAAAGACCTGCTGGTGACAAAATTGTCAAGTCAAGCGGAACGCGACCTGTCAACATCTCCTCCTTCACATTCTCCCGCAACTGGGGGTGCGAGGAAAAGGCTCAGAATTCCGAGCCCACCCGCTGGCGGTGATGCAGGGCAGTCTGGAGCGACTGCTGATGCTGACATCTGGTCCGGACTGAAGGACCTGACAACGATTACGGACATGTCGTCTACTGTCACTGCATATGATTCTCTCAACATTGATAGAATGGTGGAGGATTATATGAGTGACCGCATCCAAGTAGGCACGTCACACAGTCCGTACTTATACTGGCAGGAAAAAGAGGCAATTTGGAGGCCCTTGCACAAACTGGCTTTATTCTACCTAAGTTGCCCTCCCTCCAGTGTGTACTCCGAAAGAGTGTTTAGTGCAGCCGCTCACCTTGTCAGCAATTGGCGTACGAGGTTACTTCCAGAAAATGTGGAGAAGATGATGTTCATCAAAATGAATTATAATCAATTCCTCCGTGGAGACATTCACCAGCAGCAATTGCCTCCAGAAAGTACACAGGGACCTGAGATGGTGGATTCCAGGGGACGAATTAATAATCTGTGAGGAGGGGGATGTACACAGTGAAAGGGGTGAGGAATCGGAGGATGATGATGATGAGGTGGACATCTTGCCTCTGTAGAGCCAGTTTGTGCAAGGAGAGATTGATTGCTTCTTTTTTTGGTGGGGGCCCAAACCAACCAGTCATTTCAGTCACAGTCGTGTGGCAGACCCTGTCGCTGAAATGATGGGTTCGTTAAAGTGTGCATGTCCTGTTTATACAACATAAGGGTGGGTGGGAGTGCCCAAGGACAATTCCATCTTGCACCTCTTTTTTCTTTAATTTTTCTTTGCATCAGGTGCTGTTTGGGGACAATTTTTTTGAAGTGCCATCCTGCCTGACACTGCAGTGCCACTCCTAGATGGGCCAGGTGTTTGTGTCAGCCACTTGGGTCGCTTAGCTTAGTCACACATTAGGGGGTCACTTCCACTGTATACCCTGAGGAAGGATTTTATCCGAAACGCGTTGGTATTTTAAGGAGGACTCCAGGGCCATATTCTTCCATGGTGGTTGGCAACACTTTGTGGGTAATCTGTTTTTCTCCCCCTTTTTTGAATCTCCCATATTTGGGAACATTTTGCCTAGTCCATCCCCTGGTATCATTGGAAGTGGCCCTGCTATTCCTAATATTGGGTGCCTCTTGTATTTTATTATTTATTGTTTTTAATTCTTTTAATCCTGCATTGTTGTGGGAGAATTCTTTTTTGGAATAAAAATACTTTTTTCACCACTTGCTGTCATTTGGAGCCATTTCTGTGGAGGTGACGGAAGTCCAGACGTCAACCAGGACTGGAAAAAGATACCTCTCAGTGTATATAGGGCATGCCATAAAGGTAAGCCTGGTACTAATAGATCGTGTGCTAGAAGGCTGTTGGTATATGAAGTGTGAAAGAAACCTTTATGGGAATGCATCTCATTTAGTACAGGTCAGTCACTGAATGATAGTGACCTTGGAAAGTCATCTGTGGAAATATTTGATATCTACTAATGGACATGTCATATATTATGTTCTCTGTTTGAGGAACAGGAATACACACGGATTTGGAACATATTATAGCATCGCTGGGAGATCGCCTCTGTGTTTCTATTTATTCTACCTAAGTTGCCCTCCCACAAGTGTGTACTCCGAAAGAGTGTTTAGTGCCGCCGCTCACCTTGTCAGCAATCGGCGTACGAGGTTACATCCAGAAAATGTGGAGAAGATGATGTTCATTAAAATGAATTATAATCAATTCCTCCGCGGAGACATTGACCAGCAGCAATTGCCTCCACAAAGTACACAGGGAGCTGAGATGGTGGATTCCAGTGGGGACGAATTGATAATCTGTGAGGAGGGGGATGTACACGGTGATATATCGGAGGGTGAAGATGAGGTGGACATCTTGCCTCTGTAGAGCCAGTTTGTGCAAGGAGAGATTAATTGCTTCTTTTTTGGGGGGGGTCCAAACCAACCCGTCATATCAGTCACAGTCGTGTGGCAGACCCTGTCACTGAAATGATGGGTTGGTTAAAGTGTGCATGTCCTGTTTTGTTTATACAACATAAGGGTGGGTGGGAGGGCCCAAGGACAATTCCATCTTGCACCTCTTTTTTCTTTTCTTTTTCTTTGCATCATGTGCTGATTGGGGAGGGTTTTTTTGGAAGGGACATCCTGCGTGACACTGCAGTGCCACTCCTAGATGGGCCCGGTGTTTGTGTCGGCCACTAGGGTCGCTAATCTTACTCACACAGTCAGCTACCTCATTGCGCCTCTTTTTTTCTTTGCGTCATGTGCTGTTTGGGGAGGGTTTTTTGGAAGGGACATCCTGCGTGACACTGCAGTGCCACTCCTAGATGGGCCCGGTGTTTGTGTCGGCCACTAGGGTCGCTAATCTTACTCACACAGCTACCTCATTGCGCCTCTTTTTTTCTTTGCGTCATGTGCTGTTTGGGGAGGGTTTTTTGGAAGGGACATCCTGCGTGACACTGCAGTGCCACTCCTAGATGGGCCCGGTGTTTGTGTCGGCCACTAGGGTCGCTAATCTTACTCACACAGCTACCTCATTGCGCCTCTTTTTTTCTTTGCGTCATGTGCTGTTTGGGGAGGGTTTTTTGGAAGGGCCATCCTGCGTGACACTGCAGTGCCACTCCTAGATGGGCCCGGTGTTTGTGTCGGCCACTAGGGTCGCTAATCTTACTCACACAGCTACCTCATTGCGCCTCTTTTTTTCTTTGCGTCATGTGCTGTTTGGGGAGGGTTTTTTGGAAGGGACATCCTGCGTGACACTGCAGTGCCACTCCTAGATGGGCCCGGTGTTTGTGTCGGCCACTAGGGTCGCTTATCTTACTCACACAGCGACCTCGGTGCAAATTTTAGGACTAAAAATAGTATTGTGAGGTGTGAGGTATTCAGAATAGACTGAAAATGAGTGTAAATTATGGTTTTTGAGGTTAATAATACTTTGGGATCAAAATGACCCCCAAATTCTATGATTTAAGCTGTTTTTTTAGTGTTTTTTGAAAAAAACACCCGAATCCAAAACACACCCGAATCCGACAAAAAAAATTCGGTGAGGTTTTGCCAAAACGCGTTCGAACCCAAAACACGGCCGCAGAACCGAACCGAATACCAAAACACAAAACCCGAAAAATTTCAGGCGCTCATCTCTAGTCTGATACTGCAGTGCCACTCCTAGATGGGCCAGGTGTTTGTGTCGGCCACTTGGGTCGCTTAGCTTAGTCACACAGCTACCTCATTGCGCCTCTTTTTTTCTTTGCATCATGTGCTGTTTGGGGACAATTTTTTTGAAGTGCCATCCTGCCTGACACTGCAGTGTCACTCCTAGATGGGCCAGGTGTTTGTGTCAGCCACTTGTGTCGCTTAGCTTAGCCATCCAGCGACCTCGGTGCAAATTTTAGGACTAAAAATAATATTGTGAGGTGTGAGGTGTTCAGAATAGACTGAAAATTAGTGTAAATTATGGTTATTGAGGTTAATAATACTATGGGATCAAAATGACCTCCAAATTCTATGATTTAAGCTGTTTTTGAGGGTTTTTTGTAAAAAAAAAACGAATCCAAAACACACCCGAATCCGACAAAAAAATTTCAGGGAGGTTTTGCCAAAACGCGTCCGAATCCAAAACACGGCCGCGGAACCGAATCCAAAACCAAAACACAAAACCCGAAAAATGTCCGGTGCACATCACTAGTTATTTTGTTTCTGTGCAGGGTAAATACTGGCTGCTTTATTTTTACTTCAAAGTGCCCTAATGTTTCCCCAGGGATTTCTTAATACGTTTTTCTTGATTATTGATTGTCGTAATAAATCTGAAATTAAGATCTTTTGTTTCCTTATTATAATACCTCAATGACTCTTATCTAATTATATTTCTAGTTTTCTGCAAAGCTTGTTCAATCAATTCAGGAGAATAGTATTTTATTTTTCCCTACAGAGTTTTGCATTTCCTTCTTGTTGTTTTTCACATATGGTTTTCACTACAATTTCTTTTGATACGGTAAAATTGAGAATATGGTATATTCTTCTTTCAATTGTTAGTATGCCCAAGTGTAGATAGCTGTTTGTATCGACTGTCTGTATAAAATGATTGGTCGCGATCTCTTCACTTGTATGTGAATGTATCATGTATGTGAATGTACTAGTTCATAAAAAGTATAAATTTGACTACTCATATGCACTATTGTATAACATTTTGAACAGCTTTTAAGACCTGATTTAGACTTTACTTCATAATTTTTAAGAATACCGCTCTTTCCTAACAAAGGGCCTAATTCAGACCTGATCACTCCTCTGCAGAAGTCGGCAATCAGATAGTCACCGGCCAAAGAAAGTGAAAACCCGCCCAGTGCAAGTGTGCGAATGCATCCGTACACCGTGCGAAAATCCCACCAGACAGTGGACAGCTGTAAATCCGTTCGCAACTCACCCACCATCGAATTATTTTTTCAGTCTGTGCGTAGCCCAGGACCTACTCCTACAGTGCGACAGAATCAGGCTGTTTGGGGCTGGAGCTGACGTCACACACCCTCCCAGAAAATGCTTAGGAACGCCTGACCCTCCCAGAAAATGGTCAGTTACTACCCACAAATGTCCTCTTCCTGTCAATCACCTTGCGTACGCCTAGCGATCAAAATTTTCATACCATTCTGTTGCTGTTTGGGCTCGCACCTGCGCATTGTGGTGCATACGCATGCGCAGTCATTCGATAATCAGCTGCTGTGCGATTTCGCACAACAGCGATCAAATCTGAATTAGGCCCAAAGTGTTGTTACAAGGTGAGCTTTCTCACAAACTTATTAAGGTCTATATATAATTGAAAGTTACTTGGGTGATTTCATGGGACAAAATATAGCCCCTTTTTTTAATAAAAAACCCGTAAAAATACAGGTATCAGGTCAGGATCACGATGCTGGAATTCCAACAAGGATCAGAATGCCGATGCCAGCATCCCGAAGAGGATCACAATACCGATGCCGTCATTCCAACAGCCGGGATCCTGATCAAGAGCCTGCTGGGTCACCAGTGAGGAAGCCATGCGTGGGGAGGTAGGGTTAGGCTGCGGGGGAGGGTTAGGGTTAGGCTGCGGGAAGGGGGGCTAGGGTTTGGCTGCGGGGAGGGGGCCATTAGTCTTAGACACCCCCTGGGATGGTTAGATTTAGACTGTGGCGGGAAGGGGGGTGGTTAGGTTGATGCTGTGGGAAGGGAGGGTTAGGCACCACCGTGGAGGGTCATGGTTAGGCTGTGGTGGGGGGAGGGGGTGTTAGGTTCAGACTGCGGGAAGAGAGGGTTAGGATTAGGGGGTTAGTTATAATTGTTTCCTGACCCCTGTCGGGATTCTAACAATCGGGATACTGGGGTCGGTATTTTGACCGCCAGCAACCCAACCACCGGCATTTCAACCCCAAACCATAATACACATGGGATCTACCAATACATTTTTCAGAATTGTTTCCCCCTCCCTTGTTTTCCCCGTCTTCAATTAGTCTAATTTTTAATGGGGATGCTCTTTGCATAAACTTGTCCCTCAAAAACGTCCTCCTCTTCCTGTTGAGAACTTCCTGTTTCATTGTAGCTATCTTTTTCATCACGACTATTTCAAGTTTCTACCTGCGGCTTTGCCTGTGTGTATTCTGTATTTAAGGCAGTTTGTAATGTTACCATAGAGCCTCCCTATCTACAATATGTGCTGTCTCAGCTGTATTGCGTTGAGTGCAAATACAGTATAAGGATCTCTGCTTGTACTGACTCTAGAACATGTTACATAAAGGTGACCATGGAATAGGCACTCTCTTGCATTAATGATTGCTATAAATGTTGTTTTTGTTATTGCTCAGCTTAAACCTGATAGATTGAGATGAAACAAAGTGCACGTAATAGCTTGGAGTCTCCATTACAAAATTATGTAGGTTTCATCAAACTCTATTCAGTAGCTTTTGCACCTACTTTGAATAGACACAATGGGGCATATGTAATAGGGTCCGAGTTTGCTAGAGGTACGGGATGCCGCCTGATCTTACAGCGGCAATCATTCACAAGGCATGGTTTTGTCCTTGTAAATGATTTGCTTTAAAAAAACAACCCAACATCTCAGAGATCGGCCTGCATCCCACACCTCCGGAAAACTCGGACACTATTTCATATGCCCCAATGTTCTTCTAAAATTAGTATATACTGTATGTTTATATGTGTAACAAATATTTGGGGCATTGGTGCTGTTACTTGTGCACACACTTAAAGGTCAGATGTGCTTAAACTTATGGTATATATGGGCTGTGGAGAGAGGGGTGGTATCTCACCTGATTTGTTCATATTTTGGTGAGATCAGCTCCCTCCAAGGGAGAAGAAAACAAAACCTGCACATTCTGTACCTGCAGAAGTTATTTGGAACTCCAGGCTTTCTGGATTGCGCAGCTCCAAGTGGAAAAATAGAAGTCCAGGTTATCCAGCGCACCAAGAACCAGCAGTAGAGGAGTTTAAAACTCCCATACACCCACTACACAGTGCACTGATGCCTGTTAGAGGCCAGTAAGTAGGCTGCAGTTTTGTAGTGCCAGGGACTGTGGACATTGAATGTGCCAGGAGAGCATGGCGGATGGTGGCTGCAGGTTGTTGTAGCAGAATAGCTCTTAAGCACGGGGAGTGCTAAGACATTTACTTCCATTTGTTCATTTTCATTTATGTACCTGTGTGACCAGGCCTAAGCCTGTGTATGCTATGTGCAGTGTCTGATGCAAGTAAAGACACTGGGTTTCACCAAAAAACCTGCCTACCGAGTCCTAATTTCAAGTACCCGTTTTACAGGGCCAATCACCATAAACATAAGGTGACAGTGACACTCTCCCAAAGAAGGTTCATGGGTGGCTGCTCGTCTCTGAATATGCCAGTTACAGTAAGTGAAATACGCTCTAAAAATCTAGAAAGATAGAGAAGAGACAAGTGTCTGATAGTGTAGTATCTTTGACTCAATTTCTTATGCAAAATATTTAATAAAAAACACAAACTGCACAAAAACATCACCCATAAAGGAACCAAAAAAGTAATAGTCTCTTATCCAAAATATAAAAATCATAAATTTTTGGATCCCCTACTGAGATAATGACACATATACATATATATTATATATCTATATAATATATCTATCTATCTATCTATCTATCTATTTATCTATATATATATATATATATATATATATATATACCACATAAATATATAATATATATGTCATTATCTCAGTAGGGGACCCAAACATGTGGGATTTAGAATTTTGGATAAGGTATACTCAACCTGTACTTAGCTTCTACTGCATGTAAATTGATGTTGGGAAGGTGCTCACCTCCTCCAGCTATTGATCCACACCGCTAACCTGACCTGTGTTCACTAATGGACTTGGAGACCAACTGGCTTAGGTGCTGAGGAATCCCTAAGGTAGGTGATACCTTCCCAGCACCAACCTACATAGAAGCTAAGCATTGCTTTTTTACTCTGGTTCCTTTATGTGTGATGTTTTTGTGCAGTTTGTGTTTTTTGTTAAATATAAGAAATCGATTACTATAAGAGACAAATTGCTTGTCCACAAATATGGAGTGGGTGGTCAGAGATGAGCATGTACTCACCATTCAGGTCTTGTGGGAATGCATGGAGACGGTTGCACATGCTGTAAAGCCCTTTAGAGCTATTACCACTATCACACAGAAACTGAAGGCCCAAATGGACTCCACTGTAAATGTGCCAACCCCTGGACTGGCTAAATGGAAATATCCTGTATCCATAATTAGTCATGAATCCCTGTGCTAAATAGACCTTACTGCATTCCTTACTAGTCACTGAATTTCCTGCGGTCATGGTGTATCATTGATCCATTTGCTTAACAGATCTTGGAGCACTTATGATCCACTGTGCACAAGCTATCAATTGATGGTCACTTTGCCCAGGTCAGCGCTGTTTCCTGCGGAGTGAACAGAACACTGAGAAACACTGAGCTCTACAGCAGTTGCTGATCTCATTATAGGTGAGTGGGTGTCACAGTGTGGAAAATAAAGTCATCTTTAGTGCAAAGTGTGAATAGCTCCATTGAGAGGAGTCCCCAGAGCATCTGCTCGATCATTACCATGGAAAATATCCTAATGAGAAGAAAGTTTTTTTGCTCATGTCACAGTGCAATGAAAGTTCAGTGTGATGCTGGGATATGTAAGTGAATCGTGTAACAAAGCTCTCTATTGTTAGTGGCTGGTGCAGGTCTATTCACTGACATATTCCAGGGATTGTCCGCTCATTAAAGTATTTTGATGAAATAGCAAGCTAATAGGATACAGTAATAGACCCAATAAAATAAAGTTATACATCGGGTGTTGTGTTCCATAGCCATACTTTAGCTTTATCATTGATTTGGCTGCTAGAGGATCTGCTATTTTAAATCAGTTGTCACTATTCAATCAGAGGTTCCTAATTTGTGAGACAGGAGTTCAAATATAAATAGAATATGGAGAGTTTCACTTAACTAGCGCTATATGTGAATTCTTCTTTGTTCCATCATTCCATCGTATTATCCAGAACAGGTTGACATATAGAATGAAGAAGATATGTATAGTGTAATACCGTTTTAATTACAATAACACATATACATAACATACATATAACATTGATAGAATAAAATGAGATTTGCAATGAATATGGGATCAATTATTCAACAAAATCCCCTGGAGAGGCAAGTGAGGTAATAGGTAATTACCAAATTTTTAGGGAACTGTGGTTTAGACAGTCCCTATCAGCGCGTGTGTCCCGTAATGGGTGTTCCGGATCAGCCCATCCACCACACAGATTGTCACTGCTGGATTTCGGATAAATACACTCTCCTCACAAGCGTCTTCAGTGGGAAACCGACACGTTTCAACTCTTAGCTAGAGTCTTTTTCAAGGTTCAGATGAATAATGATCCTGTTTAACAGTTCCCTATTTAAATATCCCTCCGCCAATCAGACTCCGTGATTCGCAACAGGAGCAGATTAAATAATCAGTCCTCCCTAATGACGCTGTACCGGACCTTAGCATCTACTTCCGTATATCATGGTTGTCCTGACAACATGAACTATATTCGATCTCCTCCACAGCTTCCGTCAAACTGCACGGTGTCTTTGTTCCGGCTTCCTTGTTGTCCTGGCAACCCGTCCGTTCTCTGTCCTAGCGTAACGTCATTTCCGGTATCTCCTATCTGGAAAGCACGATCTTATTTCCCAGTGCTCGTTTTGTAAATCCTTGTCCATCCTGATGTTGGTGTTCATAAAATTTACATCACTAACCATGGATTTTATCAATTTAAATACATATGTAAATGAAGCGTAACGTCACTTCCGGTGACGTGTGGACAGGGATTGATGTTTCTAAAATAATCAAATCATACATAGGATTATTTTCTTAATAAAATTACACAGATATATATGTGAAAAATAGAGGCCAATGAAATAAATATTAGCAGCTTATGAATAAAAATCATAACATTATAGACATGTGTGAATTTAATACCTTTACTTTTTTAACAATAGTAAAATCCTATAAAAACCATTTGATTTCAAAATCAGAGTTTAGGCCACCGGGTTTAAGTGTTCCTAGATCAAAAATGGCCTTCATCTCGGCTTTTGCTAATTGGTTGGCTTTATCATTTCGCCTCCAGTGAACTTTTATGTGTCGGATGCCACAAAACATTTTAATTGCCCCTGTATTCCTCTGATGATGTGTTAAAAAATGTTCTGACAATGAATGGGTTGTCAGTCCATTTTTAATGTTCCGTAGATGCTCGCTGATGCGAACTTTGAGGGGCCTAGATGTACGCCCTATGAACCATAATCCACAATTGCAATTTATGGCATACACCACGTTTGAGCTGTTACAAGTAATGAAATCACTTATTTTCCAATTGTTTCCATTAATGGAAACTTCCGTGATTTTCCCTGTATCAGATTTTACACCTCTACATCCTAGGCACAATCCACACCTAAAAAAACCTTTAGATTTGATAGTGGACATTGGCTTTTTTGGTGGTTGTGCACTTTTTACCAATGAAGATTTAAGGTTTGGGGCTTTCCTGAATATACATTTTGGTTTTAAAGGTAAGAGGTTCCCAATAACTGGGTCTTTTTTTAATATTCCCCAATGTTTCTTAAGGGATTGTTCTATATTCTTGTACTGACTACTATCACGGAAGTTTCCATTAATGGAAACAATTGGAAAATAAGTGATTTCATTACTTGTAACAGCTCAAACGTGGTGTATGCCATAAATTGCAATTGTGGATTATGGTACATAGGGCGTACATCTAGGCCCCTCAATGTTCGCATCAGCGAGCATCTACGGAACATTAAAAATGTACTGACAACCCATTCATTGTCAGAACATTTTTTAACACATCATCAGAGGAATACAGGGGCAATTAAAATGTTTTGTGGCATCCGACACATAAAAGGTCACTGGAGGCGAAATGATAAAGCCAACCAATTAGCAAAAGCCGAGATGAAGGCCATTTTTGATCTAGGAACACTTAAACCCGGTGGCCTAAACTCTGATTTTGAAATCAAATGGTTTTTATAGGATTTTACTATTGTTAAAAAAGTAAAGGTATTTAATTCACACATGTCTATAATGTTATGATTTTTATTCATAAGCTGCTAATATTTATTTCATTGGCCTCTATTTTTCACATATATATATCTGTGTAATTTTATTAAGAAAATAATCCTATGTATGATTTGATTATTTTAGAAACATCAATCCCTGTCCACACGTCACCGGAAGTGACGTTATGCTTCATTTACATATGTATTTAAATTGATAAAATCCATGGTTAGTGATGTAAATTTTATGAACACCAACATCAGGATGGACAAGGATTTACAAAACGAGCACTGGGAAATAAGATCGTGCTTTCCAGATAGGAGATACCGGAAATGACGTTACGCTAGGACAGAGAACGGACGGGTTGCCAGGACAACAAGGAAGCCGGAACAAAGACACCGTGCAGTTTGACGGAAGCTGTGGAGGAGATCGAATATAGTTCATGTTGTCAGGACAACCATGATATACGGAAGTAGATGCTAAGGTCCGGTACAGCGTCATCAGGGAGGACTGATTATTTAATCTGCTCCTGTTGCGAATCACGGAGTCTGATTGGCGGAGGGATATTTAAATAGGGAACTGTTAAACAGGATCATTATTCATCTGAACCTTGAAAAAGACTCTAGCTAAGAGTTGAAACGCGTCGGTTTCCCACTGAAGACGCTTGTGAGGAGAGTGTATTTATCCGAAATCCAGCAGTGACAATCTGTGTGGTGGATGGGCTGATCCGGAACACCCATTACGGGACACACGCGCTGATAGGGAATGTCTAAACCACAGTTCCTTAAAAATCTGGTAATTACCTATTACCTCACTTGCCTCTCCAGGGGATTTTGTTGAATAATTGATCCCATATTCATTGCAAATCTCATTTTATTCTATCAATGTTATATGTATGTTATGTATATGTGTTATTGTAATTAAAACGGTATTACACTATACATATCTTCTTCATTCTATATGTCAACCTGTTCTGGATAATACGATGGAATGATGGAACAAAGAAGAATTCACATATAGCGCTAGTTAAGTAAAACTCTTCATATTCTATTTTTATTTGCACTTGTGGTGAGGGTAAAGGGAACCTCATAGGAGAGGAACACTGATTTTTTAGCTGCTGATTTGCGCACCCAGTAGTTTCTATAATCCATTTGTATCATAGGAGTTCAAATATGTCTGGGAGGTCACTCTCTTTGTCAAATATAGAATACACTCTTTTGTAAAATGCCAAATTTCAGATTCTAGAACAATGGCTCACTGACACAGGGCCGCCATCAAGGGGAGGAGAGGCGGGCATTCAGTCATAGGGCCGGACCAAGAGAGGTCTCGGGTGGAAGCAGCGTTGATCAGGACAACTATGAACGGCGAGACAGAGGCTGAGCCCGCAGCGGCGGTATTTTGAATTCAGTGCCAGCCGCTACCCAATCGGAGCTTGCAGACTGGCAGCCAATCAGGATACTGAAACTTGGAGTTCCAGAAGAATGTCACACTAACAATTGTGGGTTCAATAATACTAGCACACTGACACTTGGGGTTCTAGAACAATTTCACATTGACACTTGGGGTTCCAGAACAAAGTAACAATGATACGTGAGGTGCCAAAACATTGTCACCCTGACCCTTCGGGTCAGGGTGACATGCTGACACTTGGAATTCCAGAACAATGACACAATGACACATGGGGTTCCAGAATACTTGCACACTGACACTTGGTGTTCTAGCACACTGAAACACTGCCATTTGGGGTTCTAGAGCAAAGTCATCCTAAAACATGAAAAAGCCAGAATGTCACTCTGACACTTGTGGTTCCTGAACAATTTCACTCTGACACCTGGGGCTCTAGAACAATGTTTCCCTGACACTTGGGGTTCCAGAACAAAGTCATCTTGAAAACACAAGGTGCCAAAATACAGTAATGTCACTTTGACACTTGGGGTTCCAGAATGCTGGCACACTGACACTTGGGGTTCTAGAACACTGAAGCACTGACATTTTCGGGTCTAGATCAAAGTCATCCTGAAACATGAAGTGTCAGAATGTCACTTTGACACTTGTGGTTCCAGAACAAGTTCACTCTGGCACTTGGGGTTCTAGAACATGACACTTGGGGTTCCAGAACAATGTCATCTTGAATACACGAGGTGCAAGAATATAGTAATGTTACTCTGACACTTGGGGTTCCAGAATACTGGCACACTGACACTTGGAATTCTAGATCAACAACAACACCCTGACACTTTGGGTTCCAGAACAAAGTCACACGAGATGTTAGAACACTGTCATCTTGACACTTGGGGCACCAGAACAATGTCACTGTGACAGAAAGTGTCAAACTGACATCTCGCGTTCCAGAACAATAACATGCTGACACTTGGCATTCCAGATCATGTTACACTGGGTGGCAGCTGAAAAAGACAGAACCCCTACTGTATGTGTTAGATTAACCTCATTAGGAGTAGAGTGGAAAACACTTGATTAGTTAACAATGCAGAACTGGCATTTCCACATTCACATACATTCTAATAATGGATGAAAAACATATTCTAACACATTATGTTGTGTACAAATAAGGCAATGATGTCCATATGGTAAAGACAGTGAAGAAACACAAATAGATGACTGATAATTAAAGAAGCAATCTAATATACAGTATCTGTGATGCTAATGGAAGAAGTGCTAGAGGTCATTCTGCAAACAGCTGATCAGCAGTGGCCAATTAGTGCTGCTGATAACCGTCAATGCTGCCGATATTTGCTCCAACTCTTTAATCACTTGAAGAAATACACCTCCTCACAGGAATATCTGGTCTCCTCAAAGGTATATCTCCTCACAGGTATATGCAGATCCAAGTTCCAATAGAATCATATTTCTTTGGTCTTGCCTTTATTGTACACTAGAGATGAGCGGGTTCGGTTTCTCTGAATCCGAACCCGCCCGAACTTCATGTTTTTTTTCACGGGTCCGAGCGACTCGGATCTTCCCGCCTTGCTCGGTTAACCCGAGCGCGCCCGAACGTCATCATGACGCTGTCGGATTCTCGCGAGGCTCGGATTCTATCGCGAGACTCGGATTCTATATAAGGAGCCGCGCGTCGCCGCCATTTTCACACGTGCATTGAGATTGATAGGGAGAGGACGTGGCTGGCGTCCTCTCCATTTAGATTAGGGTTGAGAGAGAGAGAGAGAGATTGACCTGAGGCTGTGATACTGTAGAAGAGAGTGCAGAGTTTAGTGACTGACGACCACAGTGACCACCAGACAGTGCAGTTGTTTGTTTTATTTAATATATCCGTTCTCTGCCTGAAAAAAACGATACACACAGTGACTCAGTCACATACCATATCTGTGTGCACTGCTCAGCCCAGTGTGCTGCATCAATGTATATATATATCTGACTGTGCTCAGCTCACACAGCTTATAATTGTGGGGGAGACTGGGGAGCACTGCAGTGCCAGTTATAGGTTATAGCAGGAGCCAGGAGTACATAATATTATATTAAAATTAAACAGTGCACACTTTTGCTGCAGGAGTGCCACTGCCAGTGTGACTAGTGACCAGTGACCTGACCACCAGTATATATAATATTAGTAGTATACTATCTCTTTATCAACCAGTCTATATTAGCAGCAGACACAGTACAGTGCGGTAGTTCACGGCTGTGGCTACCTCTGTGTCGGCACTCGGCAGCCCGTCCATAATTGTATATACCACCTAACCGTGGTTTTTTTTTCTTTCTTTATAGTCATACTAGTTACGAGTATACTATCTCTTTATCAACCAGTCTATATTAGCAGCAGACACAGTACAGTGCGGTAGTTCACGGCTGTGGCTACCTCTGTGTCGGCACTCGGCAGCCCGTCCATAATTGTATATACCACCTAACCGTGTTTTTTTTTTCTTTCTTTATACATACATACTAGTTACGAGTATACTATCTCTTTATCAACCAGTCTATATATTAGCAGCAGACACAGTACAGTGCGGTAGTTCACGGCTGTGGCTACCTCTGTGTCGGCACTCGGCAGCCCGTCCATAATTGTATATACCACCTAACCGTGGTTTTTTTTTCTTTCTTTATACATACATACTAGTTACGAGTATACTATCTCTTTATCAACCAGTCTATATATTAGCAGCAGACACAGTACAGTGCGGTAGTTCACGGCTGTGGCTACCTCTGTGTCGGCACTCGGCAGCCAGTCCATAATTGTATATACCACCTAACCGTGGTTTTTTTTTCTTTCTTTATACATACATTCTAGTTACGAGTATACTATCTCTTTATCAACCAGTCTATATTAGCAGCAGACACAGTACAGTGCGGTAGTTCACGGCTGTGGCTACCTCTGTGTCGGCACTCGGCAGCCCGTCCATAATTGTATATACCACCTAACCGTGGTTTTTTCTTTCTTTCTTTATACATACATACTAGTTACGAGTATACTATCTCTTTATCAACCAGTCTATATATTAGCAGCAGACACAGTACAGTGCGGTAGTTCACGGCTGTGGCTACCTCTGTGTCGGCACTCGGCAGCCCGTCCATAATTGTATATACCACCTAACCGTGTTTTTTTTTTCTTTCTTTATAGTCATACTAGTTACGAGTATACTATCTCTTTATCAACCAGTCTATATTAGCAGCAGACACAGTACAGTGCGGTAGTTCACGGCTGTGGCTACCTCTGTGTCGGCACTCGGCAGCCCGTCCATAATTGTATATACCACCTAACCGTGGTTTTTTTTTCTTTCTTTATACATACATACTAGTTACGAGTATACTATCTCTTTATCAACCAGTCTATATTAGCAGCAGACACAGTACAGTGCGGTAGTTCACGGCTGTGGCTACCTCTGTGTCGGCACTCGGCAGCCCGTCCATAATTGTATATACCACCTAACCGTGTTTTTTCTTTCTTTCTTTATACATACATACTAGTTACGAGTATACTATCTCTTTATCAACCAGTCTATATATTAGCAGCAGACACAGTACAGTGCGGTAGTTCACGGCTGTGGCTACCTCTGTGTCGGCACTCGGCAGCCCGTCCATAATTGTATATACCACCTAACCGTGGTTTTTTTTTCTTTCTTTATACATACATACTAGTTACGAGTATACTATCTCTTTATCAACCAGTCTATATTAGCAGCAGACACAGTACAGTGCGGTAGTTCACGGCTGTGGCTACCTCTGTGTCGGCACTCGGCAGCCCGTCCATAATTGTATATACCACCTAACCGTGGTTTTTTTTTCTTTCTTTATACATACATACTAGTTACGAGTATACTATCTCTTTATCAACCAGTCTATATATTAGCAGCAGACACAGTACAGTGCGGTAGTTCACGGCTGTGGCTACCTCTGTGTCGGCACTCGGCAGCCCGTCCATAATTGTATATACCACCTAACCGTGGTTTTTTTTTCTTTCTTTATAGTCATACTAGTTACGAGTATACTATCTCTTTATCAACCAGTCTATATTAGCAGCAGACACAGTACAGTGCGGTAGTTCACGGCTGTGGCTACCTCTGTGTCGGCACTCGGCAGCCCGTCCATAATTGTATATACCACCTAACCGTGGTTTTTTTTTCTTTCTTTATACATACATACTAGTTACGAGTATACTATCTCTTTATCAACCAGTCTATATTAGCAGCAGACACAGTACAGTGCGGTAGTTCACGGCTGTGGCTACCTCTGTGTCGGCACTCGGCAGCCCGTCCATAATTGTATATACCACCTAACCGTGGTTTTTTTTTCTTTCTTTATACATACATACTAGTTACGAGTATACTATCTCTTTATCAACCAGTCTATATATTAGCAGCAGACACAGTACAGTGCGGTAGTTCACGGCTGTGGCTACCTCTGTGTCGGCACTCGGCAGCCCGTCCATAATTGTATATACCACCTAACCGTGGTTTTTTTTTCTTCTTTATACATACATACTACTACGACATCTCTTTATCAACCAGTCTATATTAGCAGCAGACACAGTACAGTACGGTAGTTCACGGCTGTGGCTACCTCTGTGTCTGCACTCGGCAGGCAGTCCGTCCATAATTGTATACCACCTAACCGTGGTTTTTTTTTCTTTCTTCTTTATACATACATAGTTACATAGACATCTCTTTATCAACCAGTCTATATTAGCAGCAGACACAGTACAGTACGGTAGTTCACGGCTGTGGCTACCTCTGTGTCTGCACTCGGCAGGCAGTCCATAATTGTATACTAGTATCCATCTCCATTGTTTACCTGAGGTGCCTTTTAGTTGTGCCTATTAAAATATGGAGAACAAAAATGTTGAGGTTCCAAAATTAGGGAAAGATCAAGATCCACTTCCACCTCGTGCTGAAGCTGCTGCCACTAGTCATGGCCGAGACGATGAAATGCCAGCAACGTCGTCTGCCAAGGCCGATGCCCAATGTCATAGTACAGAGCATTTCAAATCCAAAACACCAAATATCAGAAAAAAAAGGACTCCAAAACCTAAAATAAAATTGTCGGAGGAGAAGCGTAAACTTGCCAATATGCCATTTACGACACGGAGTGGCAAGGAACGGCTGAGGCCCTGGCCTATGTTCATGGCTAGTGGTTCAGCTTCACATGAGGATGGAAGCACTCAGCCTCTCGCTAGAAAAATGAAAAGACTCAAGCTGGCAAAAGCAGCACAGCAAAGAACTGTGCATTCTTCGAAATCCCAAATCCACAAGGAGAGTCCAATTGTGTCGGTTGCGATGCCTGACCTTCCCAACACTGGACGTGAAGAGCATGCGCCTTCCACCATTTGCACGCCCCCTGCAAGTGCTGGAAGGAGCACCCGCAGTCCAGTTCCTGATAGTCAGATTGAAGATGTCAGTGTTGAAGTACACCAGGATGAGGAGGATATGGGTGTTGCTGGCGCTGGGGAGGAAATTGACCAGGAGGATTCTGATGGTGAGGTGGTTTGTTTAAGTCAGGCACCCGGGGAGACACCTGTTGTCCGTGGGAGGAATATGGCCGTTGACATGCCAGGTGAAAATACCAAAAAAAATCAGCTCTTCGGTGTGGAGGTATTTCACCAGAAATGCGGACAACAGGTGTCAAGCCGTGTGTTCCCTTTGTCAAGCTGTAATAAGTAGGGGTAAGGACGTTAACCACCTCGGAACATCCTCCCTTATATGTCACCTGCAGCGCATTCATAATAAGTCAGTGACAAGTTCAAAAACTTTGGGTGACAGCGGAAGCAGTCCACTGACCAGTAAATCCCTTCCTCTTGTAACCAAGCTCACGCAAACCACCCCACCAACTCCCTCAGTGTCAATTTCCTCCTTCCCCAGGAATGCCAATAGTCCTGCAGGCCATGTCACTGGCAATTCTGACGATTCCTCTCCTGCCTGGGATTCCTCCGATGCATCCTTGCGTGTAACGCCTACTGCTGCTGGCGCTGCTGTTGTTGCTGCTGGGAGTCGATGGTCATCCCAGAGGGGAAGTCGTAAGCCCACTTGTACTACTTCCAGTAAGCAATTGACTGTTCAACAGTCCTTTGCGAGGAAGATGAAATATCACAGCAGTCATCCTGCTGCAAAGCGGATAACTGAGGCCTTGACAACTATGTTGGTGTTAGACGTGCGTCCGGTATCCGCCGTTAGTTCACAGGGAACTAGACAATTTATTGAGGCAGTGTGCCCCCGTTACCAAATACCATCTAGGTTCCACTTCTCTAGGCAGGCGATACCGAGAATGTACACGGACGTCAGAAAAAGACTCACCAGTGTCCTAAAAAATGCAGTTGTACCCAGTGTCCACTTAACCACGGACATGTGGACAAGTGGAGCAGGGCAGGGTCAGGACTATATGACTGTGACAGCCCACTGGGTAGATGTATGGACTCCCGCCGCAAGAACAGCAGCGGCGGCACCAGTAGCAGCATCTCGCAAACGCCAACTCTTTCCTAGGCAGGCTACGCTTTGTATCACCGCTTTCCAGAATACGCACACAGCTGAAAACCTCTTACGGCAACTGAGGAAGATCATCGCGGAATGGCTTACCCCAATTGGACTCTCCTGTGGATTTGTGGCATCGGACAACGCCAGCAATATTGTGTGTGCATTAAATATGGGCAAATTCCAGCACGTCCCATGTTTTGCACATACCTTGAATTTGGTGGTGCAGAATTTTTTAAAAAACGACAGGGGCGTGCAAGAGATGCTGTCGGTGGCCAGAAGAATTGCGGGACACTTTCGGCGTACAGGCACCACGTACAGAAGACTGGAGCACCACCAAAAACTACTGAACCTGCCCTGCCATCATCTGAAGCAAGAAGTGGTAACGAGGTGGAATTCAACCCTCTATATGCTTCAGAGGTTGGAGGAGCAGCAAAAGGCCATTCAAGCCTATACAATTGAGCACGATATAGTAGGTGGAATGCACCTGTCTCAGGCGCAGTGGAGAATGATTTCAACGTTGTGCAAGGTTCTGATGCCCTTTGAACTTGCCACACGTGAAGTCAGTTCAGACACTGCCAGCCTGAGTCAGGTCATTCCCCTCATCAGGCTTTTGCAGAAGAAGCTGGAGACATTGAAGGAGGAGCTAACACGGAGCGATTCCGCTAGGCATGTGGGACTTGTGGATGGAGCCCTTAATTCGCTTAACAAGGATTCACGGGTGGTCAATCTGTTGAAATCAGAGCACTACATTTTGGCCACCGTGCTCGATCCTAGATTTAAAGCCTACCTTGGATCTCTCTTTCCGGCAGACACAAGTCTGCTGGGGTTGAAAGACCTGCTGGTGACAAAATTGTCAAGTCAAGCAGAACGCGACCTGTCAACATCTCCTCCTTCACATTCTCCCGCAACTGGGGGTGCGAGGAAAAGGCTCAGAATTCCGAGCCCACCCGCTGGCGGTGATGCAGGGCAGTCTGGAGCGACTGCTGATGCTGACATCTGGTCCGGACTGAAGGACCTGACAACGATTACGGACATGTCGTCTACTGTCACTGCATATGATTCTCTCAACATTGATAGAATGGTGGAGGATTATATGAGTGACCGCATCCAAGTAGGCACGTCACACAGTCCGTACTTATACTGGCAGGAAAAAGAGGCAATTTGGAGGCCCTTGCACAAACTGGCTTTATTCTACCTAAGTTGCCCTCCCACAAGTGTGTACTCCGAAAGAGTGTTTAGTGCCGCCGCTCACCTTGTCAGCAATCGGCGTACGAGGTTACATCCAGAAAATGTGGAGAAGATGATGTTCATTAAAATGAATTATAATCAATTCCTCCGCGGAGACATTGACCAGCAGCAATTGCCTCCACAAAGTACACAGGGAGCTGAGATGGTGGATTCCAGTGGGG
The DNA here is from genome assembly GCF_028390025.1 of Pseudophryne corroboree. Lineage (NCBI taxonomy): Eukaryota > Metazoa > Chordata > Amphibia > Anura > Myobatrachidae > Pseudophryne > Pseudophryne corroboree. The sequence goes on from NC_086448.1 coordinate 751,404,714, forward strand.
ACGAATTGATAATCTGTGAGGAGGGGGATGTACACGGTGATATATCGGAGGGTGATGATGAGGTGGACATCTTGCCTCTGTAGAGCCAGTTTGTGCAAGGAGAGATTAATTGCTTCTTTTTTGGGGGGGGTCCAAACCAACCCGTCATATCAGTCACAGTCGTGTGGCAGACCCTGTCACTGAAATGATGGGTTGGTTAAAGTGTGCATGTCCTGTTTTGTTTATACAACATAAGGGTGGGTGGGAGGGCCCAAGGACAATTCCATCTTGCACCTCTTTTTTCTTTTCTTTTTCTTTGCATCATGTGCTGATTGGGGAGGGTTTTTTGGAAGGGACATCCTGCGTGACACTGCAGTGCCACTCCTAAATGGGCCCGGTGTTTGTGTCGGCCACTAGGGTCGCTAATCTTACTCACACAGTCAGCTACCTCATTGCGCCTCTTTTTTTCTTTGCGTCATGTGCTGTTTGGGGAGGGTTTTTTGGAAGGGACATCCTGCGTGACACTGCAGTGCCACTCCTAGATGGGCCCGGTGTTTGTGTCGGCCACTAGGGTCGCTAATCTTACTCACACAGCTACCTCATTGCGCCTCTTTTTTTCTTTGCGTCATGTGCTGTTTGGGGAGGGTTTTTTGGAAGGGACATCCTGCGTGACACTGCAGTGCCACTCCTAGATGGGCCCGGTGTTTGTGTCGGCCACTAGGGTCGCTAATCTTACTCACACAGCTACCTCATTGCGCCTCTTTTTTTCTTTGCGTCATGTGCTGTTTGGGGAGGGTTTTTTGGAAGGGACATCCTGCGTGACACTGCAGTGCCACTCCTAGATGGGCCCGGTGTTTGTGTCGGCCACTAGGGTCGCTTATCTTACTCACACAGCGACCTCGGTGCAAATTTTAGGACTAAAAATAATATTGTGAGGTGTGAGGTATTCAGAATAGACTGAAAATGAGTGTAAATTATGGTTTTTGAGGTTAATAATACTTTGGGATCAAAATGACCCCCAAATTCTATGATTTAAGCTGTTTTTTAGTGTTTTTTGAAAAAAACACCCGAATCCAAAACACACCCGAATCCGACAAAAAAAATTCGGTGAGGTTTTGCCAAAACGCGTTCGAACCCAAAACACGGCCGCGGAACCGAACCCAAAACCAAAACACAAAACCCGAAAAATTTCAGGCGCTCATCTCTATTGTACACATCTCATGCTTGTTATCAGCTCCTTCATTCCCATATTAAGTTAATTATTATACAGTATATGCTTATTTTAATTAATTGTACATAAGGGATCAGTATGATTTCCCGACTGACGGGATCCCGACAGCCAATCACCACAAGGTTCTATTCTCCCTCGGATGGTGGCGTAGACCTCCACCCAAGTGGGGTTTCTGGCCGGCGGTCGGGGTTCTGACTGGCGGCATTTTAATGGCTGTTGGGATTTCGGCGTTGGGGTTTTGACCGTCGTAATCCCAACAGTTGAGATTGTAACTGCATACCGTACATAACCTGGTGTACCTTCTTACAAATAATATTGCTTTACCTTTATGCTGTTCATTTGTTTTTATTTCACACGGGCAGGGTTAGGTTTTTTTCTACTGCCCTTGCACACGGCACAAAACTGCTCAATTGAATCCAATGAGCTATGCAACAGGAAAAGTCATTTCTACACTATAAAAGCAGCTAATTTAGGGCTCTATTCAGGATGTTTTTTGAAAATGGAGAAACAAGTGTTTCCGCATTTTTAATGTAACCTTGCTATTCAGCAAAGGGTCAACGGAGAAGATAATGCGATTATCTTCTCCGTTAATACCCATCTCGCTGAGTATAGCACAGTAGGGAACAATCTATTGCGGTTTATCGTTTTATACTATTCAGCAAGTATCAAAACGTTAAACTTCCCCGTAAAAGTTTACTTTATATTACGCTATTTCAGAATGGCATTATATAAATGAAATCCTTAAATCTGACAAAAAATTCAGCGACAGAGGGAAATCTTCTTGAAACGTTGTCCCGGGGGAAAGGAATGTAATAGGGTGTGAGAATCAAGAAGTGAGAGATTTTCTGAGAGTTCTCCTGTTTTTGTTTTTTTTTAAAGTGGCAATCATTTACATGGTAAAATCAACCTGGTCTTGCCATGTAAATGATTGCCACTTTAAAAAACCAGGTGAACTCTCACAAAATCTCTCACGTCTTGATTTTCACACCCTATTACAGCCCCCCCCATCTCCTTACCTGCGGTATGACAAGCAACAGGTGTGCGTCAATCTCCAGCCTCCCAAAACTGTTGAAATTTATTAAAATCTGTACATAGGCTTTATAAATCTATTAGTCTGTATACTTTTATATTTATGTGGTTTTATATGTAAAATGTATATTTTATAAATGTATATAGACTAATATAAAGCCTCTGTACACCTTTTAATCAGTTTAGACACTTTTGGGAGGCTGGAGCAGGACCATACACCTGCCACTTGTCACACCGTGGGGAAATAGACTATTTGCGTTGTTCTGTAAGTGCATGGCTGGGTATGCGCGGAACGATTAATAGAAGGTTTGGTTTTTGGACTTCCGAAAACAAAGCTTTCTTGAACTTTGCAGGAACAGCGTGATACTGCAAACCGCTGTTCCTGCAAAGTTTTTTTTCTATATAGCTGTGAAAAAAAAACAAGTGAAAAAAAATAATTATCGTGTTGATTTTGCCCAATAATAATTAGGACAATATTGACTTTTGCTGAATAGAGTACTTAGTAATACTGTAGCTGTGGGAAGACATTTACCAAATAGAATAATATTGTTCTCATTAATAACAAGGTGGAGAAGAGAGTAAAATGTGAGTGTGACGACAGTCAATAATTTTGCTTTACGCTTCAGAATGAAAAATCATATCTACTTTATTAATATAGATTTTACGACAGGTGTTTGGAAATACATTAAATATGAATCACGATAGACAAAAACAGCAGTAGATACATGCGGGGTGGCCAGGTAATCTCTGACTAGTTATTAGTACTGTGGTGTAAGGTTAGTTTGTTTCTTAGGAAAGATAATACTTCAACAAAGTGTCTATTAGGTCTAATGCATCCCCTTATCTGTGTGTTGTCTGTTCAGTATTCCCTTTGGTTATATTACAGTAACCAACACATTGTAAAGGAAAGTACTGTACAAATATTTCTAGTATTTAAACCAATCATGAGGCAACAAGTGCTAATTTGCATAGAATATAAATTACTGATATAACAACACTGAATAAATATGTTTTTGTTTATACGTAATTATATAATTAGCAACATTTGGTACATACAAGCACAGACATTTTATTATACTTTCATGCACCTGTAGCCATCATGTAGTCTAGGCAAGCATTCAGGGGCACCAAGAGGGGGTGGGGCGGGTACAGGGGCCTGCGTCAGTCAGAGTGGTAGAGTGCCCAAATTTCAGCACATAAATTCTAAGCAATGCACAACATGTTGGGCGGGGCTTGGCCATGCCTCATGATTGACCACGCCCTCCTCTGGCTCCTGGGTCCATTTGATGTTTTGGAAGCCCTGCAGTCATTGTGTGGGTTTAATCAAAATTCATGGCCCTGCATTTCATAAATTTCGTACAAAGACAAACCATTCCTCAGTATTAATGGCCTGTTCAGAGACATAGAATTTGACGGCACTTGGCCCATCTAGTCTGCCCCTTTATTTTTCCGTTTGGTAACCTCAACCCTACTTGATTCTTCATTTATTAATGAAGACTCAAGCAAGCCGATTTAAGAAAATATTGTTGAAATGTAACAAATATCTGTCTCCGAGGGTTAAGGGTCAATGTATTGTCCCGGCAAGCCACTGTGTATGTTCTAATTATGTAAGTGCAAATTTAAAATGTGCAGACAGATTTAGAGTTTAGCGCATCCTATTATAGCTCAACTCTAAATTGCAGTGTATAAATAAAACTAATTATTATTCGTATTACAGGTGATATTTTCCCTGCATGCGAAAAAAAAAAAGAATTTGCATTTGCATCCTTTACAATGCAATATGATTTATCCAGGTGCACATCTGAAATGTTTACGCTTAATGTGAATTAAGATAGGTGATTGTATGGTGCAAATGTACTGCCATTAGAACATTACAGTAAAATGTATGGACTACGATGACTTAATCATTAATAGCACACTTGCTCAGCATTTAGGAAAAAATAATGGTCAATTAACGGACCCCATTTTCCCGGCATAACACAAATGTATTTACCAATACAATAAAGTTTTCCCTCACATACCTATTATACCACGGCTCGACAAATCCCAGGGGCCAGGTAGCCATGGCCCCTAGATTTTGCTGCCTGGCTACCAGATTTTGGAGGGAGGAAGCAGATCCTTTCCAGCCCCAACCGCCCCAGCTGAGATTTTTGGAGGCATGCGTGTATTGTGGCGGCCATTTCTTGCACAGGAGTGAATGTGCTGAGTGTCTGTCCCGGCCTGCGCTGACTGCTGTGCCTGTCTGTCCCATCCTGCTCTGTCTGCCGTCTCCAATGTCAAAGTCGGAAAAATATCATGCTACACGTTGCCATATATTCACCTCATGCGCTTGCCCGCTGCACGTGCACATTCTCTCCCGTGCGTGCGGATAGTCGCAGCTGCGTGATGGCGCCTCCTCGGCCATGCGCTCGAGCGCGTGGTATGTGCATTTACGGTAGAGTTTGTGTGTGTCTAGCGGGCGACTCAATCGTTAAATAATAAATTCAAATAGTATGTTTTATAGGTAATGTTCCCCTTAATAATAACAGTAAGTTTGTTTAATGTAACTGGTTGCTGGACAGAGGAATTCCTCTTTGCATGGTATGAAGGGTCAGACAGGGTTTGAGCAGTTGTGTTTGGTACCTAACTAAAGAACATTTTATTAGAAACAATCCGGTGCTGGTTAGGTAAAGATTAATCGCTCCTGCGTATAGTTATGTCTATTAGTAGTTTCTGGACATTTACTATATTTGCAGTTCATTATCCATGCGGCGGGAATTCTGAGATTCCCTCCCACCTGAGCAGTTTGATATAGTCACAGCCCACCTGTTCAAACTAACCTATGACCTTTTGTTATGATGCAAGGAGACATTCCTGTGTCCAATGAACAATGAGATTATAGGTCCCTTTGTAGTATACTGTACGCAGTGTATATAAGGACAGCCAGCCTGGCCAGCTCAGTCTTCTCTCCACAAATGGTTTTCATCTTGACTAACTCGGAGCTGGTACCAGGACTGCGCAGCGATCATTCCCCAGTGTGTGTAAGTTATTCTCTGTAACCATTCTAAAACTCTGACTGTATTCTGCCATGATCTCTCTCTCTCATTGTATGTTATTGTTCGCTTTAGTATTAACAAGGTTAAGCAGCGTTATATCGCTACAGTATTTCAGTAGTAAGGTTTACAGTACAAACTCAATTTTTCACTGTGTTGCATACAAGGTTTACTGAGTGTCATCCCGTGAGCGTCTGCGCCGCTCGTGTTCCCCTCGTGGTCACGAGCATACGCTATGCTAGTAGCGTAGCATTACGGTAGTCGGCCGCCTATAGCGTGCTCGTCACCAAGCGTTAAGCTGTGAGCGAGCGTGTCGCATGTGCGTCTCGACCACGGATAAGCGTCTGCTACGCTAAGTACGTACCCTTACGGTACCCCATACGCCAATTGCGTACTGAGTCTCTTACCCATTTATAGTGAATGTTATAAGATAAATAGTTAGCTTTATCAATTGGGGGCTCGTCCGTCCTCCACATATCCGCACTAGCGAACACAGACTTTATCTGTCAGCAAGGGCGGGAAGGCAGTATCCCTTCGTATCCGTATTGGTGGTGAGGGATACAGTAGTGCTGACTAGATAAGCGTCTGCATCGCTACGTTGTAGGAGTGTTGGTGGAATCCGGAACCGGAAGGTAAGAACAGTACGCTATTGTCTTTTAAAACTGTTTATTTCTGTTTTGCGTACGCACACACGCACGCACGCACACACCTGTATTTCTTTTTCCATTTGTGTATTTTCACACCTCACCTTCCTGCTTGCCATTTATCATTGATAACGTGCTGAGAAAGATTTGCTGCTATTGGTAGTTAAAAGTAAAATTAATACGTTAAAGAGTAATTTGTAAAACACGCGCACGGCTTGCCTAAGATACAAGGAAGTTCTGTGTGGTGTTCAGTAAATGATTACAGTTAAAGATCATCTACATTGATATAAACGTGTTAATTGTATTTCTGTGGATATACCTGGCTTGCGTACATGTGTCTCTAACAAAGGGCGGGACTAGCGTACGCGACGCAAGGGCCAATGCACGGAGCGTATATTACGCAACGGAGCATCTGGGTACGCCCACGTGATACAAATCACACGATAGTATTGTTTTAGTTAGGCGATAAGGAGGCAACGCGATAATAGCGCAAATCAATCTCAGTGTCCAAAATTTTAAGCTAATAGATCCTTCTCTAGTTGCAACTCCTCGGGAATAGCCTGCGATACTGAATGAAAGGGATTTCTGCGCAGAAACGAAAGTAAAGAGTATATGAGGTGAAAGAGTGTGTATACATATATATAAGTTTCTAAATTTTGGGGTGGAACCACAGGAAATCATCGAGTTCTCGTGAGGTACATACGTGTAAGTGACGGCACGGTGGCTTGGGAGGCATCCCTTGTTAAACATTTAAAATAAGAGCATTAGAGTATAGCAGACCAGGAGGTCTACTGTAGCACAGACCAGGAGGTCCAGACAGACCAGGAGGTCTAGGTACAGCAGACTAGGAAGTCCGCTATAGATAAAGAGATAAAGAAGCACAACACCAGGAAGGGTTGGTGCGGTACCCATATAGGCCATTAAGCTCTGGCTGAAGGAATTCGTAGCCACAATTTTCGATTCCACTGGTCGCTCCGCACATAAGATTAGTTGCTTATGTGCAGAACGATTGTACCGCACATAATTGTGTGCATTAGTTAGTAACTTGACCCAGTACCATTTGCGTACGTTAGAGGGGTCATAAACGCTATTTGTACATTCTAACGTGATTTGTGTAATTTTTTTATTTTAAGGGAGGTTCGCTGGTCACTCGGGAATTCTCTAACAACCAATAGTTACTGGGAAGGGTTAAGTGCTCTTCGGATCACACCCACATGTTCCAGTAAATAGAGGTTCAGGTCGCAGGGGCCCTAGGTTGAGTACGCCAGCGCTAAGGCAGTGTGTGGGCATATTGGTCGACGTGGGCGAGTGAGTGGAGGTACTCGGTAAACTTCCGCCGCCGGCCTACCCTGGACATCTTGGTTTTTGTAAGGGTTCGCTGAAGACCCTGATTTGAAGGTCAGAGGTAGTGAAAGCAACACCTGCAAAGATGGGGGCCAGTTGTTCAGGTAAGGGGCGATCAACCTCGGTTCGGGTTGACTTAGTAAACCGACCAATCGGGTCGGAAAGGTATGTCGTGTGAGAAATACGGTTAACACACAGAGGTTTTGTGCGATGAATGGGAAAGAATGACTGTGTATGATGGGGAAAAGTTCCCACGGGTAGGCAGTTTTAGTCCCGCGGTGTTACAAAATCTAAGGAGAAGGATATGTCTCATTAAATCTGCAAAGAGACGGATCAAACATTATGATTATTTACAGTTATGGCAACAGGAAGGTGAAATACAAAGAGGATTGGCTCAAGCGGCTGGATCTAACCCTATCAGGAAACTGATAGCCACCGCTCCACCACCACCATACATAACGGGAGAGAAGGTGGTTACAGAGAATGGCACACTGGTGTATGATAAACATGCACTTAGTAACTGTATAAATGTTAAGAATAATGTAACCAAGATTGTTGATGCTAATATTAACCCGTGCAAGCTGTACCCTGTTTTAAACTTTCCCCAGGATTGTGACCAAGAGGATGAGCCAACAACAATATCGGCACTCTCTCTAGCAGCCACCATAGCAGAAACAACAGTGGGCACGTCCCAACCAGTAAGAGCAGTATCAAAGGCCCCTAGTGGAGGGACAGGTGAGGTCGTATCAACTGGTAAGTACGGCACCATACACTATGCTGAAACCATTACACCACATGTTGTAGAATCTACTCAGAATGATGTTATTGAACTTAATCCCATTAGGGTAATTGCAGTGCCAAATGGGAAAACTGACACTTCAGGAGTCACTCCTGTCAGACACATCGCCGTGCACTGCCCCTTTTCCCGAATGGAATTAAGATCAATGGTGTCTGAATTCCCTGATCCTAGGAAAGATCTAGTTGCAAGCCAGAAATACATTAGAGAGCTAGGAAATACTGTGGAGCCCAATAACAAAGACTGGCAGATATTGCTGAGGGCATGTTTACCCTTCAATGTCGACTCAGCGAGATTTATAGCTGACTGTAAATTAGATGAAGAGGTACCCCTTACGGATGTGTACAACCAAAATAATGTAAAGAGAATAAATTTACAGTTAAAAGAGTATTTCCCAGCTGTTGCCAAATGGAACAAAATTTTCTCCATCAAACAAAAAGAGGGAGAAACAGCTGCTGATTATTTTCATCGGGCACTACAGGAAATGGCTAAGTATACAGGCATAAAAGACATTAAGACAAATGTGAATCATAGAGAAGTAGCAGTATCTGTGTTAATGGATGGTTTAAAGGAAGTATTGAGGACGAGGGTACAGACCACCCAACCATGTTGGCGAGGTCTGTCGGTGGCTACTTTGAGAGAGGCCGCTATTGATCATGATCGGAATATCACCAGACACAGGTAGTCACAAAGTGATAAGTTAATGGCCGTAAGTATACAGGCCCTGACCACAAGGCCACCTCAGTATAAGTCTCCGACCCCTGTGGGTAAGTCAAATGTGGTAACTTGTTATTACTGTCATAAAGAGGGACATTTTGCACGAGACTGTAGATCGAAAAATGCACAAAAATCATATCAACCCCCTAGACAACGACATGACACACAAAATTGGGATCAAGGACCGCAGAGACGGAGTTATGAGCCACACGCCGGGGAAACAAAAAGGTATCCCCCAAAAAGAGACTGGCAAGTCACTGATAGTTCCCATTTACCCCCTTCACAGGTAATAGCTGCCAGCGCAATGCAGGGAGGTCACCACGCACCATAGGGGTGGGGCCACACCTGTAATCTGCTGCCAGTAAAATTAATTGCGAGCCTTGGAAGTGAACCCGAGGTCACAATTGATGTAGTTGGTAAATCTCTAAATTTCCTTGTAGATACGGGGGCGGCCAAGTCAGTGATAAATTCGACCGTGGGCATGAGAACCACTGGTAAAACAATTCCAGCCATGGGAGTAACAGGAGTAGTACAGCACTACCCTTTAAGCAAACCTGCAGAGATTACGATAGGGCCTTTGCATACCAAGCATTCTTTTCTGCTGGCTGCATCGGCTCTGACTAATCTCCTAGGGAGAGATTTACTGTGCAAAATGGGATGCGTCATATACTGTACTCCTGAAGGTGTGTTCTTGGACATACCCGAAAACCACGCTCAGGAAGCGCAGGATATGCTAGACTCCCCAACAAGATTAATGTCACACACTGTTGTTGTAAATAGGTGTCCGTCCAAGGTAGAGGAAATTATTTCCCAGATACCGGAATCACTTTGGACCAAGGATGGACAAGACACTGGATTGATGGCAAACGTAGCCCCAGTAGTTGTGCAAGTAAAAGATGGTAGGATAGCTCCAAAAATCCCACAATACCCCCTGAAGCCAGAGGTGGAGTTAGGAGTTTATCCTGTAATAGAGCGCTTGTTACAACAGGGCATTCTGGTAAGAACGTCCAGCACTGCCAATAGTCCCATCTTCCCTGTTAAAAAGAGTGGGGGGGAGGGGTTACAGATTAGTGCAGGATCTAAGAGGGATCAACAAAATAGTTGAGAGTCAATTCCCCGTAGTGCCAAATCCAGCTGTCATCCTTATGCAAATCCCTCCCACTGCCAAATTTTTTACTGTGATTGACCTCTGCTCCGCCTTCTTCTCGGTACCTCTGCACCCTGACAGTCAATACTTATTCGCATTTACATACAGAGGAGTTCAGTACACTTGGACTCGATTACCACAAGGTTTCATAGACAGTCCAAGTATTTTCTCACAGGCCCTGCATGATTGTTTACAGTCTTTCCAACCAGAGAGTGGATCAATATTGATACAGTATGTGGATGATTTACTGCTGTGTTCAGATTCACTGGAAGCGTCCCTGAGAGATACGAAACAACTCCTGTTTCATCTTTCAGACACAGGACACAAGGTTTCCAAGGACAAGTTACAGTTATGCCAGACCCGTGTGAAGTATTTGGGACACTGTCTAACACAAGGACTGAGACACCTTACCGCTGATAGAATTCAAGCAATTCGTGACATGACCCTGCCACAAACCCAGCAACAGATAAGAACATTTTTAGGAATGTGTGGGTATTGCCGTAACTGGATCCCAGGTTTTTCCATACTAGCCCTACCTTTGCAGGAGATGGTCTCATCAAGCAAACCTGATCGGATTTCGCACACAGACGAGTCTGAGATGGCATTTGAGAGACTCAAACAGTGCCTAACGCAGGCACCGGCATTAGGTATGCCTGACTATGGGAAACCCTTTGAGCTGTACAGAACAGAGAGTGCTGGGTGCGCAGCAGGTGTCTTAACCCAGAAGCATGGTGATGCCAGCAGGCCGGTAGCCTACTATAGCGCCCAGCTAGACACGGTAGCGCGATCCCTCCCCACATGCTTGCGAAGCGTTGCAGCAATAGCATTGCTAGTCAGAAAGAGCGAAGATGTAGTGCTAGGACACAACCTCACAATTCATACACCACATGCAGTGTCAGCTTTACTGAATTCGGCCCAAACCAGACACGTCTCATCAGCACGGTTTACAAGATGGGAATTGGCATTGATGGCCCCCATAAACATCACCATAAGAAGATGCAGCGCATTAAATCCTGCAACGTATCTCCCAGGTGTGCCTGGGCAGGCACAAAGGGTGGAGGATGAGAGTGATGGTGAAGGAGGATTTAATACAGGGGATGACACGCAAGATTGTATGGAATATTTGACCCAAAATTTCACGGCAAGGCCTGACATCAGTGACAACCCACTGGAAGATGTAGATTTTACTTTCTACACTGACGGTAGTTGTCACAGACAGACGGACTCGGGAGACTTGTGTACTGGATACGCAGTCGTAGATGACCAAGGTATCATAGAAGCGGAACCGCTAGGCCTACCACACTCAGCACAAGTTGCTGAACTGGTTGCCCTAACCAGAGCATGTGAATTGGCTAAGGGCAAATCAGCCAATATTTACACAGATTCTAGGTACGCCTTCGGAGTAGTCCATGATTTCGGGGCCCTATGGCGCCTCAGAAATTTCATGACGGCAGCTGGCACACCCGTAGCGCATGCAGCCCACATCAAAAGACTTCTAACAGCGATACAGGAACCCGACAGAGTGGCTGTTATCAAGTGTAAAGCTCACACATATAGCCAAGACCCGGTATCACTTGGTAACAGCCGAGCAGACGAAGCTGCTAAATCAGCAGCTATTAACCCCATACAAACAGACAGTACACAACTGATGGTATTTAATACTGTAAACACACAGAAATTGTGTGAAATGCAAAATTTGTGTTCCCCACAGGAAAAGGCAGTCTGGAGGTCAAAAGGATATGGCCAGGAGTCCTCAGGACTCTGGACAGACGGACAGGGTAAGCCAGTGGCACCCAGAGCATACCTTCCAAGTCTAGCGGAAGTGGCACATGGGCTGACTCATCTAGGCAAAGAAGGAATGTGTAAGTTGGTAAGAGCTTATTGGTGCGCCCCAGGATTTTCTTCCCATGCGGGTAAAAGAGCGATGACACGTCTCACCTGCTTGAGGAAGAATATCGGAAAGGCAATACCGACAGAGCCATCCCATATCCCTCCGACATATGGTCCTTTCCAGGTAATACAAATTGATTTCATACAATTGCCACCTTGTAGAAATTTAAAATAGGTATTGGTCTGTATTGATGTGTTCTCAAATTGGGTTGAAGCATTTCCCGCGGCCACAAATACCGCTGTATTTACTGCAAAGAAAATTGTGCAGGAATTTGTGTGTAGGTATGGTATCCCTAGAATCATTGAAAGTGATAGGGGTACCCATTTTACAGGTGAAGTCTTTCAAACAATGTGTAAGTTGATGGGAATTAATAGTAAGCTGCACACTCCGTACCGCCCCCAGGCGAGTGCGAAGGTGGAAAGAGTAAACAGCACTATTAAAAATAAATTGAGCAAGGTAATGACTGAAACAGGACTGTTATGGCCTGAAGCTTTGCCAATCGTATTATACAGCATCAGAACCACTCCCAGGTCCCCTCTTAATCTGTCTCCTTTTGAAATTCTGTTTGGTCGACAACCCCATGTTATGATTAACCCCCAGGATGATTTGAAATGTAAAAATGAAGTAACCGTAAAGTACTTGGTTAGATGAGTAAGCAATTGAGGAATCAGAATGATAATCTAAAGTTGGTGATTCCTGATATGCCAGACAGTAATTGTCATGACATTGAACCTGGGGATTATGTAATGATACAGAATTTTCTACGCTCAGGTTGCCTTATTGACAGATGGGAAGGACCATATCAAGTCTTATTGACCAGCACAACAGCATTGAAGGTTGCCGAGAGAGAGACTTGGGTCCATTCGTCTCATTGTAAAAAGGTCACTGACCCAGAGAGGTCCCGTGATAAAGAACAGACGGTAGAGGTTGTATCACTAGAGTGTCTGTTCAGGGAGGATTGAGATGACACCTGAGCGCTGAGAATAATAAGACCGGAAGCTTGTCGAGCCAGATTTCTTTTTCCCATTTGTTATTTTCTCCAGTTCCCACCTCCCTCAAATTTCCTTTCCCCCTTCTCATTTTCTCCTTTTACTCCTCTAAGATGGACTTGCCCCAAGAGACTGTGATCCGGATTTTCCTGTTGACCATGATGTTGACCAGAGCAGTCTGTTTCGGTGAGAGTACCATGGAGGTCGAGAAAGGATCGGGAATGGGTTCTGATGACCAGGATGCAGGCGTAAATTTCCAAGAGCAACATAATCTCCGAGTAAAGGCGAGTATCAGAAAACGATCTGGTAGCATTGACAATAGAAGGAATTGTGAAGGATTGTTAGCTGAAGAGAACTGCATCTGTAGGCATTGTGACAATATAGTTGAGGATGGGTGCATAAAGAAATGTCAGTCCAGTTTTAATGTCCACATGGACCGGCATCCATTGAGTGACTATCACTCCTTAGTGGGTAAAGTGTTAAATCAGACAGACTGTTGGGTATGCTCTCAAGTACCTCAAGGTCATAGCAAATCAGGACTAGTACCATTCCCTTTAACTGTAGGAGAGGTACTTGAGCTAAGTGGTGGGAGGCCGGTGGACAAGAGGTTTAATATCTCTAGTCCTCCTAGTTTGAAGCTCCACCAATATCATGTGGATAGGTCCTTAGTGTGCTTTAACATTTCCAATCCCCGAAAGCCGGGAAATTGGGAAGTGTCATGGAGTAATCAAACCATGACCTTTTCATACAGACCCGACAGAATGCCCATAGACGCGCAACTTATACGCCAGATAGCCGACCATGGAAAATATTTCCGGTATAGGTACACTCTAGGAGGTAGGACCATGCGAGTTGGAGAAGTATCACCAGGATACTGTGCACATATCGTACAACCTGATACGTGTACTAAACAGATGGGAGAGTTAGGGTTAGGAGATTTCACATGGAAAATTTGTAACATGATAATGTCATACTCCGTCCCATATGTTCTCCCCGATGATGCATATTTCATATGCGGGAGGAAGGCGTATAAGTGGCTTGCCCCAAACTCAGAGGGACTGTGTTATATTGGAAAAGTACTGCCTGAAGTAATGACTGTAACCCATAACAAAAAGAAAGATATTCACCGCAGTGCCCAAGCTCCTTATACTCACACTCATTACGAGCACGTCGTTAAACGGCACCTGATAGAGAGGACAGAGCATTTAGCCTCTGATCTGATCCATGAATCCACCGGGATTCAATTCCTACTCGCGTTAGATATCACTCGTACCGCCAGAGGAGTGATAAATTATAAATATATATCTGCGCTTGCAAATTTGTTAGACAATATCACCGAAATGTATGACGATACATTCAGGTACACTGGGAAAGAGTTACAAGCCTACAAAACAGAACTGGTTCAGCATAGGATGATTCTCAATTACCTCACAGCTGTGACAGGCGGGTATTGTGTTACCCTAGCGACTCAATATGGAATAAAGTGCTGCACGTACATTACAAACAGCACGGAGGACCCAGCCGAGGTCATAGACCAAAAGATGGATGACATTTTACAATTAAAGTGGGAGATTCGAAGGAAACACAATCTCACACTCGCTGCTGTGGGTAATGAGCTGACCAGTTGGGAGTCATGGTTGAACCCACGAAATTGGTTCTCGGGCTTAGGAGAATGGGCCCAAGATATTATAATAGATGTAGGGAAATTTCTTTTGTGTATTTTGGGAGTCGTCATATTGGTTGGACTGATATTTAGATGCGTCCGGGCTTTAACGAAGTGTAAAGGTAATACCAGGGTGATGAGTTTAAGGAGCGAAGACACTGTAATAACAACAACTAATTTGATTTATGACCCAAAGATAGAGACAATGTTGTGATGAAAATGTGATTCCACGGTCTGTTTCTTTCACCCGTTTCTCCTTTGTTTTCCTCCAAGGTACAAAGACATCCGCTTGGAAGAAGAATTTGACAACCTCTTTTATACAGACCATTGATGAACTATGCTACAAGCCCCCAATTTCCCTAGTGACTTTAACTTTTACGATAGCCCAATACTTTAGAGACTGTAACTTTATGGACAATGGAACAACTTTTGCTCGCTATTTATAGCAAAAGCATCGAGAGACATCAGACAACATGTACATCAAGACAAGATATCAGACAAGACCTCAATCGGCGACTGTTTGTTTAAACTCACATAGTTTACGACTGCATTTATAACGATTGCTTCTTATCTTCACCTCTACAACCTTCAGGTAATAACACATAGTCGATAGGGAATATAGACACAGATATCAGCACTCACATACCCCCCCATTCATGTATCATCAACTAAATGTGCTCCCCATTTGTTGCAATCAAAAGCCGAAAAGAGCTCGGTAAAGTTTGACAGCCCATCCACAGACCCTTGATACGGGATAAGAAGGAATTCAAATGTATACTTCGCAATACCTCGAAGCTTGATTTAAAACACGTACGGCACGATGATACATGACCCCTCAAACATGGATTCATACACACATGCTTCTACTATCTCATTAGGTCATACCTTTTTCCCACCTTCTCCTCTCCTCCCTTTACCCAATCATAAAATGGTATTTACATGATGACATATATTTTTCTTTTTTAAATTGTGTTAGGAAGTGGCAGTTATTGATGACTGCCAAAGGCTGGTCTTTCAAAGTCGGAAAAATATCATGCTACACGTTGCCATATATTCACCTCATGCGCTTGCCCGCTGCACGTGCACATTCTCTCCCGTGCGTGCGGATAGTCGCAGCTGCGTGATGGCGCCTCCTCGGCCATGCGCTCGAGCGCGTGGTATGTGCCTTTACGGTAGAGTTTGTGTGCGTCTAGCGGGCGACTCAATCGTTAAATAATAAATTCAAATAGTATGTTTTATAGGTAATGTTCCCCTTAATAATAACAGTAAGCTTGTTTAATGTAACTGGTTGCTGGACAGAGGAATTCCTCTTTGCATGGTACGAAGGGTCAGACAGGGTTTGAGCAGTTGTGTTTGGTACCTAACTAAAGAACATTTTATTAGAAACAATCCGGTGCTGGTTAGGTAAAGATTAATCGCTCCTGCGTATAGTTAGGTCTATTAGTAGTTTCTGGACATTTACTATATTTGCAGTTCATTATCCATGCGGCGGGAATTCTGAGATTCCCTCCCACCTGAGCAGTTTGATATAGTCGCAGCCCACCTGTTCAAACTAACCTATGACCTTTTGTTATGATGTGAGGAGACATTCCTGTGTCCAATGAACAATGAGATTATAGGTCCCTTTGTAGTATACTGTACGCAGTGTATATAAGGACAGCCAGCCTGGCCAGCTCAGTCTTCTCTCCACAAACGGTTTTCATCTTGACTAACTTGGAGCTGGTACCAGGACTGCGCAGCGATCATTCCCCAGTGTGTGTAAGTTATTCTCTGTAACCATTCTAAAACTCTGACTGTATTCTGCCACGATCTCTCTCTCTCTCTTATTGTATGTTATTGTTTGCGATTGTGCCGCTATTGTATATTTATGTGTAGTTATTCTGCTTAGATATTGATGTTAGCCTGTAGTGTATGAACTGTTAACTGTTTTTCCTTTTTTACATAGCTAGATATTGTTAGTAAAGGTGTTGGAACCTTAGCAAGGTATTGTGTGTTTATTACATTGCAGAGGGTAATCGAAGCGTCTCAATTGCTCAAGCAGCTTTAATATTAACAAGGTTAAGCAGCGTTATATCGCTACAGTATTTCAGTAGTAAGGTTTACAGTACAAACTCAATCTTTCACTGTGTTGCATACAAGGTTTACTGAGTGTCATCCCGTGAGCGTCTGCGCTGCTCGTGTTCCCCTCGTGGTCACGAGCGTACGCTACGCTAGTAGCGTAGCATTACGGTAGTCGGCCGCCTATAGCGTGCTCGTCACCAAGCGTTAAGCTGTGAGCGAGCGTGTCGCATGTGCGTCTCGACCACGGATAAGCGTCTGCTATGCTAAGTACGTACCCTTACGGTACCCCATACGCCAATTGCGTACTGAGTCTCTTACCCATTTATAGTGAATGTTATAAGATAAATAGTTAGCTTTATCACCAACCTCCGTCTACATAGAGATCTCCAATGAGGGGGTCTATGCGTGGCTAGGGATTTCCGGCTTCGGAGGGTTAGTGATGTAGCCACAGGGTAGGAGAGATTGTATGCCCGGGGGGGGGAGGCCATGGAGTGGCTGTTTGCCTGGAGGTACCCCCTTGTATGTGTGGCTGTGGGGGTTGGTTGCCCATGGGGTTAGCTGCTCATTAATGTGGCTGCGAAGGAGAGGAGGGTTGTTGTTTGCCTAGGGGGTAGCTGCACTGCAGTGTGGATGCAGAGGGCTGGTATGCCAGGGGGTTTGTGTGGGGGTTGGTTTGCCTAGAGGGGGGGGGGGGTGCTGCTCAGTAATATGGCTGCAGTGGGGGTGGGGGGTTTGGAAAGTTTCAGCTAGTCGTTTGTTTTGTTTCGGAGGGGGGGGGGGGTGCTGGCTCCTACACTTTCATCCTGGCTCCTAGATTTTAGAAAAATGTGTCAGGAGCTGCTTTTATACTATATATACACTAGTTACTGCAGAGGCGTAACCAAGACTTTGTAGGCCCCATGGCAACATATTGAAGGGGCCCCTGTCCTAATGCTTCTTGAGACACCTCACCGCAGCAGTTATTAGTGCTCAAGTTCCTTTTCTGAACCATAGTAATGTCCTAGTTTATTTTATGACCCATCATAGTTCCCTAGTCTACATGATGTCACATTGTAGGGCTGCCAGCACACATTATGCCACACAGTACCCCCAATTCATATTATGGCATACAGTGCCCCCAGTTTATATTATCCCACGTTATAGCGTTACAGTGCCCCCTGTTCTTATTATGCCACACTATGGTGCCTCTAGTTCAAATTATGCCACATTACTGTGCCCCCTTACCATTATAACTTCCACTACACACCCCTCTCACTGAAAATATAATGCCACACAATTCAGGCTGGGCAATGGATCAGACCCAATTGCTTAGCAGGTTTACAGTATCTGGGAAACTGATATGAAACTTACTAACCCGGGTCAAGGTCCCCCTAAGCCCCTGGGCCCCATAGCAATGGCAATCCTTGCACCCATTATAGTTACGCCAATTGGTTACTGGTGAGGATAGCATCTGTTATCACTGAGCAGGTGTTTTATTTAAAGACACTTAAATCCCCATATTGGAAATGTTCATATACAAAGTATGAAGGTTAAATCCATTACTTCCACTGACTTTTACCAAAAGTAAAGTATCATTGATTATTTCTTTACCAGGGTTTTAAATGTTCCCATAGATCTGAAACACCATCTAAAGTGGCACTAGGACAAAAACCTCAAATTATATAGCACAGCAATTTCCTTGGACTTTCCAATTAATGTGGGGGCAGCTTTAAGGAAATAGATACAAAATAATCATATTGATTCATTAAAATAACTAGTTTGGTTGCAGGCAGCCTAATTAATTGTGGTTGCTATTGACTTATGGTGGGGTCTGGCTGGAGATGGACTTAAAGTGTTCACTCATTGCTCAGCTTTCCAGGGTGTACCTAGTATCTATGCCTTTTCCAAACAGGACCCCAGCATTTAAACAAACGGACCATAAGACACCAGCAGCAGTTAGTGAAAGATGCAGTAACAGGCCGGAGAAAAATGTAATCGCCAGTCACAGTGTCTCATGCAGCAGCTCCAGCCTGTACTGTAAGTTATGTAATAATGTTAACAATAGGAGCGGAACATAATGACACACTGTACTTCCCAACTGTCCTGATTTAGGCAGGGTAGTCCTAAACTGGAAGCCCTGTAAAAGGAAGTGTATTAGGCTTTGTGGGAAAGTGGGCAAAGAGTTTCCAGGCAAATGGATGTCATGGTGTGGAATGGGGTGGGACCTGTGTGGGAGTGGTGTTTGTGGATGGAGGAGAGGGGCTTATTTTTTTCAGAATTCCCTTTATAAATGTTGGTAGGTTTGTAACAAGGCAGCTGTTACTCCTAGTATGCTGGAAGTGGGGATTGTGTCAAAGTTGTAGAATTAATTTATTAAATATTACAAGGTTTAACATCTGTACTATATAATGGTTGAGACCATGCCACTCCCTCCCCTCACAGCTCTCAATTACTGCCAGGGTACAGCCCGAAGCTACCCCAATACTCCCTGACTATGAGTATTTCCATACACTCTCCTAGGCACACCGCTGAAATAGCTGGACACACCTGTATTGCCACAGCTCCCACTGTGTAAGGGCCTGTCTGTGCACACCCCACCTCACCCTGTCCTCCAGTCCGGCCACCCTGTAATGCTGCACTGCCCGCTGTGGTGCTGCTGTGCCTGCCCCACTTCCTCCACCCTCCTTTCTACTACCCTTTTCATACAGAAATCTGTGGTCCAGGAGAAATACAGGGGATTGGCTCCTCCTGTGACTGGTATAGCAGCACAGAGTCCAGGGCCAGCATTGTTAATATCTTTTTCAGCCATATACAGCCATATAAACGATATATATGCACCAGACTGGTACAGGTTGAGTCTCCCTTATCCAAAATGCTTGGGACCAGAGGTATTTTGGATATGGGATTTTTCCGTATTTTGGAATAATTGCATTCCATAATGAGATATCATGGTGATGGGACCTAAATCTAAGCACAGAATGCATTTATGTTACATATACACCTTATACACACAGCCTGAAGGTCATTTTAGCCAATATTTTTTATAACTTGGTGCATTAAACAAAGTGTGTCTACATTCACACAATTCATTTATGTTCCATATACACCTTATACACACAGCCTGAAGGACATTTAATACAATATTTTTAATAACTTTGTGTATTAAACAAAGTTTGTGTACATTGAGCCATCAAAAAACAAAGGTTTCACTATCTCACTCTCACTCAAAAAAGTCCGTATTTCGGAATATTCCGTATTTCGGAATATTTGGATATGGGATACTCAACCTGTATATTGGCCTGAGCAATATAGGGGTAAAAAAACAACAAAAAGCAAAAACTGAAGCAATAGACAGCAGGGAAGAGAGAAAAGAGTATAAACGAAAAGAAGAGCAACTTCTCCACGTTATCTCTTTCTCTGGGGGAGACTTATCAAAGCTTGGAGAGAGATAAAGTACCAGCCAATCAGTTTCTAACTGCCATTTTTTAAACACAGCCTGTAACATGGCAGTTAGGAGCTGATTGGTTATTACTTTTTTTTCTCTACTTTATCTCTTTCTCCAAGCCTTGATAAATCTCCCCTCTGAAAGAAGGTGATCGGGGTGATGGAGATTGCCAGATAAGGAATAGGACAGGAGAAGAGAGAAGAGGCAATAGGGGGATAGTCACAGAAAGGAAAGTGGGTATAGAGAAAGGGAAAGCACAGGAACAGTAGCAAAGAGGGGTAAGGGTGAGGAATATGATTCAAGAATAGGAAGACAGGAGGAATAGAGGGAGGCTGGATAAATAGAGGGAGATGGGAGGATTAGAAGAAAGAATAGGTAGGAATAGGAAAAAAATTAATAAGAGGAAATAGGAATGATAGTGGGAAACAGGAAATGAAGGAATACGGGATAGAATAGGGGAAGAAGAAGGAATATGGGAAAGATTACAGGGTGATGTGAAGAATATGGAGAAGAATAGGAGAAGATTGATGGAATAGGGGAGAGAATAGGGGGAGATGGGAAAACTAGTGGGATAAATAAGGGGATTCAAGAGGAATATGGGGAAGAATAGGAAGGAGATGAGAAAAATAGGGTAAAAAAAAAATGAGAGACGAGAGGAATAGGGGGGAAAACAGGAGGGAGATGGGAGGAATAGGGGAAGAACAGGAGGGAGACGGGAGGAATAGGGGGAAGAATAAGGGGAGACAGGAGGAATGTGGAGAACAGGAAGCGATGGGAGGAATAGGGACAAGAATAGGGGAGGAGGGAAAAAATAGGGGAAAGAGTAAGGGGAGAGAAGTGAATAGGGTGAAGAAAATAGGGAGACAGGAGGAGTACAGGGAGATGGGAAGAATAGGGAGAAGAATAGGAAGAGATGGGAGGAATAGTGGAGAGAATATGGGGATACGGGAAAAATAGGGGTTAAGAATAGGGGAGATGGGATGAACAGGTGGAGAGAGTTGGAAAGGTGGTGTAAGAGAAGAAAAACACTGCACAATAGCTAGTGACGTGACAATTCACAGGTCTAAAATACTAGTATCAAAATAATATTAGGTTACATTTTCCTTTATTTTCTCAAAGGATGAAATTTATTACTAAATGTGTTCATTATGTTTGTGCAAACAGTGCAATAATATGTGTTATTATTAATATCTTTATTCCACAAGTGAATAATTTATATACTTTGATTATTTGTTTGTAAATAAATATTAAACATTTCATGATGATTTGTTACTAATTTAAAATATATATGTGGCAAATATACAAATAATATCTATAAAATAAAATCTGGCTTATTTACAATAAAGTGTAATAATATTACGTCATTTCTGGGGTAAATAATGTACATTGCCAATATTTTGGTATAGCCATACAGCTGAGTGTACGAAACAAAATATATACTGTGTGACAATAAATAACGAGTTGATGACACTAATTCCATAAAAAATACAGAAACATAATAAGTTCACTGAGAATAATAGCAACAGTGACACTAGAAGACTATTCACATATTCTATACTGTAACATACACGCTATACATATATTTGTATAACTTTAGAAATATGCATTTCCCAATAATAAAGTGGCCTAAATTTAATCGGCAATAATTATACTATTTGTCCAGTATTATTTTGTTTGGGTCTCCTTACTCAAAGAACATGCAGAGAAGTTAGATTTATTTTTATTTTTATCAGTGGAACATGCAATTTCCCACTTAAGCTTGCAACGTTAATTTAAATGACGCCATAACGCCCACAGGTACAGTATATTTTGTGAGATAAAATACCAATACTATTAAAGAGTATATTTTACGAATGTTTACACTACAAAGAGTCATGCACCTTAATTCATTATTAGAATCCTAGTTACACTATACAATGTTCTAGAGCTACACATTGTCTAAATATTGTTCAGAAGACTTTGTTAAAGTGAATTACAACAGAGAGGACTTTGAGCTACTGTATTTACAGTATCAACATTAATTTAATGCATCATTCCTCTATTAAAAAGCAGAGAGATCAGGTTAAGTGCTGTTTGGGGTATAATCATTAGGTCAAGGTATGTAGATCGCACTAAACACTTTGCAAATACACACGTTTCAAGAAGTTTCACAAAACAAAGCCAAGGGAACATACTGGGTGAAATGCACTGGGCTCCTCTAATGATTCTGACAACTTGACCCGGCACTCAAGGCCGCTGACTTACAAAAGATCAATTTGTCTTACTTGTGAGCGGAACTTAGTGCAGCCGCCCTATATGATGCTAACTAACAAGATATTTGGTAGTGCTGCTGTTCAGTAGGGTATAAACCTGTGAGTTATATGTACTATTGCCCCAGTGCCTCGGCCATGTATAAAGCTGCTGCTTGAAGATTCATTCTGATGCTGAGTGACGTATGATTCATCAGGCTGACACGTAAGGGGGAGGTGCCTCTTTAGCCGCCCCACTCCCGCTGTCTTCATAGTGAGGTAGAAGAACCTGCAGAGAGAAAAATAACTTCGTTAATAAAAATCTAGGATTTCAGGAGGTCAGCTCAATTTAGGACTGTGGGTATGGATTTCTATATAATAAAATCGACTGCTGATAAAAATGATGTCATCACGTTGGCATGTAATGACAGTTGGTAACCCCTACTACCAGGCCGCAGAGTGATTGACATGAGGTGGGCGTTTCTGGGTGTCACTGACCGTTTTCAGGGAGTGTTTGAAAAAATGCAGGCGTGCCAGGAAAAACGCAGGCATGGCTGGCCGAACGCAGGGCGTGTTCGTGATGTCAAAACAAGAACTGAACAGTCTGAAGTCATCGCAAGCGCTGAGTAGGTTTTGAGCTACTCTAAAACTGCACAAAATAAATTTGTAGCCGCTCTGCGATCCTTTCGTTCACACTTCTGCTAAGCTAAAATGCAATCCCAGTGGGAGGCAGCATAACGTTTGCACAGCTGCTAAAAGCAGCAATCTATCAGGAGCCGTGTAGCACCCGGGACTCAGCATAAGACCTCCCATTCCTTCTAAGCCCACCCCCAGACTCCAATTGGCTAGTTTCACAGGAGTCTGGGGGCGGGCTTAGAAAGAACACGGAGGGCATTCATATATGACAGGTGTCAAAGTCGAAAAATATTGCAGAACAGACATCACGTACAAACTGCACACACATGCCCACTGCACGTGCACTTGTTCTGCCGTGCGTGCACATATCCGCAATTTGCGTATGGTCGCTCCCGCAGTCCTGCGCATCGGCGCGTGGTATGGGTATTTATGGCAGAGTTTGTGTACGCATGGAGAGCCATCAAAACACATTACATATTTAATCCAAATAGTGCACAATGTACACATAGTCTCCTTGCACCACATCAGAAAGTTATAGCTGTTTAAATGATTCCAGAACAAAGGGATTCACCTTTACAGGATAAGAGGGGACAGACTAAGGTTATAAGGTGGTGTTTGATATCCAGCTGTAGGGTATTGTAAGGGTAACATTCCGGTGTTGGTCTGCGGAAGATCGCATGTTCCTGCGGATAGTTATGTGCAGTAGCAGAATATAGATATAAACTGTATTTACTGTATATTATGTATGCAGCGGGAATCCAGAGGAGACCACCCACAAGAGCAGTTGGGAAAGACATCGCCCACCTATTCAAATCGACATATGACCTCTCCTGTACTGTAAAAGTGCATTCCTGTGTCCAATGGACAAAGGGATTACAGTATCCATTGTATTGCTTTTGGAAGAATTGTATAAATAAAGCCTGCTGCAGCCTGGCCTGCCAGAAGACTCACAAAGTTATCTATCAGATGACCGGGGACCGGCCGGGTAGCACAAGCGATTCCAATCACGTATGTACGTTGACTGTAGCCATTATTCTGTTATATTGTCTTGTATTGTAGTGTATAATTTGTATTGTAAACCCCCTTTCAGAAATAATCCACTGTGGTGTCGGAACCCAGCGGTAAAGATCACAATTGGTGTCGTGTCCTCATTGCCCTGCTAAGGTTTAAAGTGTATTATTATTGCATTGCATTGCTGTAGAAGGTTAAAAGTGTATCTCTGGGTGTGTACGCACTGTGAGTACTTTGTACCGTCAGCGCGGCGTGTGTACGCAAAGTCCGTTCACTGTACGGGACTCTGTACGCTAATAGCATAAAAGGTGCGTAGAGTGTGAATTAAGTATAGCGGCCGCAGCGGCTAAAGGTTTAAAGTGTATTTAAGGTATGTTTAAGGTATAGCTTTCATTCCTGTAAAGATAATCAGCTTTATCAATTGGGGGCTCTCCGGTTTTCCACATTTTTACTGCCTAACAGGTCACAGCAGACTTCATCTATCAGCATAAGGGTGGACAGGTATCCTACGTATCCTTTTCTTGGTCGGTGGAGGCACTGAAAACCCTACTTAATTGCTGATTAGATGGTGTCTGCTCTGTATGGTTTGTAGAGATGCTGGTAGAACTCGTAAGATAAACAGAAAAAAAAGCTAATTAAAATCTGTGAATTTATTTTTTTTGGCGCCAAATGCGTACCCAACAAAAGCGTACACCCATACTCTTTGTACACCCGCTCACATTGTTGCCATAGGACTGATTGCTAGATTCATAATATAAATATTAAGTAAGTAAGTGTAAAACACAAACACAGTCTGGCCTAGTTATAAGGGTTTATACAGAAAAGAAACTGTGGCGTGTTAAGTGAGCGATTATAGTTAATATTGCTCACATTTATAGAAATTGTGTGAGTTGTTTTATTGCGTCCGCACATAAGTACACGTGGTATAGAACGTGAGGACAGCGTACACAAAACGTGCACGTGGGGCAAGGCCGCACACGTGGCATAGAGGTATGCACGGTTGCGTAATTACGCAAGCTTGCGTAGCGTTGTGTGCGCATAATAAAACCACACGATAGTTCGTTTAGTTTAAAGGTGGGACAGTAGCCACGCTACAATAGCACAAGATTGCCCAGTTTCCAAAGTTTAGTATAAAACTCTTATTTACTGTATTGCCTCTGGGAGTAAAACTGCTTATCCGAATGAATGATAATTTTCTGTACAGAAAAACCAAAGTGTATTTGAGTGAGCAAACGTAGGCGCGAGTGGAAATTTGAACCCCGGAATTCGGAATCTCGTCGTGTGGTACATCAAGTGAGTGGAGACTTGGTGGCGTGAGGCGGCTGACTCACGTTAGTATAAGGTTTAATACGTAAGTCGTGAGCAGACTTACAGGAGCGTGGTAGGGAATTGTGAATTGTGTTGTGACCCATATCGTTTTTTTAAATATACGCTCCGGCTGAGGTTTCGCAGCCTGAAAATCGATTCCAGTGGTCGTACGGCAGATAAGTAACAAGTACCAATACGCTGTGTGATTGGACCGCGCGTTTGTGGGTGCGATATATAGCGCAACGTGATATCCTTTTTACGAGCTTTTGTGTAAAATCGCGGTATCATCAGCGCTGTATAGAGCATATGCAAGCGTGATTTGTGTATAATAAAGTCCATAGGGAGTTTTCACTGGTCTCTCTCAGGAAAATCTCCAACGGCCGATACTTTACTGGAAAGGGTAAGTTATTCCTAAAAACTTCCAGTAAATATAGGTCACATAGGGCCTTAAGTTGGGTACATTGCCTTCGTTATCGACAGTGTATGGTAGTACTGGCCAACGTGGGCGGTGAGCGGGTGAAGAGCGCTCGGAGAACTTTCACCGTTACCTTATATTGAGTATTTTGGTGTTTGTGGGAAAAGGCCCACAATTATGGGAGCCAGTTGCTCAAGTAAGGGACGTTTTGTAACCAGGGTTCAGGTTGAAGAGCCGTGGCCCATGGGGTCAGCGAAGTTTGAAGGAAAAAGTATTGAAGACTTTTTGTCTGAATGGGAACGTATGACTGACAAAGATAGGGTACCATTCCCTAAAGTGGGCAGTTTTGAACCAGAGGTATTGCAGAATTTAAGGATAAGGATATGTTTAATAAAATCAAGAAAACAAAGGATTAGACATACAGATTGTTTAAATTTATGGCAAGAGGAGGGGGATATGCAAAGAGAACAAATTCGCAAAACAGGTTCAAAATCTAGCGGGAATGGGAACACAAACACACCATTGTCGACACAGGTCGAAGGGGAAGAGATGGCTACAGTCAATGGTATATCCGTAAATGATAGTAGTATGCAAAAACAATGTATTAACCCTAATTTTTGCAAGATGTATCCTGTTTTGAAGTCTTTTCAAGGTTATAGGTCACAAGAAGATGAAGGATCCAGCCAAATTCCAGCTCTCCTCCAAGCAGTCACTTTACAGGAAACTCAGGTGGGGCCTGTCCAACCAGGTAGAGCAGTAACAGTATTCCCCAATGAAAGAACTGGTGAGGTCACAGCTACCGGTAAGTGTGAGACAGTTCATTGCACAGAGACAACAACACCTCACAGTAAACAGATTAGGAACGGAACGGTAGGATTACACCCTGTCTTGGAAATAGTAACTCGGGGAACCGATAGTCAGGGAGTAGTCCTCACCAGGAATAATGCAATGTATTGCCCGTGGCCCAGAGATGAGCTGCGATCAATCATTTCAGAATTCCCCGACCCTCGGAAGCATTTAGCCAGATGTCAGAAATTCATCAGAGATCTGGGTAATGCGTATGAACCGACAAACAAACACTGGTGGATATTTTTAAAAGCATGCCTACCCCCTAATATTGACACCCAAAAATGTATCACTGATTGTAGGTTAGAGTCGGATAGTCTTATGACTGACGAAAACAATCAGGAGAACTTAGAACGAATTAATAGACAACTAGAGTTGTGTTTCCCCATTCACGTTAAGTGGAGAAGAATTTTCTCCATAAAACAGAGTGAAAATGAAATGACATCTGAATATTTCCATCGGGCCCTGCAAATAATGGATAGATACATTGGGGTATCAGATACAGGGAATGATGCGAATTATAGGGAAGTGGCTGTCTCTGTGCTAATGGACGGACTCAATAAGACAGTAAGGGACAGGGTACAACAAACATCTTTGCCTAATTGGAAAGGGGTCATAGTAGCTTGTCTTAGAGATTGCGCAATTAAACATCACCAGAATATTGTTAGGCGTAGAAAACAACAGGAGGAGAGGTTGAGGATTGAAAGTATACAGGCTCTTACACCAAAGTCTCATCAGCCTAAAACCCAGACCCCTGCTGTTTGGAAAAGACCTAGAATATGCTACACTTGTAGGAAGGAAGGGCATTTTGCCAGAGATTGTAGGAGTAGTAGAACACATAGCCAATATAGACCCCTAGACAGAGAAAACAAGCCATGTTATTAAACACATAGACGGGATCAAGGGACATATAGTAAGGAATCACGAGCCATATAGAAAATACAGATTTGGTTAATGGGAAGAACAGAATAAATGCAACTTTACCCTTTTGACAGAACTTACTGGGGTTAGGAGGAGGCCTCTAAACTTCTGCTTCTCTCTCTAGCAGAAGTGACCTCTAATTAACTTAACAGGAGTTTTGTTAGAGATGGTATACATATAGAGTGCTCCCACCCAGGAAGCACAAAATATGTTAGATACCCACGAAGACTAATGTTGCATTTCACTGTTTTAGATGCATGTCCATCACAGGTAGAGGAAATTATCTCAAAGATACCGGGTTCCCTATGAACTTAGAATGGGCAAGACACTGGATTGATGGCTGGGATAGTCCCAGTAGAGATATAACACACATAGAATTTTTTTTAGGGGAACAGACCGATTAGGGAATCATTCCCCGTAGTGCCCAATCCAGATGTTAAACTTTGTAAAATCTTCTTTGCCTCTACAAACTTATCTGTTACTAAACTCTGTGATTTGTCTTCAAAGTTTCCTCTTCATCTCTTACGTTCACCGACAGGATTACAGTTCAAACGTCACATGCCTACTCGGTCTTTTCAGAGTTCTGCCCAAACCCAGTATATCTCACCAGCATAGGGACACCAGTATCAGTGTGCCTGGTCATGCACAAAGGGTGGAGAATGGGAATACTGGTGAAGGGAGACTGTGCATAGATACCGATATACATGATAGTGTGACAGCCTGATGGTGAACGCAAATCTGACAAATTTTCTTTTTATTATTTCCCCTCTCTTTTCACTTTCCACAGATGGTTTACTTCACACAACTGATAATACACAACAGTTAAACACATTGAAATGCAAGATTTATGTTTCCTACAGAAAGGTCGCTGACCCGGAGAGAACCCGTGACAAAGAGCAGAGTGTAGAGAACATCGTATCACTGGAGCGTCTGTTCCGGGAAAGGTTGAGAGGCAGGACTGTTGAGACGGCACCTGAGCGCGGAGAACAACAAGACCAGAGGCGGTTGTCGCACCAGTTTTTTTTTCTCCATCCCCCA
The DNA here is from genome assembly GCF_028390025.1 of Pseudophryne corroboree. Taxonomy (NCBI): domain Eukaryota; kingdom Metazoa; phylum Chordata; class Amphibia; order Anura; family Myobatrachidae; genus Pseudophryne; species Pseudophryne corroboree. The sequence goes on from NC_086448.1 coordinate 751,433,064, forward strand.
TTACCCTCCTTCTCTTCTTCTCTTTCTCCCCCCCTTCTTGTCTCCCTTCTCTTCCCTTAACAAGATGGATCTACCCCAAGAGACTGCGTTCCGGGTTTTCCTGTTAATCCTGTTGTTGACCAGGACAGTCTGTTTCGGTGAGGGTCCCAGAGAGGTAGAGAAAGGATCTGGAATGGGTTCTGATGGCGAGGATGGATTTGTAGAATCTCAAGAGCAACACATCACTCGAGCAAAGGCGAGTATCAGAAAGCACTCTGGTAGTCAGGGAGCTCAGAGGCACTGTGAAGGGTTATTCTCTGAGGAAAATTGCATTTGTAGGAATTGTGAGAACATAGTCGAGGATGGGTGCATCCAGAGATGTCAGTCCAGCCTTAATATCAACATGGACCATCATCCATTGAGTGATTACCACTCACTAGTGGGTAAGGTCTTAAACCAGACAGAATGCTGGGTGTGCTCACAAGTACCTCAAGGTCAGAGCAAGTCAGGATTAGTACCGTACCCTTTAGCAATAGATGAGGTACTCGAATTACGGGGTGGGAGACCGGTGGACAAGAAATTCAATATTTCTAGGCCCCCTAGTTTGAAGCTCCACCAGTATCATGTAGATAGATCCTTATTATGTTTCAATATTTCCAATTACCGAAAACCGGGAAATTGGGAAGTGACGTGGAATAACCAGACAATGACCTTCTCGCACAGAGCTGATAGGATACCCATAGACTCTGAACTTGTACGCCAAATAGCCAACAGTGGAAGGTATTTCCGGTATAGGTATACTCGAGGAAGCAAGACCATGTGGGTTGGAGAAGTATCACCAGGGTACTGTGCTCATATCATCCAGCCTGATACTTGTAATGAGCAGATGGGAGAACTAGGGATTGGGTTTTTCACTTGGAAAGTTTGTAATATGGTAATGTCATATTCTGTGCCCTATGTTCTCCCCGATGATGCCTATTTCATATGTGGGAGGAAGGCGTACAAGTGGCTTGCCCCGAGCTCAGAGGGATTGTGTTATATTGGAAGAGTGTTGCCAGAGGTCATGACCATAACCCATGATAAGATGAAAGATGTTCACCGCAGTGCTCAGGCTCCTTACACTCATACTCACTGTGAACACATCGTCAAGAGACACCTCATAGAGAGGACAGAGCACGTAGCCTCTGATTTGATCCACGAATCCACCGGGATTCAATTCCTTCTCACATTAGACATCACCCGTACTGCCAGAGGAATTATAAATTATAGGTATATCCGTGCGCTAGCGAACTTGATAGATAATATCACTGAGATGTATGACGACACCTTCAGGTATACGGGAAGGGAGTTACAAGCTTACAAGACGGAACTGATTCAGCACAGGATGGTCCTAAATTATATCACAGCCGTGACGGGTGGGTACTGTGTTACTCTGGCAACTCAATATGGTGTGAAGTGCTGTACATATATCACGAACAGCACTGACGACCCCACAGAGATCATCGATCAAAAGATGGACGATATCTTGCAGTTGAAGTGGGAGTTCCGGAGGAGACACAACCTTACCCTGACGGCTGTGGGTAATGAGCTGACCAGCTGGGTCTCATGGTTGAACCCACGAAATTGGTTCTCAGGATTAGGAGAGTGGGCTCAAAATGTTATTATGAGTGTTGGGAAGTTTCTCCTTTGTATCCTGGGAGTCGTCATAATTATTGGCTTGATATTTAGGTGTGTTCGAATTCTGACGCTGCGCAAGCACGGCACAAATTTGATGAGTCTAAGGAGCGAGGGAATTGTTATAGAAGCAGATTTAATTTACGACCCATCCATAGAGACAGTGTTATGATAAGGATTGCAAATGAATTCCATGGCCTGTTTCTTTCACCCGTTTTTACTTTGTCTCCCCCTCTGCCCAGATACACCCATCCGGAAAAGACATCAGCCCTACCCAAGAATGTTTATGTAAATGTTTATGTGAATGTATTTTAGATATGTGTCTTATCTTCATCTCTGCAACCTCCAGTTAATAGCACACATAGTCGACAGGTGATATCCACATATAATAGCACTCACATACGTCTCCCCTCCGTGTATCATCAACTAAATGTGCACCCCATTTGTTGGAACAATCCGACAAGAGCTCGGTAGTGTTTGTTGGCCCATTTACAGACCCTTAGTACGGGATGAGAAGGATTTAATGTATACTTCGCAATACCTCGAAGCTTATTTAGAACATATACGGCACGATGATACATGCCCCTCAGACACGGAATCATACATACATGCTTTTTACTATCCCACTAGGTCATACATTTCCTACCTACCACTCTCCCCCGACCATCCAAAACTTCTGTAGATATTGTGTAGATATTTTTCTGTTTAGTGATTAGATAGTGGCAGTTATTGGTGACTGCCAAAGGGTGGACTGTCAAAGTCGAAAAATATTGCAGAACAGACATCACGTAAAAACTGCACACACATGCACACACATGCACACTTGTTCTGCCGTGCGTGCACATATCCGCAATTTGCGTATGGTCGCTCCCGCGGTCCTGCGCATCGGCGCATGGTATGGGTATTTACGGCAGAGTTTGTGTACGCGTGGAGAGCCATCAAAACACATTACATATTTAATCCAAATAGTGCACAATGTACACATAGTCTCCTTGCACCACATCAGAAAGTTATAGCTGTTTAAATGATTCCAGAACAAAGGGATTCCCCTTTACAGGATAAGAGGGGACAGACTAAGGTTATAAGGTGGTGTTTGGTATCCAGCTGTAGGATATTTTAAGGGTAACATTCCGGTGTTGGTCTGCGGAAGATCGCATGTTCCTGCGGATAGTTATGTGCAGTAGCAGAATATAGATATAAACTGTATTTACTGTATATTATGTATGCGGCGGGAATCCAGAGGAGACCACCCACAAGAGCAGTTGGGAAAGACATCGCCCACCTATTCAAATCGACCTATGACCTCTCCTGTACTGTAAAAGTGCATTCCTGTGTCCAATGGACAAAGGGATTACAGTATCCATTGTATTGCTTTTGGAAGAATTGTATAAAAAAAGCCTTCTGCAGCCTGGCCTGCCAGAAGACTCATAAAGTTATCTATCAGATGACCGGGGACCGGCCGGGTAGCGCAAGCGATTCCAATCACGTATGTACATTGACTGTAGCCATTATTCTGTTATATTGTCTTGTATTGTAGTGTATAATTTGTATTGTAAACTCCCTTTCAGAAATAATCCACTGTGGTGTCGGAACCCAGCGGTAAAAATCACAATTGGTGTCGTGTCCTCATTGCCCTGCTAAGGTTTAAAGTGTATTATTATTGCATTGCATTGCTGTAGAAGGTTAAAAGTGTATCTCTGGGTGTGTACGCGCTGTGAGTACTTTGTACCGTCAGCGCGGCGTGTGTACGCAAAGTCCGTTCACTGTACGGGACTCTGTACGCTAACAGCGTAAAAGGTGCGTAGAGTGTGAATTAAGTATAGCGGCCGCAGCGGCTAAAGGTTTAAAGTGTATTTAAGGTATGTTTAAGGTATAGCTTTCATTCCTGTAAAGATAATCAGCTTTATCACAGGAGTGTCATAAACCTCCTGGCCCAGTGATCTCATGCTCTTGCAGGCACACGAAGGGTTAGCTTTTTTGCTGGGAGGGGTTAAAATTGGTTGATAGGCCCGTGATTGGTTTAGGTAGATGTGGGAGGTAGTTTAGGGAGCTAAGTAAGGAATTTTCTGGCAACTCAGCCTCTTCGTTGCTGGACGTTACCCACCCGTGCCTCCCCTTTTTACTGTTGGTTTTAGTGCTGTTATTTGTGTCGGCTGTTTATTGAGTGGATTGTTGTGTGGCCGGTTTCAGAACGGCTTAGGTATTGGTTAATTAGGTATAGGTTAATTTCCCCTGGGGGGCAGTTCGGTCACGTAGGAGTATGGGCGTGGTCAATTAGGCAGACCGGAGGGCATCACCTGACCAGGTGGGCCCTCCTTTCTCCTTCTGCATTGCTGAACTGCTGCCTCAAGTCAATGCTGATGTGGGCAGATGGCCTCATAAGTTTGTGGTGTTGTCCCCGCATGGCTTGGGCAGTTGGTCCGCCTTCGCGAGTCAGACGGGCAAGGAAAGGGGCAGTTGGTTCGTCCTTGCCTGTCGGGCAGTTGGCCCGAGTTATCAACGTTTATTATTTTACTTTGACTTGTACTAGGCCGTTCTTTCCCTGCTGCCATACATTAGTTAGTTTTAAAATCTAAATAGCTGATCCCTCTCAATAAAAAAGCTGACCCATTTCACCGCAGCCATTGTTGTCCGTGTATTATTTATAGATAAGTTGGTGTGCAAGGAGCGTGAGTGCTTGGGTCATGGAGAGTTTATGAGTGTGAAGCCTTAGGGCTGTTTCACACTCGGCGGCTTTTGCCGGGCGGGAAAAAGCCGGATAGCTTTTTCTCGTGCCGGTATTGTAATTAATAATGTAAGGTGTAGGGTCCTTTCACACGGCACGGTCCCTGGCCAGGCTACCGGGTTGCAGCCGGAAATATCCACTGAAACGTCCGGCTGCCGGGCCGGAGCCATGCAGTCTTTGTAGTCAGAGAACCGTGTGTGTGAAGGGGAGCTTTCACACACACCGGGGGTTTTTTTAGCCGCTGCTGCTGCTGCGCATGATTACACACGGCTCAAAGTCGTTGTGTGTGAAAGACCCTGCCGGATGGCAAAAAGCCAGACAAAGTTTGTCCGGCTTTTTGCCATCCGGTGTAAACCTTGTAGAGTGAAACAGCTGAGTCCCGGGTGCCGCAACGGCGCCTGACAGACACAGCGCTGCAGGAGAACCAGCCAGCACATATATTACATACATCATAACACTATGTGGTCGGTGCTGCAGCCCACTGACTCCGACCTCTTCCTCTTTCGAAGTATCAATCAATAAAACAGCACATAATGCAAACCCGGAAGTGTATGTATTAAAGGGGCTTTTGTGTTTTACGTCTCTTGAGCTAGAACAAGAAAACTCGCTCCAATTAGTTGTTTGTATAACGAAGGATAAGAGATGTTTGAACTCTACACATATCGTGACTAACGTGGAAATATAAAGGGAAGACTTAGCTGCAGCTGTTTCCTACAACACATTTTTACCATTGCCGAGATTTTTTCAGAAATTCTCTACATTATCCATTTCTAAAATGACTCTGATGTACAGGTTCATTCGTCACTAGGCAGCAATGCATCAGCGAATAATGACAGACTTGTGTGGCACGTACATCATTTATATTACAGTATATTTACTATGCTCTCAGTTACAATTTCCATTTGTTCCTGGGTAACTGTAATGTGTTGATAGCTACTAGAAGATGTGAAAATAGGAAAATGTTATTATCTGGTTCGTTAAATATTTGTCCAAGGAAATTCCTCTGAGGTGATGACTCATTTAAACTGCTCTTTCACGTCTTTCAGTAACTGGATCATTTAAATGCAATTTTTATTAAGTAACAAGAAAAAAAAGTTCTTAACTGACCACTAAATATAATTTATTCATAAAGATCCGGGAGACTCCCCAAAATTGTGGAAAGTCTGCCGCCTCCCAGTTAAGTGGGCAACTCTGCCTCATCCTGCCTATTGTGAAGGGGGCGGGATGCAGGCATTGATGATGTGATTGGCTATGAATTACATCATCAACCGTCACTGGGGGCGTGGCCGCGATGATGTGATTCACGTTGCTCCACTCTTGTCCCACCCACGCTAAGCTAGGAATACCAACAAAACATAAAAGGGGGCGGGGCTGCAATGACACAATTTGTGATGCTCCACCCCAGTCCCTCCCACCTGATTCCTTCTTTAAAACATAGGACTACAAGTTCAAAAACAATTTCAGCTTTTCCCATTGTTAAATATAACACTGACATTCATTTCAAAGTTATTTTTACTCAAGCATTTCCATAATGTCCCTTTTAGTATCTTCATGCTTCTGTATTTTATGAAAATGTACTTCATTATTTTCTGTACTATATTATGCTATGTATCTGTTAAGCGCCTTGAGTCCTATTGGAGAAAGAGCGCTATATAAATAAAATTATTATTATTATTATTATTTATAACATAGACTTCAAATTGTAAAGCATCTCAGAGAAACATCTAGGGGCAGGGCCTTGCTGATGTGATTCATTAGAACAGGCATGTCCAAACTGCGGCCCTCCAGCTGTTGAGAAACTACACATCCCAGCATGCCCTGACACAGCTTTAGCATTCTCTGACAGATATGTAGTTTCACATCAGCTGGAGGGCCACAGTTTGGACATGCCTGCATTAGAGCTCTCTGTTGGATCTGGGAAAGTCCCCTGCTCTCCCAGGAATTCTCCCCTTAATTTGGGGGTGTCCTGGAGTGTATGGGTCGTTGGATAAACACAACTTAGGTCGACAGTCATTAGGTCGACTATGGAAGGTCGACATGCATTAGGTCGACAAGGACAATAGGTCGACATGGGCATTAGGTCGACATGTACTAGGTCGACAGGTCAAAAGGTCAACATGAGGTTTTTGACTGTTTTTGGTGTCGTTTTCTCCGTAAAGTGAATGGGAACCCAATTAAGTGCACCGTGTCCCCTCGCATGGCTCGCAATCGTTGTCCACGTGGATCGCTAAGTATAAAAAAATCCAGAAAAAATGAAGAAAAAAAATGTGAAAAACTCATGTCGACCTGTTGACCTAGTACATGTCGACCTAACGGCCATGTCGACCTTCAGTGGTCAACATAATGAGTGTCGACCTAAGTTGTGTCGATCTAACGACCGTAACCCATCCTGGACATATTGGGACAGTAGGCAAGCATGTTGTAAAGTCTCCTACTATGAATATGATCTACCCCTACAAGGAGACTGGGTCAAAGTCATAGCAGGGCGCAATGGCGCACTGTGCAGGCACCTCCCGCCCTGGGGCACTGGGTACAGATCGTTGTCGGGCACAACCTATTGACGCGTCTTCCGCCTTTCTAGCTGCACATGGATACTATTGGGGAAGCAACTGTGCCATCCCCTTGGCCTTGCACCCTGGGCATCAGCACTGGTCACACATCCTTCAATATGGCCTTGGGCTGGGTACAGCCAGCAAGGCAATGTTACAGGTACTAACCAATAGAAACAGACATCAGTTAGACCCAATGTTTTATTTCTATGAAAAAGGCACCAGTAGTACTCAGGAAAAAGGTGCTCACTTCAATTTACATATTGACACAGGATTTACAGTAGTAACTTCTACACCCTGCCTATTTTATTCATTTCTGAAATGATGTCACTGTTTTTATAATTATAAGAATTACAACTTAGACCCCCATCCCCAAAAAGGTGTCAGTCCTAAAAAAGCACTGGTTGGACCACACCTGACATTTAGTGTAGCACTCTAACAGGTCCTAATGGTGGCACCCCCTCTTCTCCTCCTCACTGACAGAGCCACCATCCCCAAAACAGGGACAACCTACCTTCATCCCTCTCTCCCTCCCACTTTTGATTAGGGGTTCTGTAAACCGATTTCTATTCGGTTTAAAATAAAACTGAATAAAAATTGACAGTTAAAAATAAAAACCATGTGCAAAAAATAAAAACAGAATAATAATAATAATAATAATTAATAATTGTTAAGTGGAGCTTGCTGTATGCTGCTTCTGTTGCACACTGGGCAGGAAGGCTGAAAAAACCTTTATCTGTCACTGTACGGTGTCTTTTTGGGGGTTTTAAGGCTACAAGTTTCCTTTACCTCACTGAACACATCTCTTTGACCCAAAGAATTTGGGGAGCAGCAGTCACAGCGTGGTATTGTCTACAGACAGTAAATATGGTTTCTCTGCCTCTGTTGCTAATGATGGTGGTCATTCCGAGTTGATCGCTACCTGCATTTGTTCGCAGCGCAGCGATCAGGCTAAAAAATGGCAGTTCTGCGCATGCGTATGCGGCACAATGCGCACGCGCGACGTACGAGTACAACGACCGATGTAGTTTTACACAGAATCTAGCAATGCATTTCAGTCGCACTGGCTGCCGCAGAGTGATTGACATGATGTGGGCGTTTCTGGGTGGCAACTGACCGTTTTCAGGGAGTGTTCGGAAAAACGCAGGCGTGCCAGGAAAAACGCAGGCGTGGCTGGCCGAACGCAGGGCGTGTTTGTGACGTCAAATCCGGAACAGAATGGTCTGAAGTGATCGCAAGCGCTGAGTAGGTTTTGAGCTACACTGAAACTGCACAAAATAAATTTGTAGCCGCTCTGCGATAGAACTGTTCGCACTTCTGCTAAGCTAAGATACACTCCCAGAGGGCGGCGGCATAGCGTTTGCACGGCTGCTAAAAACTGCTAGCGAGCGAACAACTCGGAATGAGGGCCGATATCCTTGGAGTAAGAGTGTGTAGGAATCAGTAGCTGGAATGTGAGTTATGCTGGGTACACACTGGCAGATATATTGGCCAATCAGTTGGTTGTCCAATATATCTTTTGCTGATCTGCAGGTGTGTACAAGCAATATGTCTGTGAAAGACGTCTTTCACAGATATATTGCATCTGCTGTGCAAAACAGCAGATGACCAATATATCTGCAGATATATTAGTGCATCTTTCAGTGTGTATGAAGTTATGAACAATCCCCATCTGCATATATAGCTTCAGATAGATTTAACAGCAGATATATCTTTAAGATTAATTGGCGCATCTTTCTGTGTGTATGAACAACCACCATCTGCAGATATATCTGCAGATTGATTGAACTGCAGATATATCTGCTAGTGTGTACCCAGCTTTAGTAAGTGAACCACGACTCCCATGTTCTGTTTTCATAAGCAGTGTGTAACTGTGTACAGAGCAGCCCACGGAGGTCAGTGTGACTCACTTCTCATGGCTACATCAGACTTCACAACCAGTCTGCAAAGCTATTACTGCTCCTCACAGTAGCCTGCTAATTGGATTTTACCTCTTTAACTTCTATAGTAGTACCAAGTGCCTAATTATTACTGGAGGTTCTGCAAACATAACTGCAACTAAACTGAATCCATCGTCAGAATATGAAATTACTATAGACTATTCTGTTTACCGCATGACAATTCCTCTATATGAAACTGATTGCATTTATAAAAGTTCCATGTGTCATCTGCAAAATGTATCAGATTTCCTTTTTGTGTGCAATATAAGGCCCTTAGGGGAAAACCAGTGAGTCCATTTGCACAGCAGGGAGCACACTTTGAAGGGGTTCAGTACTACCTCAATCAAAAGGGTTCAGAAATATATACAATCAAAATCCCAACGATCAAAATACCGACAACAATTGACCGACGGTCAAAATCCCGACAAGGCCAAAATGCCGACATTTAAAATACCGACAAGGTCAAAATACCAACATTTCATTGATTTTTTGTGTATATGTCGACATAGGTTGACAAGGACACCATAAAAGTACCACGTCCCCTCACAGCTTCGAGCACGGTGCCTTGCTGCGCTCTATTATATTCCCCCTCCAGGTCCACTGGGATGGTAAAGTATGAACAATTCGGTTTCAATGAAAAAAATCATGAAAAGCTCATGTCAACTTTTTGACTTGTCGACATTTTAAATGTCGGTATTTTGACCATGTCGAGATTTTGTCCTTGTGGGGATATTGACCGTCAGGATTTTGACTGTAGGTAAATTGACCGCATCCCCTGTGAGGTGTCAAAGTCAGAAAAATATCTCTATGCACACTACCATATTTGCACCTCACACAGGTCCGTGCTGCGCATGCGTACGCTCTCCCGTACGTGCGCATACTCACAGTCGCGGGCACCCGCAGGCGCACGGTATGCGTATTTACGGTAGAGTTTATGTGATCGTAGCGTGCGACTCAATCGTTACATATTTTCACTATATAATGTATTTTATAGATCATGGTCCCTTTGATAGATTCTGAAAGTTTGGTTAATATAGAATGTTCGTGAACAGAGAAATCCCTCTTTGTTGATACGAAGGGTCAGACAGGAGTAATACAGTGGTGTTTAGTACCCATCAGAAGAGTATTTAATTAGCAATATTCCGGTGTTGGTTTGAAGCGGATTAATCGCTCGTGCGAATAGTTATGGACATAAGAAGTTTATGAACATTTACTGTATTTGCACTTACTTATCCATGCGGCGGGAAACCCAGTTTCCCTCCCACCTGAGCTGTTGGAAATAGTCACAGCCCACCTGTATGAATCAACCTATGACCTTTTGTTATAATGCGAGGAGGAATTCCTGTGTCCAATGAACAATGAGATTGTAGGGACCATTGAATTGTATTGTGTGTGGGGCATAAATAGACAAGCCGATCACATCCAGCTCTCACTCTTCAACGGTTATCATTGCTGAAAATCGGGAGCTGGATGTCCAGAGGCACATGCGATCGTTTCCTTTGTGCGTAAGTTTTCTCCGCAATCATATTGTCTTTCTTGTGGTTATGGGCCATTTCTCTCTCTCTTCTCTTTCTCTCGTATTCTCTTAAACGTAATAGTATTGTATTGTATTTCATGTGTAGTTATCTGGTTAGGTAGTCTATGTTATATTGTAGTGTATGACTTGTATTGTATTAATTCTTTTGCAAGTATAACATTCATAATATATATATATTAGGCGTTGGACCCTAAGCACGGTATCTGTGTATTTCTTATAGTGTTCAGTATTCTCAGAGCGTCGGTGACGCTCAAACAGCTTTTAAGTTAATAAGGTTACACTGTGTTGCATCTACACCCTATCTCTACACTAAGGTTTTACAGCATATTACATTGTTTATGGTTTAGATATAAAGGTTTAACATTGTGAGCGTCAGCGCCGCTGGTGATCTCCTCGTGGTCCCGAGCGTCCGCTACGCTATAGCGAATCATTACGTTAGTCGGCAGCCAATAGCGTGCCTGCCTGTGATCTCTTGGCCGTGAGCGAACGTGACGCTTAAGCGTCTCGACCACGGCTAAGCGATCGTTACGCAACGAGCGTACCCTTACGGTACTCCATACGTAAATAGCGTACAGTGTTCTTAGACCTCATAAAGGGTTTTATATAAGATAAATATTTAGCTTTATCAATTGGCGGCTCGTCCTGTCCTTCACATATCTCTGCTAGGTAATTTCAGCAGACATTATCCATCAGCAAAGGGCGGGAGATCATATTCTTCGCAGTGCTGACGGGATAAGCGTCTGCTTCGCTTAGTAAAGGGTGCTGAAGGAATCCGGAACCGGAGGTAAGAACAACACGCTAGTGTCTTTTAAAACTGTTTATTTCTGTCTTGCGTACACACGCACATATCTGCATTTCTTTTTCATTCGTGTATTTTCATATATCACTCTCCTGTTTGCCATTTTATAATTGATAAAACGTGCTAAGAGAGATTTGTCGCTATTTCATAGTTAAAGTGTAAAAGTAATGCGTTAAGGGATAAAGTATAAAGCACACGCAGCTCTACCTAAAGGTAAAAGGAGAGATTGGTGTGTTGCGCGGTAGACGATCGAGGATCATCTACATTGATAAACGTGTTAGTTGTGTTACGGTGGACATTGGCTTTGTGTACACGTGTCTCTAACAAAGGGCTGAGACTCGCGTACGCAAAGGCCGACGCACGCAGCGTAAATTACGCAACGGAGCGTCTGGGTACGCCCACGTAACTCAAGTCACACGATAGTGTTGATTTTTAAATAGCGCAACAGGCGCGATAAGTAGCGCAACAGGCGATAAGTAGCGCAACAGGCGATAAGTAGCGCAACAGGCGATAAATAGCGCATCAGGCGATAAGTAGCGCAAATCTATTTTAAATCCGAAATTTAAATTAACAGATCCTTCTCCAAATTTACAACACATCTGGTCTAAAGAAAAATTTCTGCGCAGAAATAGAAATAGAAACAAAAGTGTGTATGTGATGAGTGAGTGTTTTTAAGTTTTACAATTTTGGGGATTGAACCACAGAAATCATCGAGTTCTCGTGAAGGTACATACGTGTAAGTGACATACATGATGGCTAGGGAGGCATCTCTGGTTAAACATATATAAAATTTGAGCATTAGAGTGTAGCAGACCAGGAGGTCATACTGTAACAGACCAGGAGGTCGCATAACAGACCAGGAGGTCCAGGTACAGCAGACAAGGAAGTCCGCTATAGAAACAAGGCACAACACCAAATAAGGGTTGGTGCGACACCCATATAGGAAAACAAAGCTCAGGCTGAAGGAATTCGCAGCTGCTGAATGTCGATTCCACTGGTCGCTCCGTACATAAGATTAGTTGCTTATGTACTGAACGATTGTACCGCACGTAATTGTGTGCATTAGTTAGTAACCTGACCAGTACCATTTGTGTACAAACCGGGTCATAAACGCTATTTGTACATTCTAACGTGATTTGTGTAATTATTTATTTTAACCAAAAAGGGAAATTCTCTGGTCACTCAGGAATTATCCGACAACCCCACCTTTACTGGAAAGGGTTAATGCTCTTCGGATCACACCCACATGTTCCAGTAAACTCAGGTTAATAGGGGCCCTGGGTCGAGTACGCCAGCACTATATCAGTGTGTGGGCATATTGGTCGGCGTGGGCGAGTGAGTGAGGTGCTCGGTAAACTTCACCGTCAACCTATCTTTGAATATTTTGGTTTTTTTAAGGGTTAGCAACACCTGCAAATTATGGGGGCCAGTTGTTCAAGAAGGGGGCGATCAACCTCGGTTCGGGTTGATTCTGTAAACCGACCAGTCGGGTCGGCAAGGTACGTAATGTGTGAAAAATACGGAAGGCACACAGAAATTTTATGTGATGAATGGGAGAAAATGACTGTACATGACGGGGAGAAATTCCCAAGAGTAGGTAGCTTCAGCCCAGAAGTGTTAACGAATTTAAGGAGAAGGATATGTCTCATTAAATCAGCAAAGAGACGAATCCAACATTATGATTATTTGCAGCTATGGCAACAGGAGGGTGAAATACAGAGAGGATTGGCTCAGGAGGCGGGATCTGGCCCTATCAGAAAACTGATAGCCACGGCCCCGCCGCCACCATACATACCAGGAGAGAAATTGGTTGCGGAGAATGACGCATCAGGGGGTAACAAACAGGCACTTAGCAACTGTATAAATGTTAAGGATAATGTTAATAAGTTAACCCATGCAAGTATTAACCCGTGCAAGTTGTACCCTGTTTTGAACTTTCCCCAGGAGTGTGATCAGGAAGACGAATCGGCAACAATATCGGCGCTCTCTCTAGCAGCCACCATATCAGAAACGACAGTAGGCACGGCCCAACCCATAAGATTAGTAACAAAGCCCCCTAGCGGAGGGACAGGTGAGGTCGTATCAACGGGTAAGTACGGCACCATACACTATGCTGAGACTATTTCACCACAGACTGTAGAACCTACACAGAATGATGTTGTTAGAGTTAATCCTGTTAAGGTAATAGTAGTGCCAAATGGGAAAACGGACACTTCAGGAGTCACTCCTGTTAGGAACATTGCCATGTACAGCCCGTTTTCCCGAATGGAATTAAGGACCATAGTGTCTGAATTCCCTGACCCCAGAAAAGACTTAGTTGCTAGCCAAAAATACATCAGAGACCTAGGAAACACTTTAGAGCCCAATAACAAAGATTGGCAGGTATTGCTGAGGGCATGTTTACCCTCCAATGTCGACGCAGCTCAATTTTTAGCTGACTGTGGACTGGATCAGGATGTACCTCTTACAGATGTGTACAACAAAGATAACGTAAAAAGAATAAATTTACAGTTAAAGGAGTATTTCCCAGCTGTAGCCAAATGGAATAGAATTTTTTCCATTAAACAAAAAGAATCAGAAACAGCTGCTGATTATTTTCACCGGGCATTATTAGAAATGGCAAAGTACACTGGCATAGAGGACATTAGGACCAATGCAAATCATCAAGAAGTAGCAGTATCTGTGCTAATGGATGGTTTAAAAGAGGCATTAAAGACTAGGGTACAGACCACACAACCATGTTGGCGAGGTCTGTCGGTGGCTACTTTGAGAGAGGCTGCTATTGATCACGACCGGAATATCACCAGACACAGGGAGTCGCAAGGTGATAAGTTAATGTCAGTAAGTATACAGGCCCTGACCACAAAACAGCCTGTGTTTATATTAGAGATGAGCGGGTTCGGTTTCTCTGAATCCGAACCCGCCCGAACTTCATGGTTTTTTTCACGGGTCCGAGCAGACTCGGATCCTCCCGCCTTGCTCGGTTAACCCGAGCGCGCCCGAACGTCATCATGACGCTGTCGGATTCTCGCGAGACTCGGATTCTATATAAGGAGCCGCGCGTCGCCGCCATTTTCACACGTGCATTGAGATTGATAGGGAGAGGACGTGGCTGGCGTCCTCTCCATTTAGATTAGAAGAGAGAGAGAGAGAGAGAGATTGACCTGATTTACTGGAGCTTAGGAGTACTGTAGAAGTGTAGAGAGTGCAGAGTTTACTAGTGACTGACCACAGTGACCACCAGACAGTGCAGTTTTATTTAATATATCCGTTCTCTGCCTGAAAAAAACGATACACACAGTGACTCAGTCACATACCATATCTGTGTGCACTGCTCAGCCCAGTGTGCTGCATCATCTATGTATATATATCTGACTGTGCTCAGCTCACACAGCTTATAATTGTGGGGGAGACTGGGGAGCACTGCAGTGCCAGTTATAGGTTATAGCAGGAGCCAGGAGTACATATTATATTAAAATTAAACAGTGCACACTCTTTCTTCTTTATACATACATACTACTACATCTCTTTATCAACCAGTCTATATTAGCAGCAGACACAGTACAGTACGGTAGTTCACGGCTGTAGCTACCTCTGTGTCGGCACTCGGCAGTCCGTCCATAATTGTATACCACCTACCCGAGGTTTTTTTTTCTTTCTTCTTTATACATACATACTACTACATCTCTTTATCAACCAGTCTATATTAGCAGCAGACACAGTACAGTACGGTAGTTCACGGCTGTAGCTACCTCTGTGTCGGCACTCGGCAGTCCGTCCATAATTGTATACCACCTACCCGTGGTTTTTTTTTCTTTCTTCTTTATACATACATACTACTACATCTCTTTATCAACCAGTCTATATTAGCAGCAGACACAGTACAGTACGGTAGTTCACGGCTGTAGCTACCTCTGTGTCGGCACTCGGCAGTCCGTCCATAATTGTATACCACCTACCCGAGGTTTTTTTTTCTTTCTTCTTTATACATACATACTACTACATCTCTTTATCAACCAGTCTATATTAGCAGCAGACACAGTACAGTACGGTAGTCCACGGATGTAGCTACCTCTGTGTCGGCACTCGGCAGTCCGTCCATAATTGTATACCACCTACCCGTGTTTTTTTTTTCTTTCTTCTTTATACATACATACTACTACATCTCTTTATCAACCAGTCTATATTAGCAGCAGACACAGTACAGTACGGTAGTCCATGGCTGTAGCTACCTCTGTGTCGGCACTCGGCAGTCCGTCCATAATTGTATACCACCTACCCGAGGTTTTTTTTTTTTCTTCTTTATACATACATACTACTACATCTCTTTATCAACCAGTCTATATTAGCAGCAGACACAGTACAGTACGGTAGTCCACGGCTGTAGCTACCTCTGTGTCGGCACTCGGCAGTCCGTCCATAATTGTATACCACCTACCCGTGGTTTTTTTTTTCTTTCTTCTTTATACATACATACTACTACATCTCTTTATCAACCAGTCTATATTAGCAGCAGACACAGTACAGTACGGTAGTTCACGGCTGTAGCTACCTCTGTGTCGGCACTCGGCAGTCCGTCCATAATTGTATACCACCTACCCGAGGTTTTTTTTTCTTCTTTATACATACATACTACTACATCTCTTTATCAACCAGTCTATATTAGCAGCAGACACAGTACAGTACGGTAGTTCACGGCTGTAGCTACCTCTGTGTCGGCACTCGGCAGTCCATCCATAATTGTATACTAGTATCCATCCATCTCCATTGTTTACCTGAGGTGCCTTTTAGTTGTGCCTATTAAAATATGGAGAACAAAAATGTTGAGGTTCCAAAATTAGGGAAAGATCAAGATCCACTTCCACCTCGTGCTGAAGCTGCTGCCACTAGTCATGGCCGAGACGATGAAATGCCAGCAACGTCGTCTGCCAAGGCCGATGCCCAATGTCATAGTACAGAGCATGTCAAATCCAAAACACCAAATATCAGTAAAAAAAGGACTCCAAAACCTAAAATAAAATTGTCGGAGGAGAAGCGTAAACTTGCCAATATGCCATTTACCACACGGAGTGGCAAGGAACGGCTGAGGCCCTGGCCTATGTTCATGGCTAGTGGTTCAGCTTCACATGAGGATGGAGGCACTCAGCCTCTCGCTAGAAAAATGAAAAGACTCAAGCTGGCAAAAGCAGTAGCACCGCAAAGAACTGTGCGTTCTTCGAAATCCCAAATCCACAAGGAGAGTCCAATTGTGTCGGTTGCGATGCCTGACCTTCCCAACACTGGACGTGAAGAGCATGCGCCTTCCACCATTTGCACGCCCCCTGCAAGTGCTGGAAGGAGCACCCGCAGTCCAGTTCCTGATAGTCAGATTGAAGATGTCAGTGTTGAAGTACACCAGGATGAGGAGGATATGGGTGTTGCTGGCGCTGGGGAGGAAATTGACCAGGAGGATTCTGATGGTGAGGTGGTTTGTTTAAGTCAGGCACCCGGGGAGACACCTGTTGTCCGTGGGAGGAATATGGCCGTTGACATGCCTGGTGAAAATACCAAAAAAATCAGCTCTTCGGTGTGGAGGTATTTCAACAGAAATGCGGACAACAGGTGTCAAGCCGTGTGTTCCCTTTGTCAAGCTGTAATAAGTAGGGGTAAGGACGTTAACCACCTCGGAACATCCTCCCTTATACGTCACCTGCAGCGCATTCATAATAAGTCAGTGACAAGTTCAAAAACTTTGGGTGACAGCGGAAGCAGTCCACTGACCAGTAAATCCCTTCCTCTTGTAACCAAGCTCACGCAAACCACCCCACCAACTCCCTCAGTGTCAATTTCCTCCTTCCCCAGGAATGCCAATAGTCCTGCAGGCCATGTCACTGGCAATTCTGACGATTCCTCTCCTGCCTGGGATTCCTCCGATGCATCCTTGCGTGTAACGCCTACTGCTGCTGGCGCTGCTGTTGTTGCTGCTGGGAGTCGATGGTCATCCCAGAGGGGAAGTCGTAAGACCACTTTTACTACTTCCACCAAGCAATTGACTGTCCAACAGTCCTTTGCGAGGAAGATGAAATATCACAGCAGTCATCCTACTGCAAAGCGGATAACTGAGGCCTTGGCATCCTGGGTGGTGAGAAACGTGGTTCCGGTATCCATCATTACTGCAGAGCCAACTAGAGACTTGTTGGAGGTACTGTGTCCCCGGTACCAAATACCATCTAGGTTCCATTTCTCTAGGCAGGCGATACCGAAAATGTACACAGACCTCAGAAAAAGAGTCACCAGTGTCCTAAAAAATGCAGCTGTACCCAATGTCCACTTAACCACGGACATGTGGACAAGTGGAGCAGGGCAGGGTCAGGACTATATGACTGTGACAGCCCACTGGGTAGATGTATGGACTCCCGCCGCAAGAACAGCAGCGGCGGCACCAGTAGCAGCATCTCGCAAACGCCAACTCTTTCCTAGGCAGGCTACGCTTTGTATCACCGCTTTCCAGAATACGCACACAGCTGAAAACCTCTTACGGCAACTGAGGAAGATCATCGCGGAATGGCTTACCCCAATTGGACTCTCCTGTGGATTTGTGGCATCGGACAACGCCAGCAATATTGTGTGTGCATTAAATATGGGCAAATTCCAGCACGTCCCATGTTTTGCACATACCTTGAATTTGGTTGTGCAGAATTATTTAAAAAACGACAGGGGCGTGCAAGAGATGCTGTCGGTGGCCAGAAGAATTGCGGGACACTTTCGGCGTACAGGCACCACGTACAGAAGACTGGAGCACCACCAAAAACTACTGAACCTGCCCTGCCATCATCTGAAGCAAGAAGTGGTAACGAGGTGGAATTCAACCCTCTATATGCTTCAGAGGTTGGAGGAGCAGCAAAAGGCCATTCAAGCCTATACAATTGAGCACGATATAGGAGGTGGAATGCACCTGTCTCAAGCGCAGTGGAGAATGATTTCAACGTTGTGCAAGGTTCTGCTGCCCTTTGAACTTGCCACACGTGAAGTCAGTTCAGACACTGCCAGCCTGAGTCAGGTCATTCCCCTCATCAGGCTTTTGCAGAAGAAGCTGGAGACATTGAAGGAGGAGCTAACACGGAGCGATTCCGCTAGGCATGTGGGACTTGTGGATGGAGCCCTTAATTCGCTTAACAAGGATTCACGGGTGGTCAATCTGTTGAAATCAGAGCACTACATTTTGGCCACCATGCTCGATCCTAGATTTAAAGCCTACCTTGGATCTCTCTTTCCGGCAGACACAAGTCTGCTGGGGTTGAAAGACCTGCTGGTGAGAAAATTGTCAAGTCAAGCGGAACGCGACCTGTCAACATCTCCTCCTTCACATTCTCCCGCAACTGGGGGTGCGAGGAAAAGGCTCAGAATTCCGAGCCCACCCGCTGGCGGTGATGCAGGGCAGTCTGGAGCGACTGCTGATGCTGACATCTGGTCCGGACTGAAGGACCTGACAACGATTACGGACATGTCGTCTACTGTCACTGCATATGATTCTCTCACCATTGAAAGAATGGTGGAGGATTATATGAGTGACCGCATCCAAGTAGGCACGTCACACAGTCCATACTTATACTGGCAGGAAAAAGAGGCAATTTGGAGGCCCTTGCACAAACTGGCTTTATTCTACCTAAGTTGCCCTCCCACAAGTGTGTACTCCGAAAGAGTGTTTAGTGCCGCCGCTCACCTTGTCAGCAATCGGCGTACGAGGTTACATCCAGAAAATGTGGAGAAGATGATGTTCATTAAAATGAATTATAATCAATTCCTCCGCGGAGACATTGACCAGCAGCAATTGCCTCCACAAAGTACACAGGGAGCTGAGATGGTGGATTCCAGTGGGGACGAATTGATAATCTGTGAGGAGGGGGATGTACACGGTGATATATCGGAGGATGATGATGAGGTGGACATCTTGCCTCTGTAGAGCCAGTTTGTGCAAGGAGAGATTAATTGCTTCTTTTTTTGGGGGGGTCCAAACCAACCCGTCATATCAGTCACAGTCGTGTGGCAGACCCTGTCACTGAAATGATGGGTTGGCTAAAGTGTGCATGTCCTGTTTTGTTTATACAACATAAGGGTGGGTGGGAGGGCCCAAGGACAATTCCATCTTGCACCTCTTTTTTCTTTTATTTTTCTTTGCGTCATGTGCTGTTTGGGGAGGGTTTTTTGGAAGGGACATCCTGCGTGACACTGCAGTGCCACTCCTAAATGGGCCCGGTGTTTGTGTCGGCCACTAGGGTCGCTTATCTTACTCACACAGTCAGCTACCTCATTGCGCCTCTTTTTTTCTTTGCGTCATGTGCTGTTTGGGGAGTGTTTTTTGGAAGGGCCATCCTGCGTGACACTGCAGTGCCACTCCTAGATGGGCCCGGTGTTTGTGTCGGCCACTAGGGTCGCTAATCTTACTCACACAGCTACCTCATTGCGCCTCTTTTTTTCTTTGCGTCATGTGCTGTTTGGGGAGGGTTTTTTGGAAGGGACATCCTGCGTGACACTGCAGTGCCACTCCTAAATGGGCCCGGTGTTTGTGTCGGCCACTACGGTCGCTAATCTTACTCACACAGCTACCTCATTGCGCCTCTTTTTTTCTTTGCGTCATGTGCTGTTTGGGGAGGGTTTTTTGGAAGGGACATCCTGCGTGACACTGCAGTGCCACTCCTAAATGGGCCCGGTGTTTGTGTCGGCCACTAGGGTCGCTAATCTTACTCACACAGCTACCTCATTGCGCCTCTTTTTTTCTTTGCGTCATGTGCTGTTTGGGGAGGGTTTTTTGGAAGGGACATCCTGCGTGACACTGCAGTGCCACTCCTAGATGGGCCAGGTGTTTGTGTCGGCCACTAGGGTCGCTTAGCTTAGTCATCCAGCGACCTCGGTGCAAATTTTAGGACTAAAAATAATATTGTGAGGTGTGAGGTATTCAGAATAGACTGAAAATGAGTGGAAATTATGGTTTTTGAGGTTAATAATAATATGGGATCAAAATGACCCCCAAATTCTATGATTTAAGCTGTTTTTTAGGGTTTTTTGAAAAAAACACCCGAATCCAAAACACACCCGAATCCGACAAAAAAAATTCGGTGAGGTTTTGCCAAAACGCGGTCGAACCCAAAACACGGCCGCGGAACCGAACCCAAAACCAAAACACAAAACCCGAAAAATTTCAGGCGCTCATCACTAGTTTATATCACCAAACCCTGTGGGTAAGTCAAAGGTGGTAACATGTTATTTTTGTCATAAACAGGGACACATAGCACGAGACTGTAGAGCGAAAAATTCGCAAAGATCATACCAACCCCCTAGACAACGACACGACACACGACATTGGGAGCAAGGTCCGCAGAGACGGAGTTATGAGCCACATACAGGGGAAACAAAAAGATACCCCCCGAACAGAGACTGGCAAGCCACTGGTAGTTCCCATTTCACCCCTTCACAAGTAGTTGCTGCCAGCGGGATTCAGGGAGGTCACCATACCCAATAGGGGTGTGGCCATACCTGTAATCTGCAGCCAGTAAAATTGATTGCAAGTCTTGGGAGTGAACCAGAAATTGCAATCAATGTAGCTGGTAAATCATTAAACTTTCTTGTAGACACAGGGGCGGCCAAATCAGTGATAAATTCGACAGTGGGCATGAGAACCACTGGTAAGACAATTCCAGCCATAGGGGTAACGGGAGTAGTCCAGCACTACCCTGTTAGCAAACCAGCCGAGATTACAATAGGGCCTTTACATACCAAGCATTCCTTTTTGCTGGCTGCATCGGCACCGACTAATCTCCTGGGAAGAGACTTACTGTGTAAAATGGGGTGCGTCATTTATTGTACTCCTGAAGGTGTATTCTTGGACATACCTGAGAATCACGCTCAGGAAGTGCGAGACATGTTAGACTCCCCATCAAAATTAATGTCACATACCATTATGACAAATAGGACTCCCTCCCAAGTAGAAGAAATGACATCTCAGATACCAGAGTCACTTTGGACTAAAGATGGACAGGACACTGGATTAATGGCAAACGTAGCTCCGGTAGTTGTACAAGTAAAAGATGGTAGGATAGCTCCAAAAATCCCACAGTACCCTCTGAAGCCAGAGGTGGAATTAGGAGTTTACCCAGTAATAGAGCGCTTGCTACAACAGGGCATTCTGGTAAGAACGTCCAGCACTGCCAATAGTCCCATCTTCCCTGTTAAAAAGAGTGGGGGGAGGGGTTACCGGCTAGTGCAGGATCTAAGGGGGATTAACAAAATAGTTGAGAGTCAGTTCCCCGTAGTGCCAAATCCAGCTGTCATCCTAATGCAAATCCCTCCCACTGCGAAATTTTTCACTGTTATTGACCTCTGCTCCGCTTTCTTTTCGGTACCTCTGCACCCTGACAGTCAATATTTGTTTGCATTTACATACAGAGGAGTCCAATACACATGGACTCGATTACCACAAGGATTCATAGATAGTCCAAGTATATTTTCCCAGGCTTTGCATGATTGTTTACAGTCTTTCCAACCAGTGAGTGGATCAGTATTAATACAGTACGTGGATGATCTACTACTGTGTTCTGATTCATTGGAAGCATCCCTGAAGGATACGAAACAGCTCCTGTTTCATCTTTCAGACACAGGACACAAGGTTTCCAAAGACAAGTTGCAATTATGCCAAACTAAGGTAAAATATTTGGGACACTGTCTAACACAAGGACTGAGACACCTGACCGCTGATAGAATTCAAGCAATTAGAGACATGACTCTGCCACGAACCCAGCAACAGATCAGAACATTTTTAGGAATGTGTGGGTATTGCCGTAATTGGATCCCAGGGTTTTCCATTCTAGCGTTACCCTTGCAGGAGATGGTCTCCTCAAACAAACCTGATCGGATTTCGCATACAGACGAGTCTGAGACAGCATTTGAGAGACTTAAACAGTGCCTAACGCAGGCACCAGCATTAGGTATGCCAGACTATGGGAAACCCTTTGAACTATACGGAACAGAAAGTGCTGGTTGCGCGGCAGGCGTACTAACCCAAAAGCACGGTGATGCCAGCAGGCCAGTAGCATATTACAGCGCTCAGCTAGACACGGTAGCGCGATCCCTCCCCACATGCTTGCGAAGCGTTGCTGCGATAGCATTGCTAGTAACGAAAAGCGAAGATGTAGTGCTAGGCCACAACCTCACAATTCATACACCACATGCAGTGTCAGCCTTGCTAAATTCTGCCCAAACCAGGCACGTCTCATCAGCGCGGTTTACAAGATGGGAATTGGCACTAATGGCCCCCGTAAACATCACCATAAGGAGATGCAGTGCATTAAATCCTGCAACATATCTCCCAGGTGTGCCTGGACAGGCACAAAGGGTGGAGGATGAGAGTGGTGGGGAAGGAGAATTTAACACAAAGGAAGACACACATGATTGTATGGAATATTTGACCCAAAATTTTACCGCAAGGCCTGACATCAGTGACAACCCACTAGAAGATGTAGAACTTACGTTCTACACAGACGGTAGTTGTCATAGACAGTCAGACTCGGGAGACTTGTGTACTGGATACGCAGTCGTAGATGACCAAGGCACCATAGAAGCGGAACCGCTAGGCCCACCTCACTCAGCCCAGGTTGCTGAACTGGTCGCCCTAACCATTGCATGTGAATTGGCTAAGGGCAAATCAGCCAATATCTACACCGATTCTAGATACGCATTCGGGTTAGTCCATGATTTCGGAGCCCTATGGCGCCTCAGAAATTTCATGACGGCAGCTGGTACACCGATAGCGCATGCAGCTCACATCAAAAGGCTTCTAACAGCGATACAGGAACCCGACAGAGTGGCTGTTATCAAGTGTAAAGCACACACATATAGACCCAGTATCACTTGGTAACAGCCGAGCAGATGAAGCTGCTAAGTTAGCAGCTGGTACACCCAGACAGACAGACACCACACAACTGATGGTATTTAATACCATCAACACACAGAAGTTGTGTGAGATGCAAAATTTGTGTTCCACACAGGAAAAGGCAGTTTGGAAGGCAAAGGGATATGGCCAGGAGTCCTCAGGACTCTGGACGGATGGACAAGGTAAACCGGTGGCCCCCAGAGCATATCTTCCATGTTTAGCTGAGGCAGCACACGGGCTGACTCATCTGGGCAAGGAGGGAATGTGCAAGTTGGTAAGAGCATATTGGTGCGCCCCAGGATTTTCATCTCATGCAAGTAAGAGAGCAATGTCATGCCTTACCTGTTTGAGAAAGAACATCGGAAAGGCAATACCAACAGAACCATCTCATATCCCACCTGCAGGCGGCCCTTTCCAGGTAATACAGATTGACTTCATTCAATTACCCCCTTGTCGAAATTTGAAATATGTACTTGTTTGTATAGATGTTTTCTCAAATTGGGTCGAAGCATTTCCTGCGGCCACAAATACCGCTATGTTTACTGCTAAGAAAATTGTGCAGGAATTTGTATGTAGATATGGTATCCCTAGAATAATTGAAAGTGATAGGGGTACCCATTTTACAGGTGATGTCTTTCAAGGAATGTGTAAATTGATGGGAATTGATAGCAAGCTGCACACTCCATACCGTCCACAGGCGAGTGCGAAAGTGGAAAGAGTGAACAGCACTATTAAAAATAAACTGAGTAAAGTGATGGCAGAGACAGGACTGACATGGCCAGAAGCTTTACCCATTGTACTGTACAGCATCAGAACCACTCCCAAGTCCCCTCTTAATCTGTCTCCCTTTGAAATCTTGTTTGGTCGACAACCGCATGTTATGATTAACCCTCAGGATGATTTGAAGTGTAACAATGAAGTGACTGTAAAGTACTTGATTAACATGAGTAAACAGCTAAGGAATCAAAATGATAATTTGAAGTTGGTGATTCCTGATTTACCAGATAGTAATTGTCATGACATTGAACCTGGGGATTATGTAATGATACGGAATTTTCTACGCTCAGGTTGCCTTATTGACAGATGGGAAGGACCATACCAGGTCTTATTGACTAGCACTACAGCATTGAAGGTTGCTGAGAGAGAGACTTGGGTTCATTCGTCCCACTGTAAGAAGGTTGCTGATCCAGAGAGGTCCCGTGATAAGGAACAGACGGTAGAGGTTGTATCACTGGAGTGTCTGTTCCAGGAAGATTGAGGCGGCACCTGAGCATTGAAAATCACAAGACCAAAAGCAGTTGTCGATCCCCTGTTCCCTTTTATTGTTTTTCTCCAACATCCCATCCCCTCTCCCTCAAATTATTTTTTCCCCCTTCTCATTCTTCTCCGTTTCCTCCTACAAGATGGACTTGCCCCAAGAGACTGTGATCCGGATTTTCCTGTTGACCATGATGTTGACCAGAGCAGTCTGTTCCGGCGAGAGTACCATGGAGGTCGAGAGAGGTTCTGAAATGGGTTCTGATGATAAAGATGGAGGCATAGTTTTCCAAGAACAACTTAACCAACAAGTAAAGGCGAGTATCAGAAAACGATCCGATAGCATTGACCATAGAAGGAATTGTGAAGGATTGTTAGCTGAAGAAAACTGTATCTGTCGGCTCAGTAACAATGTCATTGAGGATGGGTGCATAAAGAAATGCCAATCCAGTTTTAATATCCATATGGACCGGCATCCATTGAGTGACTATCACTCCTTAGTGGGTAGTGTGTTAAATAAAACAGATTGTTGGGTATGCTCTCAAGTACCTCAAGGTCATAGCAAATCAGGGCTAGTACCATTTCCTTTAACGTTAGGGGAGGTACTTGAGTTAAGTGGTGGGAGACCGGTGGACAGGAGGTTTAATATCTCCAGCCCTCCTAGTTTGAAGCTCCACCAATACCATGTGGATAGGTCCCTATTATGTTTTAACATCTCCAATCCCCGAAAACCGGGAAATTGGGAAGTGTCATGGAGTAATCAAACCATGACCTTTTCGCATAGAGCAGATAGAATGCCTACAGATACAGAGCTTATACGCCACATAGCCAGTAGAGGAAAATCTTTCCGGTATAGGTATACCTTAGGAAATAGGATTACGAGAGTTGGAGAGGTATCACCAGGATACTGTGCACATATCGTACAACCTGATACGTGTACTAAGCAGATGGAAGAATTAGGGTTAGGAGATTTCACATGGAAGGTGTGTAATATGGTTATGTCCTACTCCGTCCCATATGTTCTCCCCGATGATGCATATTTCATATGCGGGAGAAAGGCGTATAAGTGGCTTGCCCCAAACTCTGAAGGATTGTGTTATATTGGAAAAGTACTGCCTGAAGTAATGACTGTATCACATGACAAAATGAAAGACATACACCGTGTTGCCCAAACTCCTTATACTCACACCCATTACGAGCACGTAGTTAAACGGCACCTGATAGAAAGAACAGAGCATCCGGCCTCTGACATGATCCATGAATCCACCGGGATTCAGTTTCTAATCGCGTTAGATATCACTCGCACCGCTAGAGGAGTGTTGAATTATAAATACATATCTGCGCTCGCCAATTTGTTAGATAATATCACTGAAATGTATGATGACACGTTTAGGTATACTGGAAGAGAACTTCAGGCTTATAAAACAGAACTGGTACAGCATAGAATGGTTCTTAATTACCTCACAGCAGTGACAGGCGGATATTGTGTCACACTGGCAACACAATACGGCGTGAAATGTTGCACATATATTACGAATAGCACCGAGGATCCGGTCGAGGTCATAGACCAAAAGATGGACGATATTCTCCAACTGAAGTGGGAATTTCGCAGGAGACACAATCTCACTCTTGCTGCTGTAGGTAATGAGCTGACTGGTTGGGTGTCATGGTTGAACCCGCGAAATTGGTTCTCTGGTTTAGGAGACTGGGCTCAAGGAGTCATAATGGATGTTGGGAAGTTTCTCCTATGTATCTTAGGTGTTATCATAACGATTGGTTTGATATTTAGATGCGGTCAGGCTTTAATGAGGTGCAATCGTCGTACTAGGGTAATGAGTTTAAGGAGTGAGGAAACTGTAATTCCCATGGATCTGATTTATGACCCAAATGTAGAAACAATGATGTGATGAAAATGCGATTTCTACGGTCCGTTTCTTTCACCTGTTTTTCCGTTTCCTCCAAGGTGAAAAGACCCACTTGGACGAGGAATTTGATGAGCCGATATACAGACAACAGATGGATTAAAGAAGAAGTTTTGACAACCTGATACACAGATTTTTGATGAACTATGCCATGGATCCCCAGTTTCCCTAGAAATTTTAAAATTACGCTAGCCCAACACTTTTGTAAATCTATGGACATTGACAGCTTTTGCTCGCACCTTATGGGCAAAAGCACAAAGAAGACTGCATTCAACAGACACCAAACAAGACCTCAATCGACGAATGTACATTTACCTGACATAGAATACCACCGCATTTACCGTAATTATGTCTTTTCTTCATTTCTACAACCCTCAGGTAATGACACACATAGTCGATAGGGAATACAGGCACAGATATCAGCAATCACATATCTCCCCCATTCGTGTATCATCAACTAAAATGTGCTCCCCCATTTTGTTACAACCAAAGCCGAAAAGAGCTCGGTAAAGTTTGACAGCCCATCCACAGACCCGTACCACGGGATAAGAAGGAATTCAAATGTATACTTCGCAATACCTCGAAGCTTGATTTAAAACACGTACGGCACGATGATACATGACCCCCAAGCACGGATTCATACACACATGCTTCTGCTATCTCACTAGGTCATACCCTTTTCCTACCTTCTCCTCTCCTCCCCTACCCAACCATGTAAATGTATTAACCCCTGACATATATTTTTCTCTTTTTGAAATGTTTTAGAAGGTGGCAGTTATTGTTGACTGCCAAAGGGTGGACTGTCAAAGTCAGAAAAATATCTCTATGCACACTACCATATTTGCACCTCACACAGGTCCGTGCTGCGCATGCGTACGCTCTCCCGTACGTGCGCATACTCACAGTCGCGGGCACCCGCAGGCGCACGGTATGCGTATTTACGGTAGAGTTTATGTGATCGTAGCGTGCGACTCAATCGTTACATATTTTCACTATATAATGTATTTTATAGATCATGGTCCCTTTGATAGATTCTGAAAGTTTGGTTAATATAGAATGTTCGTGAACAGAGAAATCCCTCTTTGTTGATACGAAGGGTCAGACAGGAGTAATACAGTGGTGTTTAGTACCCATCGGAAGAGTATTTAATTAGCAATATTCCGGTGTTGGTTTGAAGCGGATTAATCGCTCGTGCGAATAGTTATGGACATAAGAAGTTTATGAACATTTACTGTATTTGCACTTACTTATCCATGCGGCGGGAAACCCAGTTTCCCTCCCACCTGAGCTGTTGGAAATAGTCACAGCCCACCTGTATGAATCAACCTATGACCTTTTGTTATAATGCGAGGAGGAATTCCTGTGTCCAATGAACAATGAGATTGTAGGGACCATTGAATTGTATTGTGTGTGGGGCATAAATAGACAAGCCGATCACATCCAGCTCTCACTCTTCAACGGTTATCATTGCTGAAAATCGGGAGCTGGATGTCCAGAGGCGCATGCGATCGTTTCCTTTGTGCGTAAGTTTTCTCCGCAATCATATTGTCTTTCTTGTGGTTATGGGCCATTTCTCTCTCTCTTCTCTTTCTCTCGTATTCTCTTAAACGTAATAGTATTGTATTGTATTTCATGTGTAGTTATCTGGTTAGGTAGTCTATGTTATATTGTAGTGTATGACTTGTATTGTATTAATTCTTTTGCAAGTATAACATTCATAATATATATATATTAGGCGTTGGACCCTAAGCACGGTATCTGTGTATTTCTTATAGTGTTCAGTATTCTCAGAGCGTCGGTGACGCTCAAACAGCTTTTAAGTTAATAAGGTTACACTGTGTTGCATCTACACCCTATCTCTACACTAAGGTTTTACAGCATATTACATTGTTTATGGTTTAGATATAAAGGTTTAACATTGTGAGCGTCAGCGCCGCTGGTGATCTCCTCATGGTCCCGAGCGTCCGCTACGCTATAGCGAATCATTACGTTAGTCGGCAGCCAATAGCGTGCCTGCCTGTGATCTCTTGGCCGTGAGCGAACGTGACGCTTGAGCGTCTCGACCACGGCTAAGCGATCGTTACGCAACGAGCGTACCCTTACGGTACTCCATACGTAAATAGCGTACAGTGTTCTTAGACCTCATAAAGGGTTTTATATAAGATAAATATTTAGCTTTATCAGAGGTATGTGCTGGGATTAATGAATGAGATGTACCTAGAACATGTTCTGGGGCACTAATAGCTCATTTCATAGGTAGAGAACAGCAGCAGGATGCTGTGGTTAAAGTATGGGGGCATACTGGTGCCCAGATGGAAGTGGCACTAGATGTGTGTGTGTGTGTGTGTGTGTGTGTGTATATATATATATATATATACATATGTATTTGGAAGTGGTTGGGATCAATATGCCAGCGACTAGGACGCTGGCAGTCAAAATACTGACTGCGTCATCCCGATGTCGAGAAAAACTTTCCCCCTCAGGCCCTGGGATTGGAACCTCAGTCGGGATGCCGAGGCCAGCATTCGGCACCGGCATTCTGAGCAGTGTTGGGATTCCGGCGTTGGTATTTCGATGGCTGGGATCACTTTTTCCTTTATGTGTTCATACTGATATGTTTATGTGCTCTGTATGGCGCTGAGGACCCCTTCGTAGCACCTTGAAATTGAAACCGTGCACACAGTGAACTTAAAATGTACTGTATAAAAATTAGAGATGAGCGGGTTCGGTTCCTCGGAATCCGAACCCGCCCGAACTTCATGTTTTTTTTCACGGGTCCGAGCGACTCGGATCTTCCCGCGAGGCTGGCGTCCTCTCCATTTAGATTAGAAGAGAGAGAGTGAGATTGATTTGAGACAGAGACACTTGATTTACTGGAGCTTAGGAGTACTGTAGAGAGTGCAGAGTTTAGTAGTGACTGACCACAGTGACCACCAGACAGTGCAGTTTTATTTAATATAATCCGTTCTCTGCCTGAAAAAAATGATACACAGTGACTCAGTCACATACCATATCTGTGTGCACTGCTCAGCCCAGTGTGCTGCATCATCTATGTATATATCTGACTGTGCTCACACAGCTTATAATTGTGGGGGAGACTGGGGAGCAGTGCCAGTTATAGGTTATAGCAGGAGCCAGGAGTACATATTATTAAAATTAAACAGTGCACACTTTTGCTGCAGGAGTGCCACTGCCAGTGTGACTGACCAGTGACCTGACCACACTGACCACCAGTATAGTTAGTAGTATACTATATTGTGATTGCCTGAAAAAGTTAAACACTCGTCGTGTGACTTGTGTGGTGTTTTTTTTTTTATTCTATAAAAAACTCATTCTGCTGACAGACAGTGTCCAGCAGGTCCGTCATTATATAATATATACCTGTCCGGCTGCAGTAGTGATATATATATATTTTTTATATCATTATTTATCATCCAGTCGCAGCAGACACAGTACGGTAGTTCACGGCTGTAGCTACCTCTGTGTCGGCACTCGGCAGTCCATCCATAATTGTATACCACCTACCCGTGGTTTTTTTTTCTTTCTTCTTTATACATACATACTACATCTCTTTATCAACCAGTCTATATTAGCAGCAGACACAGTACAGTAGTCCACGGCTGTAGCTACCTCTGTGTCGGCACTCGGCAGTCCATCCATAATTGTATACCACCTACCCGTGGTTTTTTTTTCTTTCTTCTTTATACATACATACTACATCTCTTTATCAACCAGTCTATATTAGCAGCAGACACAGTACAGTACGGTAGTCCACGGCTGTAGCTACCTCTGTGTCGGCACTCGGCAGTCCGTCCATAATTGTATACCACCTACCCGTGGTTTTTTTTTCTTTCTTCTTTATACATACATACTACATCTCTTTATCAACCAGTCTATATTAGCAGCAGACACAGTACAGTAGTCCACGGCTGTAGCTACCTCTGTGTCGGCACTCGGCAGTCCATCCATAATTGTATACCACCTACCCGTGGTTTTTTCTTCTTTCTTCTTTATACATACATACTACATCTCTTTATCAACCAGTCTATATTAGCAGCAGACACAGTACAGTACGGTAGTCCATGGCTGTAGCTACCTCTGTGTCGGCACTCGGCAGTCCGTCCATAATTGTATACCACCTACCCGTGGTTTTTTTTCTTTCTTCTTTATACATACATACTACATCTCTTTATCAACCAGTCTATATTAGCAGCAGACACAGTACAGTAGTCCACGGCTGTAGCTACCTCTGTGTCGGCACTCGATCCATAATTGTATACCACCTACCCGTGGTTTTTTTTTCTTTCTTCTTTATACATACATACTACATCTCTTTATCAACCAGTCTATATTAGCAGCAGACACAGTACAGTACGGTAGTCCACGGCTGTAGCTACCTCTGTGTCGGCACTCGGCAGTCCGTCCATAATTGTATACCACCTACCCGTGGTTTTTTTTTCTTTCTTCTTTATACATACTACATCTCATTACCATCCAGTCTATATTAGCAGCAGACACAGTACAGTACGGTAGTCCACGGCTGTAGCTACCTCTGTGTCGGCACTCGGCAGTCCGTCCATAATTGTATACCACCTACCCGTGTTTTTTTTTTCTTTCTTCTTTATACATACTACATCTCATTATCAACCAGTCTATATTAGCAGCAGACACAGTACGGTAGTCCACGGCTGTAGCTACCTCTGTGTCGGCACTCGGCAGTCCATCCATAATTGTATACCACCTACCCGTGGTTTTTTTTTCTTTCTTCTTTATACATACATACTACATCTCTTTATCAACCAGTCTATATTAACAGCAGACACAGTACAGTACGGTAGTCCACGGCTGTAGCTACCTCTGTGTCGGCACTCGGCAGTCCGTCCATAATTGTATACCACCTACCCGTGTTTTTTTTTTCTTTCTTCTTTATACATACTACATCTCATTATCATCCAGTCTATATTAGCAGCAGACACAGTACAGTACGGTAGTCCACGGCTGTAGCTACCTCTGTGTCGGCACTCGGCAGTCCGTCCATAATTGTATACCACCTACCCGTGGTTTTTTTTTCTTTCTTCTTTATACATACTACATCTCATTATCAACCAGTCTATATTAGCAGCAGACACAGTACGGTAGTCCACGGCTGTAGCTACCTCTGTGTCGGCACTCGGCAGTCCGTCCATAATTGTATACCACCTACCCGTGTTTTTTTTTCTTTCTTCTTTATACATACTACATCTCATTATCAACCAGTCTATATTAGCAGCAGACACAGTACGGTAGTCCACGGCTGTAGCTACCTCTGTGTCGGCACTCGGCAGTCCATCCATAATTGTATACCACCTACCCGTGGTTTTTTTTTCTTTCTTCTTTATACATACATACTACATCTCATTATCATCCAGTCTATATTAGCAGCAGACACAGTACAGTACAATAGTCCACGGCTGTAGCTACCTCTGTGTCGGCACTCGGCAGTCCATCCATAATTGTATACTAGTATCCATCCATCTCCATTGTTTACCTGAGGTGCCTTTTAGTTGTGCCTATTAAAATATGGAGAACAAAAATGTTGAGGTTCCAAAATTAGGGAAAGATCAAGATCCACTTCCACCTCGTGCTGAAGCTGCTGCCACTAGTCATGGCCGAGACGATGAAATGCCAGCAACGTCGTCTGCCAAGGCCGATGCCCAATGTCATAGTACAGAGCATGTCAAATCCAAAACACCAAATATCAGTAAAAAAAGGACTCCAAAACCTAAAATAAAATTGTCGGAGGAGAAGCGTAAACTTGCCAATATGCCATTTACCACACGGAGTGGCAAGGAACGGCTGAGGCCCTGGCCTATGTTCATGGCTAGTGGTTCAGCTTCACATGAGGATGGAAGCACTCAGCCTCTCGCTAGAAAACTGAAAAGACTCAAGCTGGCAAAAGCACCGCAAAGAACTGTGCGTTCTTCGAAATCCCAAATCCACAAGGAGAGTCCAATTGTGTCGGTTGCGATGCCTGACCTTCCCAACACTGGACGTGAAGAGCATGCGCCTTCCACCATTTGCACGCCCCCTGCAAGTGCTGGAAGGAGCACCCGCAGTCCAGTTCCTGATAGTCAGATTGAAGATGTCAGTGTTGAAGTACACCAGGATGAGGAGGATATGGGTGTTGCTGGCGCTGGGGAGGAAATTGACCAGGAGGATTCTGATGGTGAGGTGGTTTGTTTAAGTCAGGCACCCGGGGAGACACCTGTTGTCCGTGGGAGGAATATGGCCGTTGACATGCCTGGTGAAAATACCAAAAAAATCAGCTCTTCGGTGTGGAAGTATTTCACCAGAAATGCGGACAACATTTGTCAAGCCGTGTGTTCCCTTTGTCAAGCTGTAATAAGTAGGGGTAAGGACGTTAACCACCTCGGAACATCCTCCCTTATACGTCACCTGCAGCGCATTCATAATAAGTCAGTGACAAGTTCAAAAACTTTGGGCGACAGCGGAAGTAGTCCACTGACCAGTAAATCCCTTCCTCTTGTAACCAAGCTCACGCAAACCACCCCACCAACTCCCTCAGTGTCAATTTCCTCCTTCCCCAGGAATGCCAATAGTCCTGCAGGCCATGTCACTGGCAATTCTGACGAGTCCTCTCCTGCCTGGGATTCCTCCGATGCATCCTTGCGTGTAACGCCTACTGCTGCTGGCGCTGCTGTTGTTGCTGCTGGGAGTCGATGGTCATCCCAGAGGGGAAGTCGTAAGCCCACTTGTACTACTTCCAGTAAGCAATTGACTGTCCAACAGTCCTTTGCGAGGAAGATGAAATATCACAGCAGTCATCCTGCTGCAAAGCGGATAACTGAGGCCTTGACAACTATGTTGGTGTTAGACGTGCGTCCGGTATCCGCCGTTAGTTCACAGGGAACTAGACAATTTATTGAGGCAGTGTGCCCCCGTTACCAAATACCATCTAGGTTCCACTTCTGTAGGCAGGCGATACCGAGAATGTACACGGACGTCAGAAAAAGACTCACCAGTGTCCTAAAAAATGCAGTTGTACCCAATGTCCACTTAACCACGGACATGTGGACAAGTGGAGCAGGGCAAGGTCAGGACTATATGACTGTGACAGCCCACTGGGTAGATGTATGGACTCCCGCCGCAAGAACAGCAGCGGCGGCACCAGTAGCAGCATCTCGCAAACGCCAACTCTTTCCTAGGCAGGCTACGCTTTGTATCACCGCTTTCCAGAATACGCACACAGCTAAAAACCTCTTACGGCAACTGAGGAAGATCATCGCAGAATGGCTTACCCCAATTGGACTCTCCTGTGGATTTGTGGCATCGGACAACGCCAGCAATATTGTGTGTGCATTAAATATGGGCAAATTCCAGCACGTCCCATGTTTTGCACATACCTTGAATTTGGTGGTGCAGAATTTTTTAAAAAACGACAGGGGCGTGCAAGAGATGCTGTCGGTGGCCAGAAGAATTGCGGGACACTTTCGGCGTACAGGCACCACGTACAGAAGACTGGAGCACCACCAAAAACTACTGAACCTGCCCTGCCATCATCTGAAGCAAGAAGTGGTAACGAGGTGGAATTCAACCCTCTATATGCTTCAGAGGTTGGAGGAGCAGCAAAAGGCCATTCAAGCCTATACAACTGAGCACGATATAGGAGGTGGAATGCACCTGTCTCAAGTGCAGTGGAGAATGATTTCAACGTTGTGCAAGGTTCTGATGCCCTTTGAACTTGCCACACGTGAAGTCAGTTCAGACACTGCCAGCCTGAGTCAGGTCATTCCCCTCATCAGGCTTTTGCAGAAGAAGCTGGAGACATTGAAGGAGGAGCTAACACGGAGCGATTCCGCTAGGCATGTGGGACTTGTGGATGGAGCCCTTAATTCGCTTAACAAGGATTCACGGGTGGTCAATCTGTTGAAATCAGAGCACTACATTTTGGCCACCGTGCTCGATCCTAGATTTAAAACCTACCTTGGATCTCTCTTTCCGGCAGACACAAGTCTGCTGGGGTTGAAAGACCTGCTGGTGAGAAAATTGTCAAGTCAAGCGGAACGCGACCTGTCAACATCTCCTCCTTCACATTCTCCCGCAACTGGGGGTGCGAGGAAAAGGCTCAGAA
Source organism: Pseudophryne corroboree (assembly GCF_028390025.1). Classification (NCBI taxonomy): domain Eukaryota; kingdom Metazoa; phylum Chordata; class Amphibia; order Anura; family Myobatrachidae; genus Pseudophryne; species Pseudophryne corroboree. The sequence goes on from NC_086448.1 coordinate 751,467,482, forward strand.
TTCCGAGCCCACCCGCTGGCGGTGATGCAGGGCAGTCTGGAGCGACTGCTGATGCTGACATCTGGTCCGGACTGAAGGACCTGACAACGATTACGGACATGTCGTCTACTGTCACTGCATATGATTCTCTCAACATTGAAAGAATGGTGGAGGATTATATGAGTGACCGCATCCAAGTAGGCACGTCACACAGTCCGTACTTATACTGGCAGGAAAAAGAGGCAATTTGGAGGCCCTTGCACAAACTGGCTTTATTCTACCTAAGTTGCCCTCCCACAAGTGTGTACTCCGAAAGAGTGTTTAGTGCCGCCGCTCACCTTGTCAGCAATCGGCGTACGAGGTTACATCCAGAAAATGTGGAGAAGATGATGTTCGTTAAAATGAATTATAATCAATTCCTCCGCGGAGACATTGACCAGCAGCAATTGCCTCCACAAAGTACACAGGGAGCTGAGATGGTGGATTCCAGTGGGGACGAATTGATAATCTGTGAGGAGGGGGATGTACACGGTGATATATCGGAGGATGATGATGAGGTGGACATCTTGCCTCTGTAGAGCCAGTTTGTGCAAGGAGAGAGTAATTGCTTCTTTTTTGGGGGGGGTCCAAACCAACCCGTCATATCAGTCACAGTCGTGTGGCAGACCCTGTCACTGAAATGATGGGTTGGTTAAAGTGTGCATGTCCTGTTTATACAACATAAGGGTGGGTGGGAGGGCCCAAGGACAATTCCATCTTGCACCTCTTTTTTCTTTTCTTTTTCTTTGCGTCATGTGCTGTTTGGGGAGGGTTTTTTGGAAGGGCCATCCTGCGTGACACTGCAGTGCCACTCCTAGATGGGCCCGGTGTTTGTGTCGGCCACTAGGGTCGCTTATCTTACTCACACAGTCAGCTACCTCATTGCGCCTCTTTTTTTCTTTGCGTCATGTGCTGTTTGGGGAGGGTTTTTTGGAAGGGCCATCCTGCGTGACACTGCAGTGCCACTCCTAGATGGGCCCGGTGTTTGTGTCGGCCACTAGGGTCGCTTATCTTACTCACACAGTCAGCTACCTCATTGCGCCTCTTTTTTTCTTTGCGTCATGTGCTGTTTGGAGAGGGTTTTTTGGAAGGGACATCCTGCGTGACACTGCAGTGCCACTCCTAGATGGGCCCGGTGTTTGTGTCGGCCACTAGGGTCGCTTATCTTACTCACACAGTCAGCTACCTCATTGCGCCTCTTTTTTTCTTTGCGTCATGTGCTGTTTGGGGAGAGTTTTTTGGAAGGGACATCCTGCGTGACACTGCAGTGCCACTCCTAGATGGGCCCGGTGTTTGTGTCGGCCACTAGGGTCGCTTATCTTACTCACACAGCGACCTCGGTGCAAATTTTAGGACTAAAAATAATATTGTGAGGTGTGAGGTATTCAGAATAGACTGAAAATGAGTGTAAATTATGGTTTTTGAGGTTCATAATACTTTGGGATCAAAATGACCCCCAAATTCTATGATTTAAGCTGTTTTTTAGGGTTTTTTGAAAAAAACACCCGAATCCAAAACACACCCGAATCCGACAAAAAAAATTCGGTGAGGTTTTGCCAAAACGCGGTCGAACCCAAAACACGGCCGCGGAACCGAACACAAAACCAAAACACAAAACCCGAAAAATTTCCGGCGCTCATCTCTAATAAAAATAAGATATTCTCATTAACTAAAGCACACACAATTTTCATTTTCTTGAGGGAGCAAACAAAACAAAAAAGACATTCAAACTGATTATTTTCAGGAGTAATGTGAGACAAATACTTATATAGCGCCTATGTACAAAAGGCTAATGATGCCACAAAGTGATGCTCTCTCAGGGACTCTCTGTCACATTAATGAAATGGGAGTCTACTTCTGAATAATGCATTTGTGCTCTGTGGAAAAACACACAGCCATTCATTTGCAGGCAGGCCATCAGAATCCAATTCAGCTGAACTCTGATTAGCGATGTTTGGGGAGAACTCTTCCACTAAGAGCACTCAGTGAAGTCATATTTCTCTCAAATTAGATTTCCTTCTTCCCCTTCATTTGTTATTCACAAGTTATTTCTAGTTATTTCTAATGGTTACCGTGTTCGGACTACAAATTGTAAGCAGTACGTCGACATTTTTTAATTATAATGTTATTGTGGCTTTTACTTCCACATTTTTACTTTAATGGGTTATTTAATAATAGACACTGGAGAAATGAGCTAATTAAATGCAATACTGTCATATAATAATATCTAGGTATATAACAGGCACCACCGGTATATACTGACTGCCGTGATGCATTTACAGTACCTCTTGGGCTGACATCTTTTATCGGATTAACATTTGCGCGGAAGCAAAAATAGCACGTGAACAATATATGCAAGCAGATGCACTACTATCCACTGAGCAATATGAGTGATCTCTCTCAGGGGGATATCCAATTAGCCCCGGTAATTTACCGGGGCTAATTGTCCCATCGGGGGCTATCTAATTAGCCCCGATAAGCCGGCACGAGTGGCGGCTTATCGGGGTTTACCAGATGCTGCACCGGGTGCCAATTCCTGACAGCTCCCGCTGCAGCGCTGCAGTTCTGGCTCCCTCCGGTCACATGACCGCTCCCCATGTGACAGGGGGTGGAAGAAGATGGGGATTCGGGTGGTTGTAGTAGCTCTGGCTTCCCCACTGGGGTTAAGCACCAAGTGCCGGCTCCTGGGCCGCGGCGCCCTCCCTGCAGTTCCAGCCTACCGCTGCTGCGGCGGGCAAGGGACACTCAGGTTGCCACAGTTATCGGGGATTTTATTTTGCCTGCCTCAGGCAGGCGAAACCAAATCCCTAGAAACAGCAACAGGGCTGTTTCTACCGAAACACACAGGTTTCACTGAACCTGTGTGTTTTCAGGAGGTCAGCTTTTTTTTTTTTTTTTTATGGGCGATCCATATTGGATAGCCTGTACAAAAAATTGGTGAAACATCGGAAAAAAGTCTGAAAATTGCCATTTTTTGGACCCGATATTAATTCACCGGTATTGGATATCCCCCTCAGTGTGATGGTCTCTGCTTGAGCATAGATATCTTTTCACTATTGCTGGCCATTCTGTTTCCCTGTACAGTTTACCTTTCTCCTTTAGGCTTTATCAGTCTATAACTTTAAATTGGTTTGATCCACAGCTGTAGCACTATAAATAGGGATCTTCTCATAGTACCCAACACAATGACAAGGTCTGCTATAGACAGCTAGGAGACTAATCATTAAAGTGTTAGCATCATACAAATATTGGCTTATGGTGGTAAGTTCTTCGGTTTACAGTGGTATTTAACACCTATGTGACACTCCTTTAACACAAAGGCCTGTCCAACATCCCCCTCTTCACCACAACCACCTTCCTCCCCCCCCCCCCCCCCCCACACACACACACACACACACACACACACACATATTAAGATGATTATTCTTAACTTGGGTACTCGTGTATTATTTAGTGTACAGATGTGTCCTTATATGCTCTTGCTCAAGTCGCATCAAATAGCCCTTCTCTCGGTGAGCCAGGTCCTAGGGTCGTACACGCCCACCGTTTTTCTCGTTCAAAATGCGAGAATTATTCTCAAAAATAAAACAAATGGCGAAAGAAGACCAAGAGTAACAGTGGGGCTGATGGGACTATAGTTCAGACCTCAACATCAGATTAGCATACCTTCCAACATGACCCATTCCAAGAGTGAGAAAATGCTCTGCTCCTCGACTTCCCTCTTAATTTATGATTGCCATCACCTGTTTGAACAAGTTAATTGATAATAAAGGTGTTTCAGCACAGGTGACAGCAAGCATAGATTAAGAGGAAAGTCCAGGAACAAAGCATTTTGTCCCTCCTGGAAAGGGTCCTGTTGGGAGGCATGGATTAGGTCCATCATACAGAAGCAAGATGGTGATCATCCACCACTTGGTCACACGATCGGCAGAAGTTGCCCATAGATACCAATTAGCTGCTACGTATAATTTTATAGAGTGCACTAGATAAATGTTACTTCAATGCTGATTTGCTGCCACGGGTAACTTCTCCACTAGCTCATTTCTCCACTCTTTTCACTGCTTCCTGAATAGACCCCACTATTTATATGTTCCTCACAAAATGATGCAATTTTTACACTCTTACATATTTAGGGACTGATAGTGTAGGGAAGGGGGGGGGGGGGAGTGCCACATGGCACTGACCACACCCACACAGCACTGGGCACTCCCACACTGCATCTATCTATCTATCTATCTATCTATCTATCTATCCCCTAATGCAACTCTAACCTATAACCCATACTTGCCTACTCTCCCGGAATGGGCGGAAGGCTCCCGAAAATCGGGTGACCCTCCCGGTTCCCCGGAAGAGCATGCAAGTCTCCCGATTTTTTAGGGGCCCCCCTGCCTGGCTGCCCACTTAGTAAGTAAAGTGGGCAGTCCGGGCAGTCGATGACGCAATTCTTGCTGAATCGCGTCATCATAGCAACGCCCCCTGCTGTATAATGCCGGTAATCGCGGCATTACATAGCAGGGGCGTGGCTTAAATGATGTGCCGTGATAACCCCGCCCCTGTTCCGTCTCCGCCCGCCCCTGTTCTGCCTCCGCCCCACCACCTATGCGTGTCATAACCCTGCCCCGCTCCCCTGCTGAGCCGACCTGGCTGCTCTCTACCGGAGAGAGCAGGCAGGATGTCGGCATGTATGCCATAACTCTAACAACCACACTCTAAAAGGCCAGTCTAGATGGGCCACATGGTTCTTATCTGGCATCAAATTTTATGTTTCTATATCATATACATCCATCAACTACTAGCCTTGTTAAATAGGCTTTCCATTATGCTTTGCAAGGAGAAGCTATTGCCGGAGACCCCATTTAGGATACTCTACTATAGCCTTTAATATATGAGAAAATCACATATTTTTTTTCTAGATTTAGAGCTTAAACAGCTTTATGAATTGTTTCTGTGGCCATATGAGCCTTTGCTGACCCATAACACGGAAACTTTACTTTCCTATATCCTGTATTCCTAACATCCTCCTCAGTCAGCACTTGCTGTGGATTGTTAACACATGTAACCCCTGCTTAGTCCACAATTACTGTAGGTATGCAATACATTTTAATCCACTGCTTGTTTTCCATAAACCTAATTAAACTGTAAGCTCCTTGGGCAGATCTCACTTCTTTATGCACCTTCGATGCTTGCTTGTTGAATATTATGTTAGTACTTTCCACTAATATCTTATTATAGATTAATTCATATAAAATAAAAATGAAAGCTGTAATTAATTAATTTAATGTATATTACTTTAGTTTTAGAAATGAAGGGGGAGAGGCATGAAAGATTGGAGAGAGATAAAGTACCATAGAATCAGCTTCTGTCAGTTTACAGGCTGTGTTTGAAAAATGGTAGAAGCAATGACAGCTGCCTGGGGCGGTGAATTTGAAACACACAGCGCTGCTGATTCCTGGTGTCAGGCAGCCAGACCACATATTACATACAACATTAACAGTAGCGGATCTTGCCACGGGTAAGCAGGACTTTTGCCCAGGGCGCCGCCTTCCGGAGGGCGCCGGCGCCATCCGGAGGGCGCCGCACCATGGCAAGATCCGCTACTGCTGTGCCCCCCGCTGCCCGCTGTGTCCCCCGCCTGTGAAGCGCTACACGTCTAGTTTCCCTTCGTGGAGAGGACCTTTGCTGTGCGGTGCGCGATGACGTCATCGCGCGCCGCTCAGCATTTCAGCGGCGCTACTCTACTGTACAGGGGGCGTAACTGACCACGCCCCATGTATGAAGCCACGACCCTATTTCCCGCCCGGGGCGCAAGATGGTATAGAACCGGCCCTGAACATTAAAGGTATTTTTATATGTGTCAACCGCCCCCTCCCCCCATGCTATGTGTGGTCTGAGCTGCAGCCCACGGCAACAGCCGCCACTGGTTAGAAACTGCTAGGTTGGTACTTTATCTCTTTGGTACTTTATCTCTTTCCACTTTATCTCTCTCTAAGGTTTTATAAATCTCCCCCTAAGTAATTCTATAAAATTAAAAACAGCTCCTGTCTCTGTATTGTGGAATATTGTTGGCAATAAAATGTCTAACTTTACTTCTGTACTGTGCGCTGAGCAGATGCACAGCTGGGAGGGGGCTGGCGGGGCACACGGGTCTGTGCATTGCACAAATTGGCTTCATGGCCCCTGTTTCCCTCATATGCCCCTCCTTCTTCTCACAGCCCCGATAGGACCTGACCTGCCTGGCTGCTTCATGAACGCTGTTTGGCTCAAACAAGGGGAGAACCACATGAAATCATTGTATGGTAAATTAGGTTATTTTGGGGTGGGGGGGTGTATAGCTAATGGAAGGTACTAGTAAGAAAATTAGGGAAAGGGGTTCATTAAAATGTTTTTATTTGTAATTAGAGCGTGGGAAGACATTACGGGGTTAATGTATATGAATGGAATTATTTGATGATGTTGGGGTCGATCAATATTTGGATTATGAAGGTAATAATTGTTAACGAGTTTCATTATATTATCTGTAATGATTAATGGAATTGTTGCAATGATGCTGAAGTACTGTAGTTAAACATTTTTGTAGAGGAGCTAATTATTGATGAGGGTATGATAATGGCGATCAAAAATACTCTCTATATTATATATTGGTCACAACTACTCTGTATTTTATGGTGGTTACTGATGCTCTCTATATTGTAAGGCAGTCAATGATGCTATTTGTATAATCTGGCAGTCACTGATTATCTCTGGATTGTATGGCGATCACTTATGCTCTCTGTATTATATGGGGTCACTGATGCTATCTGTATTATATGAGGTTACTGATGCTATCTGTATTATATGGGGTTACTGATGCTATCTGTATTATATGTGGTCACTGATGCTCTCTGTATTATATGGGGTCACTGATGCTATCTGTATTATATGTGGTCACTGATGCTCTCTGTATTATATGTGGTCACTGATGCTCTCTGTATTATATGGGGTCACTGATGCTATCTGTATTATATGAGGTTACTGATGCTATCTGTATTATATGGGGTTACTGATGCTATCTGTATTATATGTGGTCACTGATGCTCTCTGTATTATATGGGGTCACTGATGCTATCTGTATTATATGTGGTCACTGATGCTCTCTGTATTATATGTGGTCACTGATGCTCTCTGTATTATATGGGGTCACTGATGCTATCTGTATTATATGAGGTTACTGATGCTATCTGTATTATATGGGGTCACTGATGCTATCTGTATTATATGGGGTCACTGATGCTATCTGTATTATATGAGGTTACTGATGCTATCTGTATTATATGGGGTCACTGATGCTATCTGTATTATATGTGGTCACTGATGCTATCTGTATTATATGGGGTCACTGATGCTATCTGTATTATATGGGGTCAGTGATGCTCTCTGTATTATATGGGGTCAGTGATGCTCTCTGTATTACATGGGGTCACTGATGCTCTCTGTATTATACGGGGTCACTGATGATCTCGGTATTATATGGGTTCACTGATACCCTCTGTATTATATGGGGTCACTGATGATCTCGGTATTATATGGGTTCACTGATACTCTCTGTATTATAAGGCTGTCACTGTGATGCTCTCTGTATTATATGGCAGCCACTGATGCTATCTGCATTATATGGGGTCACTGATGCTCTCTGTATTATATGGGGTCACTGATGCTCTCTTTATTATATGGGGTCACTGATGCTCTCTGTATTATAAGGGGTCACTGATGCTCTCTGTATTATAAGGGGTCACTCATGCTCTCTGTATTATATGGGGTCACTCATGCTCTCTGTATTATATGGGGTACTGAGATCGTGGAGCCTGCATGTTCCATATAAATGAGAAGACATCCCAGAACAAAATGCATCAGGCACTGGCACCTTATTGTAATGTCACCAAATACGGTTTTGCTCTCACCCTACATACAAATTACTCTTTACAATGTTGACATCTGTATTTAAGCAAACCAAGGGTGATTACTATGACTAGGAGGGGAGAGGCGTTGAGCTGAGTCGTTGCCCTGGGTGACATAAGGCCTGGCTTCACACCTGCTAACAAGCAACTTTTCTCCCATGAGCTGCATTTTCCATTGATGGCATAAGGCTATTCAATTAGCTGCCAGCATTAAATTAACATGGGAAATGGAAAGCAATAATGCGTTCACTATGAAAATTCTTACTATTCAATCATTTTCAATCAAAATAAACTAGTATACCTGACCTATAGATTACGGAAATATTAATTTAAGTGATCATTTTGGTTTAATAATATAAAACTGTATGTTTTTCTTCTTTTTAGCTTTTTAAATAGCAATTGTAGCTATTGCTGCCAGCCGCCTTAAATTCACTTCATGCTTTGCATCAATTGGATGGCATTAAGGAGTCATAATAGTTTATTTAACTTTTTTAAATCAGGTTGCTTATGTAGTTTAGTAGCTGCAAATGTATAGTGATGTTACCTGCAGTGGATGACAAGAAGACGACTGATCAGCCATCTCCACAGCTAAGGTAAGTGAGCTCACACTGCACAGCCCTGTCTAGTTTTAGTTAAAGAAATGAAATGATCACCTACCACTTGCTATCCAGACTAACCTTCACCATCCTAGCACCCAACCCTAGTGCTCCTAGGACCCTATTCAGTAAGGATTGCAGACTCTGTTAAAAAGCAGAATCTGCAATCCTTTCATTTAATGCTGAGGACCGCCCATCGCAGCCCAGTATGCTAACTGGCGGCCACAAACAACCACAAACAATTGTGGATGACTCCCTGCAGCCGCAGCTAGGCTGCGTATACAGATGGTCAGCCGCCATTTTTTCCATCGGAGCAGCTGCTTGCGACGTCACACAGCTGCCCCGAAAAATGCAGCTGACCCACCCCCGTTTTCCTTGCGCTGCCCCCGCAATGATCCATCACTGCCCCCGCCCCGCGAACGCCTCTACCTATCCAATACGTTTCCATCGCAGTGGCCGGGCTGCACATGTGCAGAACGGAACCTGCGCGAGCGCCCTGGCTCCGACACCGCCACCTGATTAACCATCCTAGTACTCTTTATTTGCCACCCAGAACACACCCTAGCACCGACCCCTTCTATTTTGTTTTATAGTAATCCATCAATAATAAGATGTTATTGGTAAATACAGTATTAACATAATACAGGTTGAGTATCCCATATCCAAATATTCCGAAATACGGAATATTCCGAAATACGGACTTTTTTGAGTGAGAGTGAGATAGTGAAACCTTTGTTTTTTGATGACTCAATGTACACAAACTTTGTTTAATACACAAAGTTATTAAAAATATTGTATAAAATGACCTTCAGGCTGTGTGTATAAGGTGTATATGAAACATAAATGAATTGTGTGAATGTAGACACACTTTGTTTAATGCACAAAGTTATAAAAAATATTGGCTAAAATTACCTTCAGGCTGTGTGTATAAGGTGTATATGTAACATAAATGCATTCTGTGCTTAGATTTAGGCCCCATCACCATGATATCTCATTATGGTATGCAATTATTCCAAAATACGGAAAAATCCCATATCCAAAATACCTCTGGTCCCAAGCATTTTGGATAAGGGAGACTCAACCTGTATTCAACTGTTGACATTTCATACTGAACCTTTCCTATAGTGTACTCTTATACAGTATATATGTCAAGTGCTGAGTACCAAGTGGTGTGTGTAAAATAAACCTATCGGTGATATATAATATACATCTGTTATATTCTACACATTTACAATAGCCAACTAATATGTTTGAGGCTTTCATTCATAACTCCCTGTAACATCCACGACCCACTGCACACAACTGAGACTATACTGATAACAGTAATGTATATCCATGGACTCACCGTTGTATCATTGGTGGTTACATAGACCAGGACATCGGATGAATTGCGGTTGTTGATGTACCGGTAGCAGTTCCACACGCAGCTGATCAGGTAAGCCTGGGTACAAGCACAGCTCTCAGATTAAGCAGTCACAATAGTTCCAATTCATACAGGTATTTGAAACACATGAATTTATCAAAGTTGGCAACATCTAGAAAAGATGTACATATGTTTCAAACCAGTTCAGATTCCTATATATTAAACATACCCTTAATGTGGGTGTAGTATGGTTTGCCGGCGGTCGGGGTCCTGGCGACCAGCATACCGGTGCAGGAATCCCGACCGCCGGATTACCGACAGCTGGGCGAGCGCAAATGAATTCCTTGCGGGCTCACTGCGCTCGCCACACTGCGGGCACGGTGGTGCGTTATGCGGGCACGGTGGCACGTTATGCGCGCCACGCTATCTATTCTCCCTCCAGGGAGGTCGTGGACCCCCAAGAGGGAGAAAAGATGACGGTATGCCGGCGGTCGGAATTCCGGTGCCGATATGGTGGTCGCCGGGAGGCCGGCCGCCGGCAACCTGAAGACCACCCTTAATGTATGTACAAACAAAACCAACCTCCATACCTTTCTATGGAGTCTGCTTAATTGCAGAATGAATCAACTTTGCATTCCAGAGCTAACACCATTGTAGCCTATGGGCTACACTCCACAGATTTCTATGAGCCGGCGGACACCAGTACATGAGCAATATTGCAATGTGTGGCAGAAGCAGGAAGTAAAGTGCTCTCATGTGTGATCACTTTACTTCTTACCGATCTCCGAGACGGACTCCTTTAGGAGCCCCTGCCCAAGCTGTCCGCAAAAAATAAGATTTTAAACCTACCGGTAAATCTATTTCTCCTAGTCCGTAGAGGATGCTGGGGACTCCGTAAGGACCATGGGGTATAGACGGGCTCCGCAGGAGATAGGGCACCTAAAAAGAACTTTTACTATGGGTGTGCACTGGCTCCTCCCTCTATGCCCCTCCTCCAGACCTCAGTTAGAGAACTGTGCCCAGAGGAGATGGACAATACAAGGCAGGATTTAGAAATCCAAGGGCAAGATTCATACCAGCCCACACCAATCATACCATGTAACCTGGATCATACATAACCAGTTAACCGTATGAACAATAACAGTAACGGTCCAAGACCGATTCCAACTGTAACAGAACCCTTATGTAAGCAACAACTCTATACAAGTCTTGCAGAGTTTCCGCACTGGGACGGGCGCCCAGCATCCTCTACGGACTAGGAGAAATAGATTTACCGGTAGGTTTAAAATCTTATTTTCTCTTACTAGAGGATGCTGGGGACTCCGTAAGGACCATGGGGTTTATACCAAAGCATCCAATCGGGCGGTAGAGTGCGTATGACTCTGCAGCACCGACTGAGCAAACGCTAGGTACTCCTCAGCCAGGGTATCAAACTTGTAGAATTTAGCAAAAGTGTTTGACCCCGACCAAGTCGCCGTTCGGCAAAGCTGTAATGCCGAGACGCCTCGGGTAGCCGCCCAAGAAGAACCCACCTTCCTAGTGGAATGGGCCTTAACCGAATTTGGTACTGGCAATCCAGCCGTAGAAAGAGCCTGCTGAATCGTATTACAGATCCAGCGAGCAATAGTCTGCTTCGAAGCAGGTGCGCCAATCTTATTAGCAGCATACAGGACAAACAGAGCCTCTGTTTTCCTAATTCTAGCCGTCCTGGCTACATAAATCTTTAAGGCCCTGACTACGTCCAGGGATCTGGAATCCTTCAGGTCACTTGTAGCCACAGGCACCACAATAGGTTGATTCATATGGAATGAAGAAACCACTTTAGGCAAAAATTGCGGACGTGTCCTCAATTCAGCTCGATCCACATGAAAAATCAAGTAGGGGCTCTTGTGTGACAAAGCCGCCAATTCTGACACTCGCCTTGCTGAGGCTAAGGCCAACACCGTGACCACCTTCCAGGTAAGAAATTTCAACTCAACCTTGTTAAGCGGTTCAAACCAGTGTGATTTTAGGAACTGCAACACCACGTTCAGGTCCCATGGTGCCACTGGAGGCACAAAAGGGGGCTGGATGTGCAGCACTCCCTTTACAAACGTCTGTACTTCTGGAAGATAAGCCAATTCCTTCTGAAAGAAAACTGAGAGGGCTGAAATCTGTACCTTAACAGAGCCTAATTTCAGGCCCATATCCACTCCTGTCTGCAGGAAGTGGAGAAAACGACCAAGATGAAAATCTTCCGTAGGTGCATTCTTGGTCTCACACCAAGACACATACTTTCGCCAGATACGGTGATAGTGCTTTACCGTCACCTCCTTCCTAGTCTTTATTAAAGTAGGGATGACCTCTTCCGAAATCCCCTTTTTTGCTAGGATTCGGCGTTCAACCGCCATGCCGTCAAACGTAACCGCGGTAAGTCTTGAAATACACAGGGCCCCTGTTGCAACAGGTCTTCCCTCAGAGGAAGAGGCCAGGGATCTCCTGTGAGCATCTCTTGTAGATCCGAGTACCAGGCCCTTCGAGGCCAGTCTGGGACAACGAGTATCGTCTGTACTCTTCTTCGTCTTGTGATTCTCAACACTTTTGTGATAAGAGGAAGAGGAGGAAACACGTACACCGATTTGAACACCCACGGTGTTACCAGAGCGTCTACTGCTACTGCCTGAGGGTCCTGAGACCTGGCACAATACCTCCGAAGCTTCTTGTTGAGGCGTGACGCCAACATGTCTATTTGAGGAGTTCCCCAAAGACGCGTTAAGTCTGCAAAGACTTCTTGATGAAGTCCCCACTCTCCTGGATGGAGATCGTGTCTGCTGAGGAAGTCTGCTTCCCAGTTGTCCACTCCCGGAATGAAGACAGCCGACAGAGCGCTTACGTGATTTTCCGCCCAGCGAAGAATCCTGGTGGCTTCCGCCATCGCGACTCTGCTTCTTGTCCCGCCTTGGTGGTTCACATGAGCCACTGCTGTGACATTGTCTGATTGAATCAGAACCGGTAAGTTTCGAAGAAGACTCTCCGCTTGTCGAAGGCCGTTGTAAATGGCCCTGAGTTCCAACACATTGATGTGTAGACAGGACTCCTGGTCTGACCACAGTCCCTGAAAATTTCTTCCTTGTGTGACTGCTCCCCATCCTCGGAGGCTCGCGTCCGTGGTAACCAGGATCCAATCCTGAATTCCGAACCTGTGACCCTCCAGCAGGTGAGTACTTTGCAACCACCACAGGAGAGATACCCTGGCCCCTGGGGACAGGGTTATTTTCAGATGTAAGTGCAGATGGGACCCGGACCACTTGTCCAGAAGGTCCCATTGAAAAGTCCTTGCATGGAACCATCCGAAGGGAATGGCCTCGTAGGCCGCCACCATTTTTCCCAGAACTCGAGTGCATTGGTGAACTGACACCCTTTTCGTTTTTAGCAGGTTTCTGACCATGTTCTGGATGTCCTGGGCTTTCTCCAGTGGGAGAAAGACCTTCATTTGTTCCGTATCCAGTATCATACCTAGGAACGTTAGTCGAGTTGTCGGAATCAACTGTGACTTCGGTAGATTTAGAATCCAACCGTGTTGCTGGAGCACTCTCAGAGAGAGCGCCACACTGCTCAGCAATTTCTCTCTGGATCTCGCTTTTATTAGGAGATCATCCAAGTATGGGATAATTGTGACTCCATGCTTGCGCAGGACCACCATCATTTCCGCCATTATCTTGGTGAAAATCCTCGGGGCCGTGGAAAGCCCAAACGGCAACGTCTGAAATTGGTAATGACAATCCTGTACAGCGAATCTCAGGTATTCCTGATGGGGGGAATATATGGGGACATGAAGGTACGCATCCTTTATGTCCAGAGACACCATAAACTCCCCCTCCTCCATATTGGCTATTATCGCTCTGAGTGATTCCATTTTGAATTTGAATCTTTTTATGTACAGGTTTAGGGATTTCAGATTCAAAATAGGTCTGACCGAACCGTCCGGTTTCGGGACCACAATTAGGGTTGAGTAGTAACCTCTTCCCTGCTGGTTCAGGGGAACCCTGATTATTACTTGCTGTAGACACAGCGTTTGAATTGCAGCTAAGACTACATCCCGTTCCGATGTGGAAGCTGGTAGGGCCGATTTGAAAAATCGGTGCGGGGGCACCTCCTCGAATTCCAGTTTGTAACCCTGGGAAACTATTTCCAACACCCAAGGATTCAGGCCTGAGCTGACCAAGGCCTGGCTGAAAAGTCGAAGATGTGCCCCCACCGGTGCGGACTCCCTCAGGGGAGCCCCAGCGTCATGCTGTGGGCTTTGGAGTAGCCGGGGAGGACTTTTGTTCCTGGGCACCTGCCGAAGCAGGTGCTCTTTTGCCTCTGCCCTTACCTCTGGCGAGGAAGGAGGATCCCCGACCTCTTCTGGACTTGTGCGACCGAAAGGACTGCATCTGATAGGGTGGTACTTTCTTTTGCTGTTGGGGAATAAATGGTAAAAAGTTTGATTTACCTGCTGTAGCTGTGGAAACCAGGTCCGTCAGCCCATCCCCAAACAATACATCTCCCTTATAGGGTAGAACTTTCATATGTTTTTTGGAATCCGCATCACCCGTCCATTGGCGAGTCCATAAGGATCTTCTCGCAGAGATAGACATTGGCATTGGCCCTAGAAGCCAGCAAACCAATGTCCCTTTGAGCATCCCTCATAAATAAGACTGCGTCTTTAATATGGGCTAGAGTTAAGAATATGGTATCCTTATCCATCTTATCAAAATCAGCTGTCAGCTCATCTGTCCAGGCTGAAATCGCGCTACACACCCATGCCGACGCAATTGTCGGTCTAAGGACTGCTCCAGTATGAGAATAAATACACTTTAAGGTAGTCTCTTGCCTGCGATCTGCAGGGTCCCTAAGGGCAGCTGTGTCAGGAGACGGTAGCGCCACTTTCTTGGACAAGCGCGTCAGGGCCCTGTCCACAGTTGGAGGTGATTCCCAACGCTCCCTGTCCTGTTTAGGGAAGGGGTATGTCATATAAATTCTTTTGGGTATCTGCGGTCTCTTTTCCGGAGTCTCCCAAGCTTTTTCAAAGAAATCATTTAGTTCATGAGATGTTGGAAAATGTATAATCTGTTTCTTTCCCTTAAACATGTGCACCCTTGTGTCGGGGACCAAGGGTTCATCCGCAATATGCAACACATCCCTTATTGCCACAATCATACACTGAATGCTTTTTGTCACCCTAGGGTGCAATTTCACTTCGTCATAGTCGACACTGGAATGAGAGTCCGTGTTGGTAGCAGTGTCTTGTGTTAAGGGATGCTTTTGAGACCCCGACGGGCCCTGTGAGTCGGTCCAATCCGAGGATTGACCCCCTGATGTGCCCCCTAATTCAGCCTTATCAAGCCTCTTATGTAAGGATGCCACACTTGCATTCAACATATGCCACATGTCCATCCATTCCTGAGTCGGCACATCCGACGGGGACACACCACTCATTTGCTCCACCTCCTCCTTGGAAAAGCCTTCCGCTTCAGACATGTCGACACCACGTACCGACACCCCACACACACAGGGATTAACCTATAAGGGGACAAAACCCCAACCAGGCCCTTAGGAGAGACAGAGAGAGAGTATGCCAGCACACACCCAGCGCTTAATAACACTGGAAAAATATGACCAGATAGCGCTTTTATATATAAAATGACCAGATTCCCACTCACTGCGCTCAAAATGCCCCCTCCTCTTTTTTCCAGCCTGAATGTTCAGCAGGGGAGAGACCAGGGAGCCAGCGTTTTCCTCATGCAGCTTCTGTGGAGAAAATGGCGCTGGTTAGTGCTGGGGATCAAGCTCCGCCCACCCGATGGCGGGCTTCGGTCCCGGTGATTTTTTTTTAAATAGAAAATGGCGGGGGATCGTAGAATTACTGCCCAGCAGCCTAATCTACCTTGTCAGTGCCCAAATGTGAGGTTTATTGCTGCCCAGGGCGCCCCCCCCCGCGCCCTGCACCCTTAAGTGTTGCTCTGTGTGTGTGAATGGGAGCAATGGCGCGCAGCTTACCGCTGCGCGCCTTACCTCATGAAGTTCTGATGTCTTCTGCCGCCTATGATGTCTTCTGCCTTCTCATACTCACCCGGCTTCTATCTTCGGCATCTGTGAGGAGGACGACGGTGCGGCTCCGGGACGAACCCCAGGTGAGACCTGTGTTCCGACTCCCTCTGGAGCTAATGGTGTCCAGTAGCCTTAGAAGCAGAGCCCAACCGTTAAGCCAGCCCTGCTTCTCTCCCCTCAGTCCCACGATGCAGGGAACCTGTTGCTAACAGGACTCCCTGAAAATAAAAAACCTAACAAAATTATTTTTCAACAGAAAACTCTGGAGAGCTCTCTGCAGTGCACCCATTCTCCTCTGGGCACAAGATCTAACTGAGGTCTGGAGGAGGGGCATAGAGGGAGGAGCCAGTGCACACCCATAGTAAAAGTTCTTTTTAGGTGCCCTATCGCCTGCGGAGCCCGTCTATACCCCATGGTCCTTACGGAGTCCCCAGCATCCTCTAGGACGTAAGAGAAATTACTGACATTTGAAAGCTGAGACAATGGGGGTGATTCAGATCTTGTAGCTATTGCTACGGAATGCTCAAAGTAACGATTATCAGTAATTTGTGCATGCGCAGGACTTGTTCTGTGTGTGCGCGATCGGGTCTGCGACGTAGCAAGTAACCCGGCGTAAGCCTGTCAGTGATTGACAGTCTGATGCTGTTTCAGGGCTGGTGACGGCCTCCGTTTCTAAAAATGGAGGCGTGTCGCCGTCAGTTAGGGGGAGGGAATAGGTCAGGGATCTCCGTTGTTGGACGGAGATTTCATGCCCTTGGTGACAGGCGGCTAGCGCGGCACCATGGGTGCTGCAAGCCGCCTGATGGGAAGTGAGAGATCCTATGCTGCACGATAGCACCTCCAACCACATCTTAATCAGGCCCAGTGTACTGTAGGTAATAAATTATACCCAATGCAGTAAGAGCGTAGTCAAAATATATTCTGGTTAATAACAGCAAACAGCGGCATATGTGCCAACTTTGCGCTAGGCACACATCACAGCCGCCTATAGTCCAACACTGCTAATCATCCAGTAGAAACAACTATCTTACTTACGCCCCAAATATAAAAGCATATTCTATGCGACAAAAAGAGCACCAATCAGTTTCAGTGGAGTGTTCACTAACAGCCAATCACATCACCATGTGGTTTCAGCACCTATCCTTGACCACCTGCAATGTTACTTCTCTTTCCAGGTATGAATGTATATGCATTAGCATGAACGCACCCCGTACCACCCATCCAGGTAATAGACAGGTGGAAGCAGGGACAGGCGGAAGTGGCGTCAGACGGAAGAGGCTGGCTGAATGTGGGAAATCTGAATGGGCACATATACATTCATACAATTGCCCTTATTTATCAATGAGTGATAAATTTCACTGTGAGTGATAAATTGCACCAGTCAATCCACTCCTAACTGTCATTTTTCAAACCCAGCCTGTGACATGGAAGTTAGGAGCGGATTGGCTGGTGCAATTTATCACTCACAGTGATATTTATCACTCGTTGATAAATAAGGGCAAATGTTCTGCGAGTGCGTATTAAGATTGGCATAGTGCTCACTATGTATCAGCCCCACTGTTGTTAAGCAAGTACACCGATATAAGTCAATTTTCACATCTGGGGGGCAGCTAACATTAGGCACTAACTCTACAGCAATATGTTCCATTGAATGGCAAAGGGCTGTGTAGTCTGATGTGGACACTGGATAGCTAGATAGAGATCATGTGGCTGAGATTTCAATAGTTAAGAGGAGGGTGCCAGTTGGAAACCAGCTAATGGCAGGATGCCTCAGGCTCTTACAGATTACTAGAACCAGGGGTTTCCTCTGCAGTCACAAGGCTTCACTGGCTGGGACCCAGACAAGCTACCGTGCCAGAGTCTTAGTTCTCTGCTGCACCATGTTTCTGAATACATTGCTGGAAATATGGCGGCACAGCAGGGAGTAAAGGGGAAAGGGGTGGGGGGGGGGTAAGTGCCGCATGAACCCTGACACTGGCTGACATGTATGGAGGAGTGAGCGCTGCACAATTAGGGTGAGGGAGCACTGCTCTTCTACTACACAAGAGGTTCCTGCGCTCCCTGAGCTCGCCTCAGGACACCTATGTTATGGTTTAAGAGGTGTACAGCCCGAGTCATACTACACATCTGCCATTGGGACAGATGTATTAAGCCTGGAGAAGTGATAAAAAGTGATAAGTGCAAGGTGATGACGCACCAGCCAGTCAGCTCCGAACTGTCATTTTTCAAATCCGTAATGACTGGCTGGTGCGTTATCACCTTGCGCTTAACACTGCTTTATCACTTCTCTATCCCTTCTCCAGGTTAGTACATCTGCCCCATTGTCCCCGGAATCCCCCTTAAAAATCCCCTGTCTGGTTTTACTTCGGTTATACTCTAATTTCCAATAATTATTAAACTCGAATTACTTCCTCTCTGATTCCTGTGAATATCTGAATCAGGGATTTTTGTCCCTGTAAATCCGGTTCTTGCGCTAAATGAATGGCCTCACTTCTATTACAGCAGCAGATGTTAAATCAGGTGCGGCACACAATGTATGTTTGGCTCTCAGAATATTGTTAGTGACATTTACTGTATACAGTATGTTCCTCCCATATCCAGACCTTTCCTCGTACAGTAACTAATATTCATAAAGGGAATATTCAATATTACGTATCTGTATGCAAAAGGATAGAACATATTTTGGCACCTTATACTGAGGCACCTAGAGAATAAACCATAGGAAATGGAAAAGATCCTGTGATGAGCGTTCCGTGTTTTCTGTGTTCACAATCCCTCAGATCCAGGTTTCCTAGAGAAGCTCATTGTGGGAATTGCTCTCTGAATGTACATTATATAATAGCCATTTCCACCATAACACAATGAGATCAGAGTTGGAGCCTCATAGAGAGAGAGCCAAGAAACAGTGTTTGTACAAGTGTGTAAGTTGCCTGAACAGATGTATAACGTCAGGGCCGCATCCAAGCCTCCATAGAAAATAATGAAATAACAGCTTAAAAGCTACAAGTCAGACCAAAAACCTTACACATAAGGAAATGCATGTGTTTCTCACTGTATGATATAACAGAGACACAATTAGGTCAGACATTATTTTATGTACAGTATTTTCCTATTCTTATGGTATTGTTTTTCTACTATATATGCTGCTGTTTGTTAGTGATGAGCGGGTTCGGTTCCTCGGAATCCGAACCCCCCCGAACTTCAGCCTTTTTACACGGGTCCGAGGCAGACTCGGATCTTCCCGCCTTGCTCGGTTAACCCGAGCGCGCCCGAACGTCATCATCCCGCTGTCGGATTCTCGCGAGGCTCGGATTCTATCGCGAGACTCGGATTCTATATAAGGAGCCGCGCGTCGCCGCCATTTTCACACGTGCATTGAGATTGATAGGGAGAGGACGTGGCTGGCGTCCTCTCCGTTTAGAATAGAAATAGATAGAGAGTGAGAGTGAGACACTTGATTTACTGGAGCTTAGGAGTACTCAGAGAGTGCAGAGTTTACTAGTGACTGACCAGTGACCACCAGTGCAGTTTTATTATTATTTAATATAATCCGTTCTCTGCCTGAAAAAAAACGATACACAGTGACACAGTATACCATATCTGTGCTCAGCCTCAGTGTGCTGCATCATCTATGTATATCTGACTGTGCTGAGTGCTCACTGCTCACACAGCTTAATTGTGGGGGAGACTGGGGAGCAGTTATAGCAGAAGTACATTAACAGTGCACACTTTTGCTGCCAGAGTGCCACTGCCAGTGTGACTGACCAGTGACCACTGACCACCAGTATATTGTGATTGTCTGCCTGAAAAAGTTAAACACTCGTCGTGTGGTGTTTTTATTCTATAAACGCATTCTGCTGACAGTGTCCAGCAGGTCCGTCATTATATAATATATACCTGTCCGGCTGCAGTAGTGATATATATATATTTTTTATATCATTATCATCCAGTCTATATTAGCAGCAGACGCAGTACGGTAGTCCACGGCTGTAGCTACCTCTGTGTCGGCAGTCGCTCGTCCATCCATAATTGTATACCACCTACCTGTGGTGTTTTTGTTTTTTTCTATCTTCTTGATACTAGTAGCTTACTTTAGGAGTCTGCAGTGCTGACAGTGTCCAGCAGGTCCGTCATTATATAATATATACCTGTCCGGCTGCAGTAGTGATATATATATATTTTTTATGTCATTATCATCCAGTCTATATTAGCAGCAGACGCAGTACGGTAGTCCACGGCTGTAGCTACCTCTGTGTCGGCAGTCGCTCGTCCATCCATAATTGTATACCACCTACCTGTTGTGTTGTTTTTTTTTTCTATCTTCTTGATACTAGTAGCTTACTTTAGGAGTCTGCAGTGCTGACAGTGTCCAGCAGGTCCGTCATTATATAATATATACCTGTCCGGCTGCAGTAGTGATATATATATATTTTTTATATCATTATCATCCAGTCTATATTAGCAGCAGACGCAGTACGGTAGTCCACGGCTGTAGCTACCTCTGTGTCGGCAGTCGCTCGTCCATCCATAATTGTATACCACCTACCTGTGGTGTTTTTTTTTTTTTCTATCTTCTTGATACTAGTAGCTTACTTTAGGAGTCTGCAGTGCTGACAGTGTCCAGCAGGTCCGTCATTATATAATATATACCTGTCCGGCTGCAGTAGTGATATATATATATTTTTTATATCATTATCATCCAGTCTATATTAGCAGCAGACGCAGTACGGTAGTCCACGGCTGTAGCTACCTCTGTGTCGGCAGTCGCTCGTCCATCCATAAGTATACTAGTATCCATCCATCTCCATTGTTTACCTGAGGTGCCTTTTAGTTGTGCCTATTAAAATATGGAGAACAAAAATGTTGAGGTTCCAAAAATAGGGAAAGATCAAGATCGACTTCCACCTCGTGCTGAACCTGCTGCCACTAGTCATGGCCGAGACGATGAAATGCCATCAACGTCGTCTGCCAAGGCCGATGCCCAATGTCATAGTACAGAGCATGTAAAATCCAAAACACCAAATATCAGTAAAAAAAGGACTCAAAAATCTAAAATAAAATTGTCGGAGGAGAAGCGTAAACTTGCCAATATGCCATTTACCACACGGAGTGGCAAGGAACGGCTGAGGCCCTGGCCTATGTTCATGGCTAGTGGTTCAGCTTTACATGAGGATGGAAGCACTCAGCCTCTCGCTAGAAAAATGAAAAGACTCAAGCTGGCAAAAGCACAGCAAAGAACTGTGCGTTCTTCAAAATCACAAATCCACAAGGAGAGTCCAATTGTGTCGTTTGCGATGCCTGACCTTCCCAACACTGGACGTGAAGAGCATGCGCCTTCCACCATTTGCACGCCCCCTGCAAGTGCTGGAAGGAGCACCCGCAGTCCAGTTCCTGATAGTCAGATTGAAGATGTCAGTGTTGAAGTACACCAGGATGAGGAGGATATGGGTGTTGCTGGCGCTGGGGAGGAAATTGACCAGGAGGATTCTGATGGTGAGGTGGTTTGTTTAAGTCAGGCACCCGGGGAGACACCTGTTGTCCGTGGGAGGAATAGGGCCATTGACATGCCTGGTGAAAATACCAAAAAAATCAGCTCTTCGGTGTGGAAGTATTTCAACAGAAATGCGGACAACATTTGTCAAGCCGTGTGTTGCCTTTGTCAAGCTGTAATAAGTAGGGGTAAGGACGTTAACCACCTCGGAACATCCTCCCTTATACGTCACCTGCAGCGCATTCATCATAAGTCAGTGACAAGTTCAAAAACTTTGGGCGACAGCGGAAGCAGTCCACTGACCAGTAAATCCCTTCCTCTTGTAACCAAGCTCACGCAAACCACCCCACCAACTCCCTCAGTGTCAATTTCCTCCTTCCCCAGGAATGCCAATAGTCCTGCAGGCCATGTCACTGGCAATTCTGACGAGTCCTCTCCTGCCTGGGATTCCTCCGATGCATCCTTGCGTGTAACGCCTACTGCTGCTGGCGCTGCTGTTGTTGCTGCTGGGAGTCGATGGTCATCCCAGAGGGGAAGTCGTAAGACCACTTTTACTACTTCCACCAAGCAATTGACTGTCCAACAGTCCTTTGCGAGGAAGATGAAATATCACAGCAGTCATCCTGCTGCAAAGCGGATAACTGAGGCCTTGGCATCCTGGGCGGTGAGAAACGTGGTTCCGGTATCCATCATTACTGCAGAGCCAACTAGAGACTTGTTGGAGGTACTGTGTCCCCGGTACCAAATACCATCTAGGTTCCATTTCTCTAGGCAGGCGATACCGAAAATGTACACAGACCTCAGAAAAAGACTCACCAGTGTCCTAAAAAAAGCAGTTGTACCCAATGTCCACTTAACCACGGACATGTGGACAAGTGGAGCAGGGCAGGCTCAGGACTATATGACTGTGACAGCCCACTGGGTAGATGTATGGACTCCCGCCGCAAGAACAGCAGCGGCGGCACCAGTAGCAGCATCTCGCAAACGCCAACTCTTTCCTAGGCAGGCTACGCTTTGTATCACCGCTTTCCAGAATACGCACACCGCTGAAAACCTCTTACGGCAACTGAGGAAGATCATCGCGGAATGGCTTACCCCAATTGGACTCTCCTGTGGATTTGTGGCATCGGACAACGCCAGCAATATTGTGTGTGCATTAAATCTGGGCAAATTCCAGCACGTCCCATGTTTTGCACATACCTTGAATTTGGTGGTGCAGAATTATTTAAAAAACGAGAGGGGCGTGCAAGAGATGCTGTCGGTGGCCAGAAGAATTGCGGGACACTTTCGGCGTACAGGCACCACGTACAGAAGACTGGAGCACCACCAAAAACGCCTGAACCTGCCCTGCCATCATCTGAAGCAAGAAGTGGTAACGAGGTGGAATTCAACCCTCTATATGCTTCAGAGGTTGGAGGAGCAGCAAAAGGCCATTCAAGCATATACAACTGAGCACGATATAGGAGGTGGAATGCACCTGTCTCAAGCGCAGTGGAGAATGATTTCAACGTTGTGCAAGGTTCTGCAACCTTTTGAACTTGCCACACGTGAAGTCAGTTCAGACACTGCCAGCCTGAGTCAGGTCATTCCCCTCATCAGGCTTTTGCAGAAGAAGCTGGAGACATTGAAGGAGGAGCTAACACAGAGCGATTCCGCTAGGCATGTGGGACTTGTGGATGGAGCCCTTAATTCGCTTAACAAGGATTCACGGGTGGTCAATCTGTTGAAATCAGAGCACTACATTTTGGCCACCGTGCTCGATCCTAGATTTAAAACCTACCTTGGATCTCTCTTTCCGGCAGACACAAGTCTGCTGGGGTGCAAAGACCTGCTGGTGACAAAATTGTCAAGTCAAGCGGAACGCGACCTGTCAACATCTCCTCCTTCACATTCTCCCGCAACTGGGGGTGCGAGGAAAAGGCTCAGAATTCCGAGCCCACCCGCTGGCGGTGATGCAGGGCAGTCTGGAGCGACTGCTGATGCTGACATCTGGTCCGGACTGAAGGACCTGACAACGATTACGGACATGTCGTCTACTGTCACTGCATATGATTCTCTCCCCATTGAAAGAATGGTGGAGGATTATATGAGTGACCGCATCCAAGTAGGCACGTCAGACAGTCCGTACTTATACTGGCAGGAAAAAGAGGCAATTTGGAGGCCCTTGCACAAACTGGCTTTATTCTACCTAAGTTGCCCTCCCACAAGTGTGTACTCCGAAAGAGTGTTTAGTGCCGCCGCTCACCTTGTCAGCAATCGGCGTACGAGGTTACATCCAGAAAATGTGGAGAAGATGATGTTCATTAAAATGAATTATAATCAATTCCTCCGTGGAGACATTCACCAGCAGCAATTGCCTCCACAAAGTACACAGGGAGCTGAGATGGTGGATTCCAGTGGGGACGAATTGATAATCTGTGAGGAGGGGGATGTACACGGTGATATATCGGAGGATGATGATGAGGTGGACATCTTGCCTCTGTAGAGCCAGTTTGTGCAAGGAGAGATTAATTGCTTCTTTTTTGGTGGGGGTCCAAACCAACCCGTCATTTCAGTCACAGTCGTGTGGCAGACCCTGTCACTGAAATGATGGGTTGGTTAAAGTGTGCATGTCCTGTTTATACAACATAAGGGTGGGTGGGAGGGCCCAAGGACAATTCCATCTTGCACCTCTTTTTTCTTTCATTTTTCTTTGCGTCATGTGCTGTTTGGGGAGTAGTTTTTGGAAGGGCCATCCTGCGTGACACTGCAGTGCCACTCCTAGATGGGCCAGGTGTTTGTGTCGGCCACTTGGGTCGCTTATCTTAGTCACACAGCTACCTCATTGCGCATCTTTTTTTTCTTCTTTGCGTCATGTGCTGTTTGGGGAGTAGTTTTTTGAAGGGCCATCCTGCGTGACACTGCAGTGCCACTCCTAGATGGGCCAGGTGTTTGTGTCGGCCACTAGGGTCGCTTAGCTTAGTCACACAGCTACCTCATTGCGCCTCTTTTTTTCTTTGCGTCATGTGCTGTTTGAGAGGTGTTTTTTGGAAGGGCCATCCTGCGTGACACTGCAGTGCCACTCCTAGATGGGCCAGGTGTTTGTGTCGGCCACTAGGGTCGCTTATCTTAGTCACACAGCTACCTCATTGCGCATCTTTTTTTTCTTCTTTGCGTCATGTGCTGTATGGGGAGTAGTTTTTTGAAGGGCCATCCTGCGTGACAATGCAGTGCCACTCCTAGATGGGCCAGGTGTTTGTGTCGGCCACTAGGGTCGCTTAGCTTAGTCACACAGCTACCTCATTGCACCTCTTTTTTTCTTTGCGTCATGTGCTGTTTGGGGGGTGTTTTTTTGGAAGGGCCATCCTGCGTGACACTGCAGTGCCACTCCTAGATGGGCCAGGTGTTTGTGTCGGCCACTAGGGTCGCTTAGCTTACTCACACAGCTACCTCATTGCGCCTCTTTTTTTTCTTCTTTGCGTCATGTGCTGTTTGGGGAGTAGTTTTTGGAAGGGCCATCCTGCGTGACACTGCAGTGCCACTCCTAGATGGGCCAGGTGTTTGTGTCGGCCACTTGGGTCGCTTATCTTAGTCACACAGCTACCTCATTGCGCTCTCTTTTTTTCTTTGCGTCATGTGCTGTTTGGGGGGTGTTTTTTGGAAGGGCCATCCTGCGTGACACTGCAGTGCCACTCCTAGATGGGCCAGGTGTTTGTGTCGGCCACGTGGGTCGCTTATCTTAGTCACACAGCTACCTCATTGCGCCTCTTTTTTTCTTTGCGTCATGTGCTGTTTGGGGGGTGTTTTTTGGAAGGGCCATCCTGCGTGACACTGCAGTGCCACTCCTAGATGGGCCAGGTGTTTGTGTCGGCCACTAGGGTCGCTTATCTTAGTCACACAGCTACCTCATTGCGCATCTTTTTTTTCTTCTTTGCGTCATGTGCTGTTTGGGGAGTAGTTTTTTGAAGGGCCATCCTGCGTGACACTGCAGTGCCACTCCTAGATGGGCCAGGTGTTTGTGTCGGCCACTAGGGTCGCTTAGCTTAGTCACACAGCTACCTCATTGCGCCTCTTTTTTTCTTTGCGTCATGTGCTGTTTGGGGGGTGTTTTTTGGAAGGGCCATCCTGCGTGACACTGCAGTGCCACTCCTGGATGGGCCAGGTGTTTGTGTCGGCCACTTGGGTCGCTTAGCTTAGCCACACAGCTACCTCATTGCACCTCTTTTTTTCTTTGCGTCATGTGCTGTTTGGGGAGTAGTTTTTTGAAAGGCCATCCTGCGTGACACTGCAGTGCCACTCCTAGATGGGCCAGGTGTTTGTGTCGGCCACTTGGGTCGCTGAGCTTAGTCATCCAGCGACCTCGGTGCAAATTTTAGGACTAAAAATAATATTGTGAGGTGTGAGGTGTTCAGAATAGACTGAAAATGAGTGGAAATTATGGTTATTGAGGTTAATAATATTTTGGGATCAAAATGACCCCCAAATTCTATGATTTAAGCTGTTTTTTAGGGTTTTTTGAAAAAAACACCCGAATCCAAAACACACCCGAATCCGACAAAAAAAATTCGGTGAGGTTTTGCCAAAATGCGTTCGAACCCAAAACACGGCCGCGGAACCGAACCCAAAACCAAAACACAAAACCCGAAAAATTTCCGGTGCTCATCACTACTGTTTGTGGCACCTACTGCTCTTCAGTATAATTGTTTTTTATAACATGAATGAATTTCTCCATGTTTAGGGTATGTAAGCCCTATCCTTAATCACATCTTCATCATAACCCTACACCTAAGCCTAACTGCAGCCTAACCCTTTATGTTAACATAATGGGGTATATTTACTAAAATTCGTATTTTTCATAATGAGGTTAAAGTTAAAACACGAATGACATCGAATGTGTAAATTTGCAACTTTTTGAATTTATTATGACTAATTTACTAAGCTGTCGTATTCTGCATTTTCGTGTTTTGCGATGTCGATGTCATTAGTTTTTTTTGGCAGTGTTTTACGGGAGTGAATTGTAAAACACTGCCGACATTAACACAATGAATCTCGGCCGGATCTGTGAGATCCGTGCAGGGCTTCATTGTGCACCTTTCGTAAAAAATTTACAAATGTGAAAAAGCCAAAAAAAAAAAAATGCGTGGGGTCCCCCCCCCTAAGCAAAACCAGCCTCGGGCTCTTTGAGCCGGTCCTGGTTGTAAAAATATGGGGGGGGGGGGGAATGACAGGGGTTCCCCCATATTTCATCAACCAGCACCGGGCTCTGCGCCTGGTCCTGGTTCCAAAAATACGGGGGACAAAAAGCGTAGGGGTCCCCCGTATTTTTAAAACCAGCATCGGGTTCCACTAGCCAGGTACATAATGCCACAGCCGGGGGACACTTTTATTGCGGTCCCGGCGGCCCTGGAATTACATACCCAACTAGTCACCCCTGGCCGGGGTACCCTGGTAGGAGTGCGAACCCCTTAAATCAGGGGTTCCCCCCCTCCAGCCACCCAAGGGCCAGGGGTGAAGCCCGAGGCTGTCCCCCCCCATCCAAGGGCGGCGGATGGGGGGCTGATAGCCTTTTGAAAAAAATGTGAATATTGTTTTTAGTAGCAACACTACAAGTCCCAGCAAGCCTCC
This sequence comes from Pseudophryne corroboree, assembly GCF_028390025.1. Taxonomy (NCBI): domain Eukaryota; kingdom Metazoa; phylum Chordata; class Amphibia; order Anura; family Myobatrachidae; genus Pseudophryne; species Pseudophryne corroboree. Next base: position 751,494,560 of record NC_086448.1, read on the forward strand.
CCGCATGCTGGTACTTGGAGAACCACAAGTACCAGCATGCGGTGGAAAACCAGGCCCGCTGGTACCTGTAGTACTACTACTAAAAATAATACCCCCAAAAAACCAGGACACACACCGTGACAGTATAAGTTTATTACATACATGCACACCTCCAAACATACATACTTACCTATGTTCACACGAGGCTCGGTCCTCTTCTCCATGTAGAATCCTCGGGGTAGCTGTGAAAAAATTATATTCACATAATCCAGTGTATCTTCTGTTCTTTGAATAATCCACGTACTTGGCAAAACAAAAAAACTGAAACCCGACTACGCACTGAAAGGGGTCCCATGTTTACACATGGGACCCCTTTCCCCGACTGCCAGCACCCCCCCTGACAAAGAGGGTCCCTTCAGCCAATCAGGGAGCGCCACGTCGTGGCACTCTCCTGATTGGCTGTGTGCTCCTGTAGTGTCTGTGAGGCTGCAGACGGCAGAGATACAATGTAGCGCCTATGCGCTCCATTGTATCCAATGGTGGGAACTTTGCGGTCAGCGGTGAGGTTACTTTCGGTCAACCGCTGACCGCAAAGTTCCCACCATTGGATACAATGGAGAGCATAGGCGCTACATTGTATCTCTGCCGTCTGCAGTCTCACAGACACTACAGGAGCACACAGCCGATCAGGAGAGTGCCACAACGTGGCGCTCCCTGATTGGCTGAAGGGACCCTCTTTGACAGGAGTCAGGGGTGGTCCTGGCAGTCGGGGAAAGGGGTCCCATGTGTGTAAACATGGGACCCCTTTCAGTGCGTGGTCGGGTTTCCGTTTTTTTGTTTTGCCAAGTACGTGGATTATTCAAAGAACAGAAGATACACTGGATTATGTGAATATAATTTTTTCACAGGTACCCCGAGGATTCTACATGGAGAAGAGGACCGAGCCTCGTGTGAACATAGGTAAGTATGCATGTCTGGAGGTGTGCATGTATGTAATAAACTTATACTGTCACGGTGTGTGTGTCCTGTTTTTTTTGGGGTATTTTTTTAGTAGTAGTTCTACAGGTACCAGCGGGCCCGGTTTTCCACCGCATGCTGGTACTTATGGTTCTCCAAGTACCAGCATGCGGGGGAGGCTTCCTGGGACTTGTAGTACTGCTACTAAAAACAATATTCACATTTTTTTCAAAAGGCTATCAGCCCCCCATCCGCCGCCCTTGGATGGGGGGAACAGCCTCGGGCTTCACCCCTGGCCCTTGGGTGGCTGGAGGGGGGGGACCCCTTGATTTAAGGGGTTCCCACTCCTCCAGTGTACCCCGGCCAGGGGTGACTAGTTGGGTATGTAATGCCAGGGCCGCCGGGACCACAATAAAAGTATCCCCCGGCTGTGGCATTATGTACCTGGCTAGTGGAGCCCGGTGCTGGTTTTAAAAATACGGGGGACCCCTACGCTTTTTGTCCTCCGTATTTTTGGAACCAGGACCAGGCGCAGAGCCCGGTGCTGGTTGATGAAATATGGGGGAACCCCTGTCATTTTCCCCCCATATTTTGTCAGCCAGGACCGGCTCAAAGAGCCCGAGGCTGGTTTTGCTTAGGAGGGGGGACCCCACGCATTTTTTTAAATAAAAATTAACACTTTCCCACCCCTTACCACTGATAAACATGCACGGATCTCACGGATCCGTGCATGCCTATCAGAACACGGTAAAAAAAAGCAGGTCTATTTTAAAACTGCTTTTTTTACGATTTGTATTTAGTAAATGACCGAGTTCTATCAAATAACAGGCGTATTTGACCGATGGTGTATTCATTCGTATTTTTTTTCTTTGACTTCAAAAAATATATGAATGCCTTCATCACTGCCGAGATTTGAGTTTAGTAAATTCCCGAGATGACACTTTGATAAAAAAACACCAAATCGGTCAAAATCGGGAGCTTAGTAAATATACCCCAATGACTGCATACCAGCCCACTCCCCTGGGATCCTTCTACACAGGTAGTACTGTACTGTGGATTCCCAGTATAATCATGAAAGTGATCAGTTTAGGAGAACAGTCTGTAGGCGAGCCATATGAGGCACGTGTTCAGTATTTTCTGTCATCATTCATAATGTCAACATTGTCGGAATGTTGACATGCTGACCATGTCAACATTTGTCATGTAGATACTGATGAAATGTTGACATGATTAGAGTGTCAACAAAACAGGCCTGGTGGTCTAGTGGTAACTCACCTAGCTTGATGTATTTAGTGGTTCCAGGGTTGTCTTCCGTGTCTAGTGGTCACCTGATGAGGACTTCCAGCTGATCATGCTGCGCTTCCGGCAGTTACTATCCCTAATGCTCCACCTAGTGCCTAACCCTAACCTCTGCTCCTGCAGCCTAACCCCAACCCTCTCTCTAGTGCTTAACCATAATCCTCCTCTCCTGCAGCCTAACTCTAACTGTCCCCAGAGTGACCAACCCTCCCCTCCTATATCATAACCCTAACACTGCCCTCCCTCAGCCTAAACCCAACCCTCATCCTAGTGCCTAACCCTAATGCACTCCTTCCATAGCCTAACCCTAACCCTCTCATTCCATAGCCTAACCCTATCACTCAGATTAGTGTCTAACTCTAACCCTTTCTTTCTATAGCCTAACCCTAACACTCACCCTAGTGCTTAACCCTAACCATCTCCTTCCATAGCCTAACCCTAACACTCATCCTGGTGTCTAACCCTAACCCTCTCCTTCCATAGCCTAACCGTAACACTCACTATAGTGCCCAACCCTAACCATCTCCTTCCATAGCCTATCCCTAACACTCAATATAGTGCCCAACCCTAACCCTCACTATAGTGCCCAACCCTAACCCTCTTCTTCCATAGCCTAACCGTAACACCATAATGCCCAACCCTAACCCTCTCCTTCCATAGTCTACAGCTAACCTCTGCTGCTGCAGCCTAACCCTGATCTTCTGGTCTGTGCAGAATGTTGGCATTCTGCAGATATGGGCACGATGCATGTTGACATTTCAACAATGTCTACATCATAACTGACTGTTGGCACTGTAAATGCAGACATTACGATTGTATCCCATGAGGCATACAGTATACTACTGGTATAATATAACTGTCTGGGAAGAAGAAAATTGAACCTAAGTACAGAAAATCAGAGCTACAGAATCATCATATAGTATAGCTGTGGATTAACATCATGCAGCCCAATGTAATGTGCTTAGAAAGAGTCCTTGCTATCATCAGTCATCAGAATCCTACCTACCGTTAGAGTACTTACTATTGCCAATCACCAGAGTCCTTGCTATCACCAGTCACCAGAACCCTTGCTATCACCAGTCACCAGAGCCCTTGCTATCACCAGTCACCAGAGTCTTTACTATAGCCAGTTACCAGAGTCCAAGCTATCGTCAGTCACCAGAGCCCTTACTATAGCCAGTCACCAGAGCCCTTACTATCGCCAGTCACCAGAGTCCTCGCTATCACCAGTCACCAGAGCCCTTGCTATCGTCAGTCGCCAGAGTCCTCACTATCGTCAGTCACCAGAGCCCTTACTATAGCCAGTCACCAGAGCCCTTACTATCGCCAGTCACCAGAGTCCTCGCTATTACCAGTCACCAGAGCCCTTGCTATCGTCAATCGCCAGAGTCCTCACTATCGTCAGTCACCAGAGCCCTTACTATAGCCAGTCATTAGAGCCCTTACTATCGCCAGTCACCAGAGTCCTCGCTATCACCAGTCACCAGAGCCCTTGCTATCGTCAGTCGCCAGAGTCCTCACTATCGTCAGTCACCAGAGCACTTGCTATCGCCAGTCACCAGAGCCTTCGCTATCGTCAGTCACCAGAGCTCTCGCTATCATCAGTCACCAGAGCCCTTGCTATAGACAGTCACCAGAGCCCTTGCGATCACCAGTCACCAGAGCCCTTACTATCATCAGTCACTAGAGTACTTGCTATGACAGTTGGGAGCTGATTAGCTGGTGCGTTATCACCTTCCACTTATAACTGCTGTATCACTTCTCCAGGCTCAATATATCTGCCCTCCAGAGACTTATGAAGCTGCACCAAGGATTCAGAATATAGACTTTTTATGTATTAACCGAAACCACCAGGAAATCCCTCTGTAAAGTTTATAATAATAACAAATATATTGGAAGTGACCACAGGAGCTACAGCGGGCCTGATTCAAATGTGGTTGGAGGTTCTATCGCTGCTGCTTACATGGAAGCAGCAGTGACAGCACTAATATGGTGATGCAGCAGGAGGCGTGACACCTCCTGCTGCATTACTGATCTAAGCTGTGTATAAGGAAGCATTATCGCATAATCGGCGACACCATCGGCCAGCTGAGTGACCCATGGGGTCACACAAGCCAGCTGCCGCAGGTATACCATGAAATCTCTGTCCTGGCCTTGTCCCTCCTCCGCAACGGCGGCAACACATCTCTGTTTTGAGAAACGGAGGCCGTCATCGCCCCCTCTCCGCCCCCAAACGGTATCAGACTGTCAATCACTGACAGTTTGATGCCACCTTGCATCCGCCGTCGCAGACCTGTAATGCATATCTGCAAAGTACCGAACATCGGTACTTCACAATATGTGCCGCAGATCCGTCGGGACCTGAATAAGGCCCAGTGTGCCGTATATTTATTCATAATACATTTCAATATTTACCGTAATTACATTATAGAGAACCTGAAACCTAATTCACTGGAAATGTAAAAAATACAACTTTCCTAGAACTTAAATATCCAACTGATGTCTGAAGTTTTCGTAGAGGATTAGGGGTCTATTTACTAAGCCTTGATGGAGATAAAGTCGCTGGAAATAAAGTACCAGCCAATCGGCTCCTGTCATTTTTCAAACACAGCCTGTGGCATGGCGGTTTGTCGATTGTCTGTTACTTTATCTCTAGCGACTTTATCTCCATCCAAGGCTTAGTAAATAGACTTCTACGTTTAACGTCAATAAAAGAGCGTTAGTTGGTATACAATGCACACAATTAAATCGACACACACTCTTGGCTCAAAAGAATGGAAATAAATGGCAGCAGTGAAATTATGGCACATTTTCCGAATCTCAGAGACAATAATGCTATCAAAACACTTACCTTAAAAGCCAGGATGACACTGATGAAGAAAAGAATGATAACAACAAGACACGTGGGATTCACTGACAGGATCTCTTCCTTGTATGGAAAATTGGATGGCTGGAAGATAAACACACTGATGTTAAAATGGGTTCTGTCAGAAAATACACTGTAATGAATTGCATGTGTCAGCCATGCTGTGGGAGAAGAGTGTTTCCAGCTGTGATGTCACACAATGTGACGCGGAACGCTGTAAAGGCCTATAAGTGGACAGAGTTACATTAGGAATAACAACATTATGGGACATGTTCTGTTTTATTACACTTATCTGAAGTAAAAGCTTTCAGGCCTCAGCGGGCTTTGGACAATAGAGATAAGTGGCACGGTTGGAACTGCACCTGGTACCATGCAATAGCATGCAATAGCAGAGGCATTCATTTTCTTTACTGAAACATAAGCAAGCCTATTAAGTCATGAGGAACTCATCATTTCACTCAGCCATGAGGTATCAAGCAGTGAAAAGAATGGAGAAGTGGACCAGTTCAGAAGTTGCCCATAGCAACGAAATTCTTTTTATTGTTTTATAGAATTTACTTGATAAGTGTTAACTCGATACTGACAGGTTGCTATGGGCAACTTCTACACTGGTCTGCTTCTCCACTCTTTTCGCTGCTTGACATATCAACATCAAAGTGTATTATGCCCTAGCGAAGTCACTAATTCCTCGTAATTTGAAATGCTGCAATGTTATGATTGTGGTTCAAGACCACAAAATGGCTTCCCAAACCATGTGTAGGCAATAGATGGACTTTCTTTTAGCCATGGCTATCAACATGTTGCCTTACTGTATATTGGGAATTTTATGCCAACATGACATTTTGCCCACACTGCAACACTGCAAAATATCCACTGGTGGAATACCAGTGATCAAACCACCTTTCTGGCTGATCCCTCCGGAAGGGAGCAGTCAGGTCGCCGTCAACAGGGAGGCGCTGTTCCGGAAGAGTGCATGGTCCGGGGACGTCAAGATGCGACTTCATCATTATGGCCTGCCCCCCCGTTATGACAACATTACGACATTCAGGGGGTGAGGCTATGATACGCGATTCAGTGCGAAAATGCGTAATCGCCCTTCCCACTTTTCCTCCGGTAGTGGGCGGCTGCAGGGGTAAGCAGGGAACAGCTGCACTCCCTGTACTTATGCTAGCTATAACATATATAACACATGTAACTGTGACAGGAAAGGAAGGCCCCTCTCAGCTCTAGGCCCCATAGCAGCTGCACTCCCTGCACCTATGATAGCTACGCCCCTGTATATAACACATGTAACTGTGACAGGGTAGGTGACCCCTCTCAGCTCTGGTCTCCATAGCAGCTGCACTCCCTGCACCTATGGTAGCTACACCCCTGTATATAACACATGTAACTGTGACAGGGAAGGTGGCCCCTCTCAGCTCTAGGCCCCATAGCAGCTGCACTCCCTGCACCTATGGTAGCTACGCCCTTGCCTACATAATACAAGAATAGAAAATGATTTAAAAGTTTGGCACATCATACCAGCAATTGCAGTTCATCGTCAGCAGTGATAGATGTAGCACTTGGGATGTCTTCCCGTTCCCACTATTTCAGGAATAGACTTGGTCATTTTAGTGATGCTCAGAGTATAGAACATACTGTTTTTTCTACATTTTGTTCTATGCGCCCACAAGAAATGATGTCATTTTTTTGGCTTCCACTCAGAGACTGAGCCAAATAGACAATATAAATGGCAAGTCTTAGAAAACACAGTTCTGTATTAGTTTAGCATTAAAACACGCTGGCTTGCGGTATGATATCATCTGGCATTTAGCTCATCCATTAAATAGCATACAGAAAATGCATTTTCAGGAAAACAACAAACTATAGGAACAACACAAATCTACTTATTATCTATTACTTATATTATTATTGTAAATAATCTCTGAATTTATGTTTAATTACAAATTTTTAGTGATGAGCGGATTCGGTTTTACTCGGTTTTACTCGGTTTTACTCGGTTCTCAAAACGACATCTTATTGGCTCACGGATGTCACGTGTTTTGGATAGCCAATAAGATTCTGTTTTGAGAACCGAGTAAAACCGAGTAAAACCGAATCCGCTCATCACTACAAATTTTACATTTTACAATCACCCTTCTTTATTTATTTATTAATTCCTAAAATTTTTAACAGATAACAACAAATCATTCAGATCAGAAACAAAGGGAATTATTTACATGGCCTGTTTTGTTATTAAAAGTATCGCCCTTTTCAATTTCGGGCTTAAATACTCTGGGAAACGGCGGTGCTTAGTAAATAAACCTTTTTTGGGGCAACACTCACTTTTCTACTTGGTTATTGTAGAACACTTAGTATAATATCTGCCAATCTGATTCCTGATGCAAAGTACAGACCTCCTCTGCACAAGATCTGCATCTCTCATCCACACGTATTACTTGTTCCCACTCAAGATTACAGGACTTCATCCAGGCTTTACCCACTCTCTGGAATGCCTTCCCACGCACAATAAGACTCGCCTCTATTCTCCAAACCTTTAAATGTTCTCTGAAAACTCACCTCTCCAGACAAGCCTATGAAATTCCAGACCCACCCACATAACCTTCAGTGCTTCCCTATCCAATTACATCCTCTCTGTATAGTACACATTACTTCACATATTTTGTCTTTCTTTACTCTCACACCCTCCTCACCCTTGGCCAGAGGTCACGTTACTGCCACTACACCAGCGGTGGCCAACCCGCGGCTCTAGAGCCGCATGCGGCTCTTTCTATCTCCTCATGCGGCTCGTAAGCTCCTGCAGTGCCTGCCACTGCCACTGCAGCCCGGTGCCGTCCCGTGAGCCATTCAGAGCTCGCAGACCGGCAGCCAATCAGGAGTCTTAGCTGCCGGACCGGTCCGCGAACTCTGACTGGATCACGGATCGGCGCTTAATTAGAGAGAATCAACGCCGCCGGAGAGTGGAGACCGAGGGGCAGGAGAGGCGCACGCTGTGCTCTCCTCTCCTCACAAGCAGCAGACTGAGCAAAGCAGCAGCGCGGTGGTGAGGAGCACTTGGGGGGGGCGCAGTGTGGGGACATGTGTATCTTACACTGGGGGCATATCTGGCACTGGGGAGATGTGTAGCTGACAGTGGGAGCATATTTGGCACTGGGGGGACATGTGTATCTGGCACTGGGGGCATATCTGGCACTGGGGGAGATGTGTATCTGGCACTAGGGGAATATCTGGCACTGGGGAGATGTGTAGCTGGCCGTGGGGGCATACCTGGCACTGGGGAGACGTGTAGCTGACAGTGGGGGCATATCTGGCACTGGGGGGACATGTATATCTGGCACTGGGGGGACATGTATCTGGCAGTGGGGGAATATTTGGCACTGGGGACATATCTGGCACTGGGGGCATATCTGGCACTGGGGACGTATCTGGCACTGGGGACGTATCTGGCACTGGGGACGTATCTGGCACTGGGGAGACATGTAGCTAGAAGTGGGGGCATATCTGGCACTGGGGGCATATTTGGCACTGGGGGGGACATGTGTATCTGGCACTGTGGGCATATCTAGCACTGGGAGGACATGTGTATTTGGCACTGGGGCATATCTGGCACTGGGAGGACATGTGTATTTGGCACTGGGGCATATCTGGCACTGGGGGGACATGTGTATCTTACACTGGGGGCATATCTGGCCCTGGGGAGATGTGTAGCTAGCAGTGGGGGCATATCTAGCACTGGGGGCATATTTGGCACTGGGGACATATCTGGCACTGGGGGGACATGTGTATCTTACACTGGGGGCATATCTGGCACTGGGGAGTTGTGTATCTGGCAGTGGGGGCATATCTGGCACTATAGGAACATATATGTATTTGGCACTGTGAGGGCATATATGTATCTGGCACTGTGGAGGAATATATGTATCTGGCACTGTGGAGGAATATATGTATCTGGCACTGTGGGGACATATATGTATCTGGCACTGTGGGGACATATATGTATCTGGCACTGTGGGAGCATATATGTATTTTAAACTGTGGAGGAATATATGTATCTGGCACTGTGGAGGAATATATGTATCTGGCACTGTAGAGGAATATATGTATTTGGCACTGTGGAGGCACCCATTTTTTTTTTTTTATATGTATGTGGCACTGTACAGGGGCTTTATTTGTATGTGGCACTGTACAACATGACTAAAAATGGGGTTATGGCACAAGGTCATACTCCTACAAACGTTAAATCTAAAGGTGTGCGCATAAAAATGGGGTGTGGCTTTGTGACAACTATGCCATGCCCCCATTTTTGCTTGCGCGCCTTCGGTGCGCGCATGATATGGCTCTTACCCTTGACTACAGATCTTTTCTGGCTCTTTGCCACTGACTGGTTGGCCACCTCTGCACTACACAGCTCTGCTGAAGCCGCGGCCGCACTGACAAATTTATAATAAAGTATCTTTGGGATAATTTACAGCAGGCCTAATTTTTTTTTCATTAATAAATATTTTTTAAACAAAAAAACCTCCATTTAAGATGGCGTCATTACTTATGGGCCAGTGCTCTGGACTTACTCCCCCAGGCTAAAAGTTGCCACCCAGCCCCTGCCCTTGGCCAACATTGCTGGGTGTTCATATCATACAACCCAAATAAGAACCTAGCAATCTAGTGGATCATTATGCAATAGGTAGCATCTATCCTTGTGTATCAATGCCTATTTCCCTATAGATTGTAAGCTTGCGAGCAGGGCCCTCCTACCTCTAGGTCTGTATGTTATTACCAAGTTTTGTTCTATTACTGTTGTTCTAATAGTAAAGCGCAACGGAATATGCTGCGCTATATAAGAAACTGTTAAAAAATAAATAAAGTGTAATGTCTGCACATAATGAACTGAGATGATATTTATGGAAATGCGGCCCACTAGCTTGCTGACAATGACATTGCTTAGGCAATCATGCACTCTTCCGAAACCGCTGGGAAACTCCTGATGTGGAGGGTAGTGGGAGTCTCCTGGCACCTGGAAAGGTGGACCAATTTCTTGACCCCCTCTGCAGAGATCCCTCTGCATTTTCAAAATCTGCAACAGTACAAGGTGATAACATGATTATGGCCATTGCAAGTAATCAGCAGGGGTCTTGGACAATGACCCGATCCCACTCCAGCCTATATCTTTAGCTGCCACATACTCAATGTATTATATGGATGACAGATATCCTGAGGAATCTCAATGGTTTCGGTTGTAATGTGTTCAAAATCTGCAAAGGAGTAATAAGGCTTACAAAAATTGCTATGTGCAAAGGACAGCATACAAGCACATCATCCATTCCATAGGAACCAACTTGTGGGGGCGGAGCCACCACAGTGGCTGATGCTGGGTGGGACTTATTCTTCAGCCAGAGGGTCCAAGTTAAAACAAAATACAAGTGTGGCAGGTCTCACACATTGGGGGTCATTCCGAGTTGATCGCTCGCTAGCAGTTTTTAGCAGCCATGCAAACGCATTGTCGCCGCCAACCGGGGAGTGCATTTTAGCTTTGCAGAAGTGCGAACGCCTGTGCAGCAGAGCGGCTGCAAAAACATTTTGTGCAAAACAAGACCAGCCCTGTACTTACTCTTCGTGTGCGTTGATTCTAACGTTGCAGGGTTGGCTTTTGACGTCACACACTCGCCCAGCTTTTGCCCAGCCACACCTGGGTTTTCCCTGGCACGCCTGCGTTTTTCTAAGCACTCCCTGAAAACGGTCAGTTGACACCCAGAAACGCCCCTTTCCTGTCAATCTTCTTGCGGCCGCCAGTGCGAATGAAAACGTCGCTAGAACCTGTGCAAAACCACAAAAGCCTTACGTCGCGCGTGCGCATTGCGGTGCATACGCATGCGCAGAAATGCCAATTTTTAGCCTGATCGCTGCGCTGTGAACAATAGCAGCTAGCGATCAACTCGGAATGACCCCCATTATGCATATCGATTTGATTTTAGATTTATGCAACCAACAATTAATATGGGTCATATTTATTAATTATCAGATTTTAGAAGGAGCCTGTCCCAGCAGTGTGTACAAGCATAGTGATCGCTGATCTGTTCAGCTTCATGTGTACAGTCAAACTGTCCAGACAGTGAATGGCTGTCATCATGCTGATTGGTGGATGACTGGAGCTATCCACCAATCAGAGTGCTTACAGCCATTCACTGTAAGGAACAAGTGGTTCTTCACTGATGTTTCTGCTTCTTTTCCTCGATTGGCTTGTGCTTTTATACATAGCCCCACCTTCCCTGATGTTTTTTAGCAATATATTCCTATTTAAAATATTATACAGGTGCTGATAGATGGGAACATCTGACCCAGTGATTTTGCCAGTGTATTTACAGTTCCGGATGGAAACAGGGATTAACATCAAGTGTAGCCAGTGCAGGCATGGAATGTATCATTGATAAATACTGACTTCATCAGACCCTGTCAGGATAGTCCCTGCACCCCATTACATAGGGCGCTGCTAATCCCTGTCTCTGCTGGTAATATAACACTGGATTCTCTGGTTGAGAAGAAATATACAAAGAATTTAAAACAGCACAAAAACCAATGGAAAAAATACTCTGTGTGTGTCCGGGGCCCCTGAGTTGTTCCACATAATAGTCAGCAAATGCAGAATGCCCTTTCATTATAACCATCAACTCATGTAAACAATGTACAGTCAGCAGGAAATCCGCAGCTGACATTCTGAAAACACCACAGCCTAGGTAGCCCTGGGATAATATGTGCCAGACTACAAGAATGAAGAAACCACAATTTATGAATCATATTTTATTTCAGTCTGTAGTGTTTCCTCTGTAACTCTGCAAGCTAAGCAGTAATATCCATCCTAACATTATGTCCTTAATACATAAAACCATGCCAGCACTCACTGCAAGAACGTCCAAGACTATCACACAACTTCCACAGCATAAACCCTCAACACTGGAATTATAGAAGATTACTGGCCAGTCCAAGCAGCAGATGCTCTGAGCTTTGGGAGGACGAGTGACCAGACAGGAACAGCTGGTGAGAAAACAGATTCACTATAATCTATTGTTTGTTCTTCTACTCAACATATACATTTTACCCTTATGGAATTCTTCAGAAATACCCTGGAGGTGCTGCCGTCAATGAAAGTATAAAGTGGGCCAACAACCATTACTTGAGTCTGTACTGTATGTCTCATTCACCAACTGTGACCATTTGTGATCATGTGACCTGATAATGTCATGTGAAATACAAACGGTGACATATAACTACTGGGAGAGAGATAAAAGCACAGATTTATCAAGCCATGGAGACTGATAAATTGCATGGTGAGAAAGGGTCTATTCATGAAGCAGTGAATAGAGTGGAGAAGTGAGCCAGTGGAGAAGTTGCCCATGGCAACCAATCAGCATTGAACAAACATTTAGAATTTGCATACTATAAAATTATACAGAGCTACTGATTGGTTGCCATGGGCAACTTCCCCACTGGCTCACTTCCCCACTCTTTTCACTGCTTCATGAATAGACCCCAAAGTACCAACCAACCAGCTCCTAACTGACATGTCACAGGCTGTGTTTGAAAAATGACAGTTAGGAGCTGATTTATCACTCTCCAAGGATTAAGAAGTCTGGACCAAAGTACCAATCAATCCATTCTTGTCGTTTTTCAAACACAGCCTGTAAAATGACAGATGCTGATTGATTGGTTGGTACTTTATCTCTCTCCACGTTATCTTTCTACAAGCATTGATAAATCTCCCCCTAATTGCACATTTAAGTAGATTAGAAAACATCTAATGTAACTAACAAGTATATTATATGTAAATGTTATAAGCAATGTGCCAAAAACCAATACAAATAATACTCTTCAAAGTTCACTGAAACTGTATTAAGCCTTAGATAAAATACAATGACCTCGCACAAGCAGGTTTAAAGTAAACACACTGATGAGCTGTGAGTGTATGGCTAACATGAAGCTACTGGGACATTTCTAAAATGGGAGGCATTTGATCTGCCGGCTGTCGGGATCCCGGCGCTCACCATACCGACGCTGGAATCCCGACAGCCGACATACGAACAACTATTCTCCCTCTTTGGGTGTCCACGACACCCATGGAGGGAGAATAACGCGTGCCACCGCGCCCGTAGCGCGGCGAGCGCAGCAAGCCCGCAAGGGGCTCTTTTGTGCTCACCAAGATGCCTGCATGCTGGCGGTCGTGATCCCGGCGCCGGTATGCTGGGCCCCGGGATCCCAAGCGCCGGCATAACATACTACACCCTCTAAAACAATTACAGAAAAAAACGCCTTCTGGAATCAATCCTGCATTGACTGATTACTGTACTGCTTACGTTATTAGGACAGGTGCAGGATACGGACTCTGAATGCCCCTAGAGCAGTGGTTCCCAAACTGTGTGCCGTGGCACCCTGGGGTGCCGCGGGAAACTTGCAGGGGTGCCTCGGATTGGTGGTCCAGAACCAATTCAAAATATTTATTATCCATGTAATAGGAAAAACTAGTACTTGTGGCTGTCAGTCATAAAATATGTGTACAAACAGAAGCAAATCTTGTCCCTCACCACATAACTGAACCTAAGTATGACATATAAACATAATTTACTTAATTTTATATTTTTTATAAATTTCCCAATTAGAAACTTTTGGACTAGGGGTGCCGTGATAAAAATTCTGATACTCTAGGGTGCCGTGATTCAAAAAAGTTTGGGAACCACTGCCCTAGAGATTGCACTGAATCCTTTGGAGCACATAGTCTATCGGCCTCTAACTTCCCCAGACTCCAGAGATCATAGGCTGCAGTCTCCAAACTCCAAAGGATTCTCTGCAGGAAATTGCTGATTTTAATCAAACGTGGTACTGTGTGCTGTGAAAGAAAGCTTCCTTCCTACTCACTGGCAGGCCCATATTTATACATGAACATGAAATATTCTACCTATTTCCCCCTCAACAACCAGCACAAAACTCCCTGTCTGTATCGTCATGAAACTCTCTACACTAACTTATTTATTAGCTTTGAAAATCTCCTCCTTCCCTCATATCATTGCTACACAGAAACAAGACTTAGGGCGGGATGTACTAACGGGAAAATGCGGTAAAACACCCTTTTTGGGGGGTTTTACCGCATTTTTATATTTGCTAACCCCCGGCCGCCGCGTTTTCGCTGCACAGGGTATCGCTATCTTTTGATGGCGATACCCTATAGAAGCTTATGGGCTTCTTACCGCTGGCTGCCGCATCCCGCTGCCTCCGCCGCCCCGTGCCACTGACGCCGACCACCCTCCCATACCTCCGTCTAGGCAGCCTGGACCCGAAGGTCAAACGCCTCCTCCCCCTAGCACCACAGCCGGAGATCCTTCCGGCTGCAGGGAGGAGGAGGCACCCAGGACAGCCTGCTGCTGCTTCCCAGCCTGGAAGGAGTGTGGAGAGCCCTGGGATGTGACGAAGACCCCCCGTACACCACCTCACAGGTATCGTGGGGGGCCTCTGTCACCGCATTGCGATGTTAATCGCATAAGTAAGTACATATGTGAGTAACATCTCTGTGATGGGCAGCGAGGGTCGGTGATGTATGTTAATACATCCCGCCCTTAGGGGGAGGTGTATCAAACCTACAAAAGAGATAATAGGGATGGATTTCATTAACTCGCTCCCACACGCAAAGAGCATTGTGACAGCATTTAAACGCCGGCAACTGCATCGGAACTCACCTCTCTCGTGGTTTGAACTCACTCCAGACTCGCATGTTTTTGCTCTTTGGGGCTACAAACAAAAATCTGCGAGTTTGGAGGTTCCATAAGTGCGGTATATAGCCTAAAGCCCTAATCCCATTGCTGTCCACCCAGTCTTCTTTTAAGATGGCTACCATAAGCCAAACACCAGAACTCCAAGTCCTCCAGAATCGCAGATATTCTTGTTCTGGGAGTAATAACCCTAAAGGAATGACGGATAAATCAGTACATTTCTTTTTGTCTACCTTCTCCTACCCCAGAAAGTCTGATATCAGCTCTATACCAAACTTAAGGTCCATACACACAGAGCGATATAGCTGAGAGATTTTGACTATATAGTCAAAATTGCTCAGAAAGTTAGTGCATATCGCTCTGTGTGTACACAGCCAGCGATAGCGATGATGCGCGTCCCCGCCAGGTCGCTATCGCTGCTAAAAATAGACTGTGCAGGCAAGTCAATTTTGTCTAGGTCGCTGGAAAAGAAAAAGCATCCCCTTGCTTGAATGAGTTAGCCAAAATCGCCTATAGCCAAAATCGCTGTAAAAGTTAGTAAAAATCTCCTACAGCCAGTTCAAGGGAAAACGCTTAGTCAAAATCTCTCATAGACAAAATCTCTCCGTGTGTATGCACCTTAAGGCCCAAATGTATTAAGCCTTAATGCCCGTACACACTGGTCGATATATCGGGCGTTCTCTTGAACGGCCGATATATCGCGGGTCCGTCGGCCAGTGTGTACGGCCGATACGTCTGTGAACTCCGTCGTTCACAGAAGTATCGCGTTGGCCGTGCAGCACAGCCAACGGCCAATATATCTACCAATATATTGGCGCGTCGCTGTGTGTGTACGGGGCGGTCGGCCGACCGCCCATATACATGCTGCGGCGGCCGGCGGTGATTGACAGCTGAACTGGGCGGGCGTGTGTACACGCCCGCCCAGTTCATGACGTCAGTCCCCGACGGATCGGGCAGTGTGTATGCACAGCACACTGCCCGATCCGTCCATAGATATATCTGCAGATCAATTGATCTGCAGATATATCTATTAGTGTGTACCCACCTTTAGAGGTGTGTATACACGGTGAGATTTTGACTACCTTCCGATTTTGACTTTGCGATTTCCCCTGAACTCCCCGGGGCCCTGAACCAGCGATACTGACCAGCATTACTTGAGAAGTGCCAATTTTGACTATACTATGTATGTACTAGATAGTACATTATATAGTCAAGATTGACTTGCCTGCACAGTCTATATTTCCTTGTGATACCGACCCCGCGGGAGTGCACATTGTTATCATAGCTGGCTAAACACAATGCGATTTGCACTAACTTCCTTGCGATTTTGACTATGGGGTCTATTCAGTTACTGTCGGACCAACAGTTCAGTATTCAATTTGAGGCCAAATCCGACAGGTTTTGTCCGTTTTCAACAATGTCAATCCGACTTTTTCTAAAGTTGGATTGACATTGTCGAAAACGGGCCAAAAACCTGTCGGATTTGGCAGCAAATTCGACAAAACACGTGGATCCGCGGCTAATCCACTGATCCCCATGTTTTCTGACAAAGTCAGAAAAACGGCAGCTCCATTGATTCGACCTTAAAATGTTGGAATTTGCTGTTTTTCCCAACAAGTCGGAATTTCCGACTACTATTGAATAGACCCCTATATAGTCAAAATCGAAAGGATAAATCTCACCGTGTGTACACACCTTTACAAGAGATAAATCTGAGATGCATAAGGAGTGATAAATGACCAGCCAATCAGCTTCCTAACTGCCATGCAACAGGCTGTGTTTGGAAAATGACAGGAGCTGGTTGGCTGGTCATTTATCACTCCTTATGCATCTCAGAGTTAGCTCTTGTTAAGGCTTAATACATTTGGGTCCATTGGGGGTCTATGCACTAAGCCTTGAAGAGAGATAAAGTGGACCGAGATAAAGTGCCAGCCTAAATGTCATGTTACAGGCAGTGTTTGAACAATGACAGTTATGAGCTGATTGGCTGGTATTTTATCTCCATTCACTTTATCTCTCTCCAAGGCTTAGGGGGAGATGTACTAAGCCTTGCAAAGTGATACATTTCACGGTTATAAAGTACCAGCCAATCAGCTCCTAACTGTCATGTTACAGGCTCTGTTTGAAAAATTAATTATTATTAATCACATATTCTCAATAATACTGCCCCATCGGAATCTTTCTTCATTTGCCGTTTACTGATATCCACTTTTATCTGCACAAATAGATACTGATATAGATGGCAATATGGGTAATCAATAATAAGATTTTACTCACCGGTAAATCTATTTCTCGTAGTCCGTAGTGGATGCTGGGACTCCGTAAGGACCATGGGGAATAGCGGCTCCGCAGGAGACTGGGCACAACTAAAGAAAGCTTTAGGACTACCTGGTGTGCACTGGCTCCTCCCCCTATGACCCTCCTCCAGACCTCAGTTAGGATACTGTGCCCGGAAGAGCTGACACAATAAGGAAGGATTTTGAATCCCGGGTAAGACTCATACCAGCCACACCAATCACACCGTATAACTCGTGATACTATACCCAGTTAACAGTATGAATAATAACTGAGCCTCTCAACAGATGGCTCAACAATAACCCTTTAGTTAAACAATAACTATATACAAGTATTGCAGACAATCCGCACTTGGGATGGGCGCCCAGCATCCACTACGGACTACGAGAAATAGATTTACCGGTGAGTAAAATCTTATTTTCTCTGACGTTCTAAGTGGATGCTGGGACTCCGTAAGGACCATGGGGATTATACCAAAGCTCCCAAACGGGCGGGAGAGTGCGGATGACTCTGCAGCACCGAATGGGCAAACTCTAGGTCCTCCTCAGCCAGGGTGTCAAACTTGTAGAATTTAGCAAATGTGTTTGACCCCGACCAAGTAGCTGCTCGGCAAAGTTGTAGAGCCGAGACCCCTCGGGCAGCCGCCCAAGAAGAGCCCACCTTCCTCGTGGAATGGGCTTTCACTGATTTAGGATGCGACAGTCCAGCCGCAGAATGTACAAGCTGAATCGTACTACAGATCCAGCGAGCAATAGTCTGCTGTGAAGCAGGAGCACCCAGCTTGTTGGGTGCATACAGGATAAACAACGAGTCAGTTTTCCTGACACTAGCTGTCCTGGAAACATAAATTCTCAGGGCCCTGACTACGTACAACAACTTGGAAGCCTCCAAGTCTTTAGTAGCCGCAGGCACCACGATAGGTTGGTTCAAATGAAAAGCTGATACCACCTTAGGGAGAAACTGGGGACGAGTCCTCAATTCTGCCCTATCCATATGGAGAATCAGATAAGGGCTTTTACATGACAAAGCCGCCAATTCTGACACACGGCTGGCCAAAGCCAAGGCCAACAGCATGACCACTTTCCACGTGAGATATTTTAATTCCACGGTTTAAAGTGGCTTAAATCAATGTGACTTTAGGAAATCCAACACTACGTTGAGATCCCAAGGTGCCACTGGAGGCACAAAAGGAGGCTGAATATGCAGCACTCCCTTAACAAAAGTCTGAACTTCAGGTAGTGAAGCCAGTTCTCTCTGGAAGAAAATCGATAGAGTCGAAATCTGGACCTTAATGGAACCCAATTTTAGGCCCATAGTCACCCCTGACTGTAGGAAGTGCAGAAAACGGCCCAGCTGAAATTCCTCCGTTGGGGCCTTCCTGGCCTCACACCACGCAACATATTTTCGCCAAATGCGGTGATAATGGTTTGCGGTCACTTCTTTCCTAGCTTTAATCAGCGTAGGAATGACTTCCTCCTCCGGAATGCCCTTTTCCTTCAGGATCCGGTGTTCAACCGCCATGCCGTCAACGCAGCCGCGGTAAGTCTTGGAACAAACAGGGCCCCTGCCGCAGCAGGTCCTGTCTGAGCGGCAGAGGCCATGGGTCCTCTGAGATCATTTCTTGAAGTTCCGGGTACCAAGCTCTTCTTGGCCAATCCGGAACAATGAGTATAGTTCTTACTCCTCTTTTTCTTATTATCCCCAGTACCTTGGGTATGAGAGGAAGAGGAGGGAACACATAAACCGACTGGTACACCCACGGTGTCACCAGAGCGTCCACAGCTATCGCCTGAGGGTCCCTTGACCTGGCGCAATATCTTTTTTTTGTTGAGGCGGGACGCCATCATGTCCACCTGTGGCCTTTCCCAATGGTGTACAATCGTTTGGAAGACTTCTGGATGAAATCCCCACTCTCCCGGGTTGAAGTCGTGCCAGCTGAGAAAGTCTACTTCCCAGTTGTCCACTCCGGAAATGAACACTGCTGACAGTGCTAACACATGATTTTCCGCCCATCGGAAAATCCTTGTGGCTTCTGCCATCGCCATCCTGCTTCTTGTGCTGCCCTGTTGGTATACATGGGCGACCGCCGTGATGTTGTCTGACTGGATCAGCACCGGCTGGTGTTGAAGCAGGGGTCTAGCCTAACTTAGGGCATTGTAAATGGCCCTTAGTTCCAGAATATTTATGTGTAGGGAAGTCTCCTGACTCGACCATAGTCCTTGGAAGTTTCTTCCCTGTGTGACTGCCCCCCAGCCTCGAAGGCTGGCCTCCGTGGTCACCAGGACCCAGTCCTGTATGCCGAATCTGCGGCCCTCTAGAAGATGAGCACTCTGCAGCCACCACAACAGCGACACCCAGGCCCTTGGAGACAGGGTTATCAGCCGATGCATCTGAAAATGCGACCCGGATTACTTGTCCAACAGATCCCACTGGAAGATCCTTGCATGGAACCTGCCGAATGGAATTTCTTCGTAAGAAGCTACCATCTTACCCAGGACTCGCGTGCATTGATGCACCGACACCTGTATTTGTTTTAGGAGGTCTCTGACTAGAGATGACAACTCCTTGGCCTTCTCCTCCGGGAGAAACACTTTTTCCTGTTCTGTGTCCAGAACCATACCCAGGAACAGTAGACGCGTCGTAGGAACCAGCTGCGACTTTGGAATATTCAGAATCCAGCCGTGCTGTTGTAGCACTTCCCGAGATAGTGCTACTCCGACCAAGAACTGCTCCCTGGACCTCGCCTTTATAAGGAGATCGTCCAAGTAGGGATAATTATAACTTCCTTTTTTTTTATTTTTGAAGGAGTATCATCATTTCGGCCATTACATTGGTAAATACCCTCGGTGCCGGGGACAGACCAACGCAACGTCTGGAATTGGTAATGACAGTCCTGTACCACAATCCTGAGGTACTCCTGGTGAGGAGGGTAAATGGGGACATGCAGGTAAGCATCCTTGATGTCCAGTGATACCATGTAATCCCCTTCTTCCAGGCTTGCAATAACCGCCCTGAGCGATTCCATTTTGAACTTGAACCTTCGTATATAAGTGTTCAAGGATTTCAATTTTAGAATGGGTCTCACCGAACCGACTGGTTTCGGTACCACAAACATTGTGGAATAGTAACCCCGGCCTTGTTGAAGGAGGGGTACCTTGATTATCCCCAGCTGGAAGTACAGCTTGTGAATTGCCGCCAGTACTACCTCCCCTTTCTCCGAGGGCAGCAGGCAAGGCTGATTTGAGGTAACGGTGAGGGGGAGTCGCCTCGAACTCCAGCTTGTATCCCTGTGATACTACTTGCAGAACCCAGGGATCCACCTGTGAGCGAGCCCACTGGTCACTGAAGTTCCCGAAATGCGCCCCCACCGCACCTGGCTCCACCTGTGGAGCCCCAGCATCATGCGGCGGACTCAGAGGAAGCGGGGGAAGATTTTTGATCCTGGGAACTGGCTGTCTGGTGCAGCTTTTTTCCCTCTTCCCTTGACTCTGTGCAGAAAGGAAGCGCCTTTGACCCGCTTGCTTTTCTGAAGCCGAAAGGGCTGTACCTGATAATACAGTGCTTTCTTAGGCTGTGAGGAAACCTGAGGTAAAAAAAATTTCTTCCCAGCTGTTGCTGTGGATACGAGGTCCCAGAGACCATCCCCAACAATTCCTCACCCTTATAAGGCAGATGTGCCTTTTAAAGTCAGCATCACCTGTCCACTGCCGGGTCCCTAATACCCTCCTGGCAGAATGGACATTGCATTAATTCTGGATGCCAGCCGGCAAATATCCCTCTGTGCATCCCTCATATATAAGACTACGTCTTTAATATGCTCTATGGTTAGCCAAATAGTATCCCTGTCCTGACAGGGTAACAGACCCCGCTGCAGCAGCACTATCCATGCTGAGGGTATCAGACCACGCTGCAGCAGCACTATTTATGCTGAGGCAAATGCAGGTCTCAGTATAGTACCTGAGTGTGTATATACAGACTTCAGGATAGCCTCCTGTTTTTTATCAGCAGGCTCCTTCAAAGTGGCCGTATCCTAAGACGGCAGTGCCACCTTTTTTGACAAACGTGTGAGCGCCTTATCCACCCTAGGGGATATCTCCCAACGTGACCTATCCTTTGGCGGGAAAGGGTACGCCATCAGTAACTTTTAGAAATTACCAGGAGAGAGCAGCCATAAAGTCGGTAAGTATGATTCAAATATGCTTATAAGCTTTAGGGCTGAATCCAGGGCCTTATTCAGAGCTCTCCTCACATGCTCGGGGATGCCCAGCACAGGGCAAGGTCGCCCAGTATTTGTTAGGCCGCCTCCCAATGCGTCCACAATTAGATTGACGCATTGTAACTAAGGTTGACCCTAGCTGCGCTGTTAGGCGGTCTGCCACCATTTTTTTCCGGAGAGGCTGTGTGTGACATTACACAGCCGCCCCGAAAATGGTTCCGGCTTGTCCCTGTTCGGGACGCCCCGCCACCTCAATGCCATCCCCTCCCCCTTGACAGCCACCGCTGTCAATCACACTGCAGCTGCTTCTCTCTGGGATGTGGCTTCAATGTGTAAGGTCGCGCACTGCAGCCAGTGTGCATGCGCAGACCAGATGGACGCGGCCGCTGCGTGCGGACATGTGGCTACGTCGATCTCAGAATCAGCCCCTCAATTAGGTGTGAAAAGCAGTTTTCACTGTAAAACCCGTGCATTTACTGCAAATCGTGAAAATTGCCTATTTAATTGCCTGCAAAAACAGATTTGCAGTAATTTTACCACAAATTGGAATTCACCACCTCTGAGCAGGTGAAAAGTTGGGAAAAATCTCTGTTTTAAGTTAAAAATGTCGGGATTTGGTTCAGAACCCCTGGGACACCCCCCTGAATGACTAATTAGGCACATAGAAGTTTTTAATTTATTTTTAATTAGCCAATGACAAGTCATTTTTGGGGTGAAAAAGTGCAAAATTATGGAAATTGGGGTACAAGGTATGGGACAGGTATATTCAGGTGGTTTATAAGTGGGACAAGTGTTTTTACGTTTGCAGGAAGGAGTAATCGGGGGTTTTTGGAACTAAAGTGGTGTAAAATTACCCATATGTATACTTCTACCCATTTTTATGTACCCCCAATGTAATTTTATCACTTATTTTGATGAAAAACACTTGCTTTCTATAATTTTTTTCACTTTAAAAAAAATGGATATAACAGCCATTTGACCCAATTTAAGTACCCAAAATACTTTTATTCTATGTTCTAACCAATAATAAACTTCTATACTGTTATCCAATGATAATTTAGCTTTTTTGTGGGGTACAGGCAGATTTACCCATTTTTCTCTTTTCACTGTCAACAACAATTTTCGCAGTAAACCCGTTTTTCGCAAGTTTGCAATTGAATAGGTGAATCACGGGAGCGCACATATTCACGAAAAAACTTTTTCCCCAGTAAAAAAAGCAGCAAAAGCCACAAATTGCACAATCGCGGTAAATTCAATTGAATTCAGCTCATAAAGATATGGCCGCTGTGGACACAGATTAAACTGTGAATTCGGCACACTTTCAGCAAGAACTCACACCTGCACTGTTGTAGCAAACGGGGACGCCCGTTAGAATTTATTGAGCTGGTGTTCAACAGTTTTTGTAAAGATACCGCTAATCACTCTGACTATTCCCTGCAAACTCCAGCATATATACCATCAGAGACATTGCTCATTATTATAACATCATAAATGCTTTCTCAGCTGGAGGATTTAAGCAATCTTGAGTTCATATGTTATCTATTCCTCTAGATATGTCTGGGTTGTGATGTACACAGTGATTTAAATATAGCTTTCAGCAGGTTGTATATACAAGTTGTGCTCATAAGTTTACATACCCTAGCAGAATTTGTGATTTTCTGGCCATTTGTCAGAGAATATGAATGATAACTCACAAACTTTTCTTTCATTCATGGTTAGTGGTTGGGTGAAGCCATTTATTGTCAAACAACTGTGTTTACTCTTTTTAAATCATAATGACAACAGAAACTACCCAAATGACCCTGATCAAAAGTTTACATACCCCAGTTCTTAATACCGTGGATTGCCCCCTTTAACATCAATGACAGCTCGAAGTCTTTTGTGGTAGTTGTGGATGAGGCTCATTATTTTCTCAGATGGTAAAGCTGCCCATTCTTCTTGGCAAAAAGCCTCCAGTTCCTGTAAATTCTTGGGCTGTCTTGCATGAACTGCCCATTTCAGATCTCCCCAGAGTGGCTCAATGATATTGAGGTCAGGAGACTGAGATGGCCACTCCAGAACCTTCACTTGATTCTGCTGTAGCCAATGACAGGTCGACTTGGCCTTGTGTTTTGGATCATTGTCATGTTGGAACGTCCAAGTACGTCCCATGCGCAGCTTCCGGGCTGATGAGTGCAAATTTTCCTCCAGTATTTTCTGATAACATGCTGCATTCATCTTGCCATCAATTTTGACCAAGTTTCCAGTGCCTTTGTAGCTCACACATCCCCAAAACATCAGCGATCCACCTCCGTGTTTCACAGTAGGAATGGTGTACCTTTCATCATAGGCCTTGTTGACTCCTCTCCAAATGTAACGTTTATGGTTGTGGCCAAAAAGTTCAATTTTGGTCTCATCACTCCAAATGACTTTGTTCCAGAAGTTTTGAGGCTTGTTTCTGTGCTGTTTGGAGTATTGTAAGCGGGATGCTTTGTGGCATTTGCGTAGTAATGGCTTTCTTCTGGCGACTCGACCATGCAGCCCATTTTTCTTCAAATGCCTCCTTATTGTGCATCTTGAAACAACCACACCACTTTTTTTCAGAGAGTCCTGTATTTCAGCTGAAGTTATTTGTGGATTTTTCTTTGCATCCCGAACAATTTTCCTGGCAGTTGTAGCTGAAATTTATGTTGGTCTACCTGACCGTGATTTGGTTTCCACAGAATCCCTCATTTTCCACTTCTTAATTAGAGTTTGAACACTGCTGATTGGCATTCTCAATTGCTTGGATATCTTTTTATATCCCTTTCCTGTTTTATACAGTTCAATTACCTTTTCCCGCAGATCCTTTGACAATTCTTTTGCTTTCCCCATGACTCAGAATCCAGACACGTCAGTGCAGCACTGGATGAAAGATGCAAGGGTCTTTCAGGAGTCCAGAAACTCACTGACCTTTTATACACACACACTGATTACAAGCAAACAGATCACAGGTGAGGATGGTTACCTTTAGTAGCCATTCAAACCCGTTTGTGTCAACTTGTGTGCATGTTATCAGGCCAAAATCTCCAGGGTATGTAAACTTTTGATCAGGGTCATTTGGGTAGTTTCTGTCGTCATTATGATTTAAAAAGAGTAAACACAGTTGTTTGACAATAAATGGCTTCACACAACCACAAACCATGAGTGAAAGAGAAGTTTGTGAGTTATCATTCATATTCTCTGACAAATGGCCAGAAAATCACAAATTCTGCTAGGGTATGTAAACTTATGAGCACATCTGTATCAGTGCGGTTATTGTGCTTACAAAGGTGCAGTGTGGAGATAATTGTATCACATAATTTATGTTACATTGTTTCATATATGTGTTAGTGTAGCCACTGTGCTAGCTGTGTTTAGTAATATCAATTATTGTGGAGGTTGCTTCAAAGTCCACATGGAATTTTTATAAATTAGGTGGTATTATCAGATTTTATGTGTTAATGTTTTACAATTAATTTTTAATAAAGAGTCTTTATTCTGGACAGCGCTTTCATTTTCTCTTTATGTATCTATACTAAATTGGGAATCAACAACCCATTTACCTTGAGAGCAGCAGTCCTTAATTAAGGCGAGGAGAATTAATTTGTCTACATTTGCTTTTTCTGATAGTTGGGACAGCTGACACACATTTTAGCTTAGCGCTTTTTTTCTTTGGTTGAACTCTAAAGATAAAATGAATTTCCCACTGGTGCATTGGCACTATATTCTCTTCATTCCATTAAGAACAGTAAATAAACTGCTGTGACATCGCTGGCCCCTCCCCTGTATGCATTACCCAATCCACACTGAGCACTTCTGCAAAGTAAGGCTGCGTATCAGTCAGTCACTGTCTACTCAGTGGTTCCCAAACTTTTTTGAATCACGGCACCCTAGAGTATCAGAATTCTTTTCGCTGCACCCCTAAGCCAAAAGTTTCTTATTGAGAAATGTAGAAAAAAAATTATTAAATTAAGTAAATTGTATTTATATGTCATCTTTAGTTTTAATTATGTGGTGAGGGACCGGTGTGGATTGTTGGGTCGACAGTAACTAGGTCGACAGTCAGGGCCGTAACGAGGTGTGTGCAGAAGGTGCATTGCCCACAGCGCACTTGCCCTGTGGGCGCACCTTCTACATACACCCGAGTGGCCGCATATCCCTCCCGCTGACGGCCGCCCTCCCGCTCCCCTGTTCCTGGCGCCCGCAGCAGCCCCAAGCTCCGACCAGCTGGAGCCGCTGATCGTTCGCTGTCACATTGTGTAAAGTTAGCCGCAGCGCTGAACAGGATATCCCTCCTGCGCTGCTGCGCTCCCGCGGCCTGCACTGTCTCTGCCTGTGAAGTGGACAGACTGTACAGAGGAATCAGGAGCCGGCAACAGCGCTGGAAGAACGTACACATCATGTAAGTGCCTACACAGACACTACACTACACTATATTACACTACACTTTACTACAGTACACTACACCACACTATACTACCCTAAACTACACTATACAACTCTACACTATACTACAGTACACTTCACTACAGTACACTACACTACACTACACTCTAAGTGTAGGGGGGGTGTAAGGGGGAATCTGCCTGCCGTACTGTGTAAAAGGGGGACTCTGCCTACCATAATGTGTAAAAGGGGGAATCTGCCTGCTGTACTGTGTAAAAGGGGGACTCTGCCTGCCACAATGTGTAAAAGGGGACCTATCCTGCCTTAATGTGTAAAAGGGGGACTCTGCCTGCCGTAATCTGTGTAAGTGGCGCTACTGTGTGGCATAATATGCATTTGGTATTATTTTGTGGCCACGCTTCTTTCCCATGAAGCCAAACCCCTATATTTTTGGCACGCGCCTACGGCGCACACTGGCCCTATTTTAAATATCCCTCACAATGGCGCACAACACCAAAAATAATTAAAAGTCCTTACTCCATATAATAGGGATTCTTTCTCCTTCAGAAGACCTAGGCCAGTATTTACTAAAAATCCGAGTTTTGCCGATTTGTGTTTTTTTTTCTAAGTCCCAATCCGGGAATTCACTAAATAGAAAACTCGGCAGTGTCTGGTCTATTCGTAATGGTTTGATTGGCAAAGTTCTGAAATACGAATGAATAGACCATCGGTCAAACGCGGCTGTTATTTCATACAATACGGGTATTCACTATTCATTCGTATTTGGGTTTTAGTCTCTGAGTGCTCAAGTGCGGGTCTATTTTTTTGTGAATCGTTAAAAAAAGCAGCAAAAAAATAGACCTGCTTTTTCCAGTCGAGTTTGGATAACCATGCACAGATCAGTGAGATCTGTGCATGGTTATCTATGGGAAAGGGTCTGTTTAGTGTAAAAACAGAAAAAAAAATTGCGTGGGGTCCCCCCTCCTAAGCATAACCAGCCTCGGGCTCTTTGAGCCGGTCCTGGTTGAAAAAATATGGGGGGAAAAATGACAGGGGTTCCCCCATATTTCATCAACCAGCACCGGGCTCTGCGCCTGGTCCTGGTTCCAAAAATACGGGGGACAAAAAGCGTAGGGGTCCCCCGTATTTTTAAAACCAGCACCGGGCTCCACTAGCCAGGTACATAATGCCACAGCCGGGGTACACTTTTATAGTGGTCCCTGCGGCGCTGGCATTACATACCCAACTAGTCACCCCTGGCCGGGGTACCCTGGAGGAGTGGGAACCCCTTAAATCAAGGGGTCCCCCCCTCCAGCCACCCAAGGGCCAGGGGTGAAGCCCGAGGCTGTCCCCCCCATCCAAGGGCGGCGGATGGGGGGCTGATAGCCAAGTGTAAAAAATGTGAATATTGTTTTTAGTAGCAGTACTACAAGTCCCAGCAAGCCTCCCCCGCAAGCTGGTACTTGGAGAACCACAAGTACCAGCATGTGGTGGAAAACCGGGCCGCTGGTACCTGTAGTACTACTACTAAAAAAATACCCCCCAAAAAACAGGACACACACACACCGTGAAAGTATAAGTTTATTACATACATGCACACCTCCAAACATACATACTTACCTATGTTGACACGAGGCTCGGTCCTCTTCTCCATGTAGAATCCTCGGGGTACCTGTGAAAAAAATTATACTCACATAATCCAGTGTAGCTTCTGTCCTTTGTATAATCCACGTACTTGGCTAAACAAAGAAACGAAAACCCGACCACGCACTGAAAGGGGTCCCATGTTTACACATGGGACCCCTTTCCCCGACTGCCAGGACCCCCCCTGACTCCTGTCAAAGAGGGTCCCTTCAGCCAATCAGGGAGCGCCACGTCGTGGCACTCTCCTGATTGGCTGTGTGCTCCTGTAGTGTCTGTGAGGCAGCACACGGCAGAGATACAATGTAGCGCCTATGCGCTCCATTGTATCCAATGGTGGAAACTTTGCGGTCAGCGGTTGACCGAAAGTAACCTCACCTCCAGGGTACTCCGGCCAGGGGTGACTAGTTGGGTATGTAATGCCAGGTCCGCAGGGACCACTATAAAAGTGTCCCCCGACTGTGGCATTATGTACCTGGCTAGTTGAGCCCGGTGCTGGTTTTAAAAATACGGGGGACCCCTACGCTTTTTGTCCCCCGTATTTTTGGAACCAGGACCAGGCGCAGAGCCCGGTGCTGGATGATGAAATATGGGGGAACCCATGTCATTTTTCCCCCCATATTTTGTCAACCAGGACCGGCTCAAAGAGCCCGAGGCTGGTTGTGCTTAGGAGGGGGGACCCCACGCATTTTTTTCCAGAATTTTAAAGACTTTAAACACCTTTTTAAGGTACACAATGAAGCCCTGCACGGATCTCACAGATCAGGCCGGGATTCCTTGTGTTTTGTCAGGCAGTGTTTTACTCATCACTCCCGTAAAACACTGCCTGACATTACGAATCGCATCGACATCGGAAAATACGAATTGTGAAAAGTCGGCAGCTTAGTGAATGACCGTATCAGGATTCAAAAAGTTGCAGTAAAATGCACCCGATACCATTCGAGATCAAACACCCTTCAAAACGGCAAAAACACGAATCTTTGTAAATATACCCCCTAGTGTCCGAAAAGCTTTAAGCTGGTGATACCATTCAAGGAACTACTGGATTGGACCCACGACTTACCTGTGAAGGAGAAAGAATCCCGGGCTTTCGGACTTCCATTCCTTTTGCGATCTGGGAGGGTAACACTGTGGTGTCTAAGCTGATCCAATCCTATATCCACCGGAATTGTGTGGTTACATGCTTTTTATTATATGTTTTATGTGAGTGTAATGTAATAAAAATTCTGTCATTTGTCCAGACAGCATTGCACTAGATTTTATTTCTTTTTATCTTTGAGATTTGGAAATCGACTACAGGCCCGTACACAATGGTCGATATATTGGCCGTTCTCTTGAACGGCCGATATATCGCGGGAGCGTCGGCCAGTGTGTACGGGCGATACGTCTGTGAACTCCGTTGTTCACAGACGTATCGCGTCGGCTGCGCAGCACAGCCGACGGCCAATATATCTAACGATATATTGGCGCGTCGCTGTGTGTGTACGGGGCGGTCGTCCGACCGCCCGTACACATGATGCGGCGGCCGGCGGTGATTGACAGGTGAACTGGGCGGGCGTGTGTACACGCCCGCCCAGTTCATGACGTCAGTCCCCCGACGGATCGGGCAGTGTGTATGCACAGCCCACTGCCCGATCCGTCCATAGATATATCTGCAGATCAATTGATCTGCAGATATATCTACTAGTGTGTACCCACCTTAAGAGTCTACATATGGAAATATCTCTGACAAACGGACATTAATTACCTCAAGAGAATAAGAATTGTGTTCATCTGTGGCTCCCTGTTATGTGGAGTAAGGACTTTTCATTATTTTTGGTGTTGTGCCCCATTGTGAGAGATTTTTGTAAAAATGTGTCTATTTTCTGTGGTTATTTGTGGGGAACTGCTTTTCTCCCATAGGCTGCATTTCGCCTAGTTGCGCAGTTAAGATCATCCGTATATTTTAACCTATTTTAAATATGATGTGGGGGGGGGGGGGGCGATGCCGACACCTGAAATAGGTCGACACGGTCATTGGGTTGACATGGCAAAAGGTGGACATGAGTTTTTCATTATTTTTTGTGTCGTTTTCTTCGTAAAGTGACCGGGAACTCCAATTAGTGCACTGTGTCACCTTGCATGGCTCGCTTGGCTCGCCATGCTTCGGGCAAGGTCAGGACAGGTTACTATTCCCAATCGTAGACCACATGGATCGTATGAAAAAGTATACAAAAAATTATGTGAAAAACTCACGTCAATTTCCCCATGTGTCGATATTTGCCATGTCGACCTAATGCATGTCGACCAATAGTGGTTGACCTAATGAGTGTCGACCTAAGTGTTGTCGACCTAAAGACCGGATACCGCGAGGGACAAGATCTGTTTCTGTTTGTCCACATTTTTTATGAATGGCAGACGCCAGCACTGGTTTTGCATATCACATTGACCATATATAGGGGTCTATTCATGAAGCAGTGAAAACTGTGGAGAAGTGAGCCAGTGGTGAAGTTGCCATTGGCAACCAATCAGCTGCTCTGGTTAATTTTACAGTATGCAAATTATAAATGTTACTTCAATGCTGATTGGTTCTTCTCCACTGGCTCACTTCTCCACAGTTTTCACTGCTTCATGAATAGACCCCATAATTTGAATTAGTCCTGGACCAGCAACTCGACGCACGCACAGCTTGGGAACCGTTTCAGGAATTATAGCCGGGAAACCTATAAACACCTAGCAACAAATGTAAGTACTCGGCCACTGATCATTCTTGTGTGTAGCCATTTCCAGATGGAATACAAGGGAACCAAGCAATTCAGATATTAAATGCTCTGTTTGGCAACAGCCCCAAACTCTATCCCACAGAATTTATGACAACCGAACACTGCAGGAAGAGGGGAATACTGGCAGAGATCCATTTGTTAATGAATTAAACAACACAAAACCTCATTACATAAACAGCAATAAAATCAGATTCTTGTAGCTCTGAAACACCGGCAAAACTTTCCCATTTGTCATGGTCACTGAGACAGAGCGCCGTGCTTGTATCCTGCATGTCGTGTCACGGAGACATGTTTCAAGGTTAAGTGACTGTCTAGATATTGGTACATCTGACCACATAATGCCGGGTCACAGAGGCCCCCAGAGCTGCAGTGTCTGTGATTCATGGCTTCACATAAATGTAACTTAAAGCATTATTACTTATACTGAGCAGAACAGTCGCAGAGAGATTTCTCATGCTTAAAGTGTATTCTCGTGTTCTGTGTGTACTTCCCAATAGAGATCAATTATTTATTTAAATGAGGCACAAGGTAGGATGGATCCATGTTATTTACACCACATTCTGACCCTAATGTCTGCATGTTACAGCAGAAACAGACCAGGCAGTGTTTTTCCAATCTCCAGCTGTCCCGTTCTGGTGAGCGAATCAGTCCCTATGAACTGACGGTTATGAATGAAAACACCACAAGAGCGACAATCTTTGATATACTGTACACAATCAACCCTGCCTGACTCCAACAATCATGTCATTGTCAAAGTCACATAGATCGCATTATTTTCCCACTGGCAGACTGATCAACAACTGAACTTCTTGACCAAGTTTTTATGCATTGACTTACAACAACATAATTGACTTATTAGATATTTGCAGTAACAAGCAGGTGTAACGATGTACTGTATCCAATACCTCTTTCAGACCGCCTGAGGCGGGTCGCACCCGGGAGCCTGACGTGGTTGCTTCCCGCGTGCAACACGCCTCAGGCCATTCACCGCCGCAGTCCCTAACCCGGCATATTGCCAGGTTGGTGATGTCAGCAGTGACACGGTGGGAGGCGGCGCTTAGAGAATCATATGATCTCCAAGCACCGCCCGTCCGCACAGAGTGAACGGGAAATGGGTCTCATCTACCTGGCTCCCGTTCACACAGCACAGCGAGCCGGATTGAACACGTCTTCAACCCTGCTCACTACCCATGTTGGAATACCGGGTCGCTCGACCTGGATTATTCCAACTGGGCTCTTTCAGACAGCACAGCAACACAGGTTATGCGTGCTCACGTGCAATAACCCGTGTTAAAAGCTGGCGGTCTGAAAGGGGTATTATAAAGTGTCCACTGAATGTAAGTACAGTATACTTACACTTCCTCCTATGTACCTTCACATGACTTGGTGCTACACGTGCCAGGAAGCGCTGAGACACTATGTGGTACAGCCTGATAGCAGCGGCTGCACCTGATTAGACTTGCAGCAGCTGTGGCCAGCGCAGTGTAAAAGGAGGAGGCCACATACAAAGACATACTTCAGTTTTTAGCTAGATGAATTCAGTGCGCCCCCCATGTGCCGGTACTCTTTGGCAGCCACCTAAAGCTGCCTAATAGTAGAGATGACCCTGAGTGTGCACCACCTATATACGGGTGGCCTTCAGTTTGCCGGCGGTCGGGCTTCTGGCGACCAGCATACCGGCTCCGGAATCCCGACCGCCGGCATACCGACAGCTTTTCTCCCTCTTGGGGGTCCACGACTTACCAGGAGGGAGAATAGATAGAGTTGCGCGCCACCGTGCCAGCAGCGTGGCGAGCGCAGCAAGCACGCAAGGGGCTCATTTGCGCTCTCCCAGCTGTCGGTATGACGGCGGTCGGGAGATCGGCGCCGGTATGCTGCCCGCCGGGAGCCCGACTGCCAGCATAACATACTACACCCCTATATACAGTATCTGTGTGCCACCTGTATACAGTATGTTTGTACCACCTATATACAGTATGTGTGCGCCACCTATATACAGTATGTGTGTGCCACCTATATACAGTATGTGTGTGCCACCTACATACAATATGTGTGCGCCACCTATATACAATATGTGTGCGCCACCTATATACAAGTATGTATGCACCACCTATATACAGTATGTGTGCACCACCTATATACAGTATGTGTGCACCACCTATATACAGTATGTGTGCACCACCTATATACCGTATGTGTGCGCCACCTATATACAGTATGTATGCACCACCTATTTACAGTATGTGTGCACTACCTATATACAATATGTGTGCACAATTAGGCACTACCTAGAGGGCACCATTCTTCTCTAATACAGATATATGTGTGTGTGAATGTGAGACTTTTATGCTAGCTAAATTATAGAAGGACTGCAGTATACAGTATGCACGGGAAAGTCGATGAGATTAAACAATGAGATATCCTAGGAATAGCATAGAGATAGTATGTGTATTGTAACATATTTAATATTATTACAATGTGACATTGTAATAAAGCTGAATCGATTCTGAATTGTCTATATAACCTTCGCACACTGATGCTGAACACTACTGGTTTTCACATGTCTGAAAGATCCACTGTTCATATGTTCATATTTCATGGTCTTAATATGTCACTAAAACCTCTTTCAGACGGGCTGCCGGGAATTTGCTGGGTCTAGCAAGCCAGCAAATTCCCGGGTCTCAGCCCCGAACCTGGTAAAGAGCAGGATCGCGGACACAGGACGTCTCAGCCCGGAACCTGGTAAAGAGCAGGGTCGGGGACACAGGACGTCTCAGCCCCGAACCTGGTAAAGAGCAGGATCGCGGACACAGGACGTCTCAGCCCCGAACCTGGTAAAGAGCAGGATCGCGGACACAGGACGTCTCAGCCCCGAACCTGGTAAAGAGCAGGATCGCGGACACAGGACGTCTCAGCCCCGAACCTGGTAAAGAGCAGGATCGTGGACCCAGGACGTCACAGCCCGGAACCTGGTAAAGAGCAGGATCACGGACCCAGGACGTCACAGCCCCGAACCTGGTAAAGAGCAGGATCGCGGACATAGGACGTCTCAGCCCGGAACCTGGTAAAGAGCAGGATCGCGGACCCAGGACGTCACAGCCCCGAACCTGGTAAAGAGCAGGATCGCGGACACAGGACGTCTCAGCCCCGAACCGGGTAAAGAGCAGGGTCGGGGACCCGGGACGTCACAGCCCGGAACCTGGTAAAGAGCAGGGTCGGGGACCCGGGACGTCTCAGCCCCGAACCTGGTAAAGAGCAGGATCGCGGACCCAGGAAGTCACAGCCCGGAACCTGGTAAAGAGCAGGGTCGGGGACCCGGGACGTCTCAGCCCCGAACCTGGTAAAGAGCAGGATCGCGGACACAGGACGTCTCAGCCCCGAACCTGGTAAAGAGCAGGATCGCGGACACAGGACGTCTCAGCCCCGAACCTGGTAAAGAGCAGGGTCGGAGACCCGGGACGTCACAGCCCGGAACCTGGTAAAGAGCAGGATCGCGGACACAGGACGTCTCAGCCCTGAACCTGGTAAAGAGCAGGGTTGGGGACTCGGGACTTCGTCCTGGAAGTTTGCTTTCACACACTGTAAATTCCTGGGTTGCTGCACGTACATTTGTGTGAAAGGGGTATACATTGGAGTCTATCTGATACACTATCACTGTTACTAGTTCAGAGAAAGGCATAGTGTAGTATACACTACTATACGCAGCAGATTCTCAGTGTAGCTATTCATGGTGAACCTTTAATTAAGCATTTCATTTTTTTTCCATTTTCTAACTGCACAATGGGCCTAATTCAGACCGTGTGACGTCACACAGCCATCCGCTGCGGCCTGCCCCCTGCACGGTCCGGCCACGCCTGCGATGGCCAGACCGCGCCCACAAAACGGCGTACGAACGCCGCCGTGCCACCCCCTCCCGTCCAGCAACCACCTCTGCCTGTCAATCAGGCAGAGGCGATCGCTAGGCAACGACAGCCATGCGCCGGTACACTGTGGCGCTGGCGCATGCGCACTTCTGAAATGATCGCTGCGATGAACGGCAGCGTGCGATCAGGTCAGAATGACCCCCTATATAGGTAGAAGGAACATTGAGAGTCATTCAGATCCCCAAGGATCTGCAACATCATACTGCATGCTGGACCCGTTCTGCGGGTGCACTAACGGGTCCTGCGATGTAGGAAGCTGGACAGCAGCAGGCTGTCAGTCATTGGTAGTCTGCTGTCGTTTTGAGGGTGGGAAGGGTGTTTCCCAACACGTCCTCAGTCCCCGCCCCCCCCCTTTAGAGGGATGGAAGAGGCCAGGGATCTCCATGGTTTCCTGGACAGAGAGTGATCCGATGCCTGCATTCTAGGACGCAGGTGAGATCACTACTGCATCAGGAGGCATCTGCTTGTAACAGACACCTCCTGCTGCATCACCATACAGCGCTATCACTGCTGCTTCCAAGGAAGCATCTGAATGACCCTCACTGTGCCATAGAGTGGTAAGAAAGGGAGCTTGATGCTAAGACCGAAAGTACAGCTCTAACTAGGGTGTAGTATGTTATGACGGCGGCCGGGATCCCGACCACCGACATGCCGGCAGCTGGGCGAGGGCAAATAAGCCCCTTGCGGGCACGGTGCGCCATGCTGTTTATTCTCCCTCCAGGGGAGTCGTGGACCCCCAAGAGTGAGAACAGTTGTCGGTATACTCAGCGCCGGGATCCCAACAGCTGGCATAGTGAATACCACCCCTCTAACTATACAGTATGTAACCAATATAAATATACAACATAGTAAGATACACATTTACCAGTTGTCTCAGATATTCCTGAATTGTGTTGGGGTAGACCAGCACGCTGACTGCAACCAGGGAGTTGAGGGCAAAGTCAAATATTTGGTAGCAAAAGAATGGGATAATCCAAGCAGCATGTTGCTGTAGGTAGAAGAGGAGAAAGCAATTAAAGGTACTATATAAAAAACCCATTTACAGTAAATTCACTGTATATTTTAATCAGTGTCTGTATCAGAATTCAGTTTAAGATCCTGAGTATACATTTAGCAGCCACCACAGAGTGAATATACACCATAGCCATTGTATGTCCATTATAGATTGTAAGGCAATAGTAGGGTACCTTCAGATGTCTGGTGGGGTGGCTAAACAAAAAATAAAAAAGACAC
Source organism: Pseudophryne corroboree (assembly GCF_028390025.1). NCBI lineage: Eukaryota > Metazoa > Chordata > Amphibia > Anura > Myobatrachidae > Pseudophryne > Pseudophryne corroboree. The sequence goes on from NC_086448.1 coordinate 751,529,866, forward strand.
ACTGATAGGGCAGAAGAAAAGTTGTCAAGACACCCTAAAAATAGAAATTATTTCACAAATTAATAATAAATAAGATGTATCATCAGAAAGACTTGTACAAAAACATATAACAATGGTGAAGTGGAAAGGCTGCAATGCCAAGTTAGTTACATACTTTTTCCCCCTAGGTAGAGAGGATTGCGACTGAGATACAGCATGGGTTTTTCCTCTCCATCTAATTTTTTGAGAAAGCACTGCGCCTAGACCTGCTCCCAAGGCATCAGTCAGCAGACAAAATCTTTTACTGAAATCGGGTGCTTGTAGTATTGGCGCTGTGCATTAAGCCATCCTCAGGTCCTTCTAGGCAGCTTCTGCTGACTCAAATCAGCATATCTTGTCTGAACAGATCTTTTTAAGAAGCTCCATGAGTGGTGCGGCTCAAGTAGCACAGCTCTCCACGAATCAAGCCAACAAGTGTCCTTAGTTGGGTCTTTGTATCTGTCTTGGACCAGTTCTTTATGACTTCCACCATAACAACTTGGGCTTTGACCTTCTTACATCTGACTACAGTACATATCGCAGATATTTTGTATCTGACATGGCTGATGCACATTTTTCTGGATTGGCAGTAAGACCATGCACCCTTAGGGATTCCAACACAGCCTTCTCTTTGGAAAGATGCAACTCCCAATCCTGTGTACAGGTGACTATGTCATCTAGATACACAGTAGCATATTCCCTATGCAGTTTTAAGAGCTTATCCATAGCCTTCTGGATTGTGGGAGGTGCACCATGCAGCCAAAAGGCAATACCTTATACTGGAATAAGCCCTCAGGTTTAGAGAATGCAGTCTAGTGCTTGGAAGAGGCTGTCAGGGGTAACTGCCAATATTCCTTTGTGAGGTCTAAAGTGGTCAGATATTTACTTCTGGCTAAGTTCTCCATCGGTTCATCTATCTGTGGCACAGGATATGTATCAAAATTAGAGACTTTATTCAAACTTCTAAAGTCACTGCAAAAGCGTATCGTCTGATTGGATTTCGGGACTATTACAAAAGGGCTATTCCACTTGCTGATGGATTCTTCCACAACTCCTAGTTGAATCAAATTTTCAACTTCTTGCTTTACTGCAGCCCGTCTAGCCTTGGGTATATGGTAGGACCATTGCACATCTACTACCCCAGGGGGTGTGATTATATCATGTGCTATAAGAGCGGTATGCACAGGAATAGGAGAAAAGACATCCCTCTTCCAAGCCACCATTTCTACCACCTGTTGCCTTAGAGGCATTGCAAAGAAGGACTCAATAGGTTCCTCACAGTCCTCTGTTTTAATGGCTACCATTGAAGGCACAGGGACTTCCTCATGGCAAGGTTTTAGCGGGTTGACATGATACATTTGTTCTACCCACCCTCTACCCAGCTGATGGACTCTATAGTTCACTATTACTGCAGCTAATAGGATACCACCCTTAGAGGGAGCCAACAAGGGCTACCCTATTAGCCCCGTAGCCTGGCACTTATCAGGGATGTTGCTTTGCGTGCAGAACCCCCGATAACCACCCACAAGAGACCTGTTTTTTGATGGCAACACATGGGTCCACTAACTTCTCATGGATCCAATGTGTTATTGCCCAATAACGGGTGAGTTACTGCATGGAAAAATGGGCTGTAATTGGATAGTCCGATAGTATTATCAGGCTAAAAGCCGGTTATTACCATGGAGCGAATCACTGCATGTAATAAGATGCCGCTATTTGTGTTGTTTCACCAGAAGACCTATTTGTCTCATCCTCATATACTGTAGTTGTGCAACAAATTGAACAACATTTGGTTCTTTGGGCTTTTGTTGCTCCCAGCCTTCCTTGAGGATGTCGACATTGATCCCTAGGTTGTATTCCATACAAGAGCTCAAACCAACTGAACCCTTTTGAGGCTGGTGATACTTGTCATACAGCGAACATTAGGAAAGTAAGGATTGTATCCCAGTTTTTTCTTTCTTGAGTCACTTCCCATTTAATCATTTGCTGTATAAGCACTCCACCAGCCCAACCATTTGTGGATGGTAGAACAAGGTGTAAAGGGTCGTTATGCCAAGTAATTGTCTTAACTCTTTCATTTATTTTGACATGAAAGGAGTGCATTGGTCAGTTAAAATTTCTTTTGGAATATCCAACCTCATATAAAGAAGTAGTAGCTGCTTAGCTATAGTACTTGACTTGATATTTCACAATGGAATAGCTTCCAGATAGCGTGTGGCATAATCAAGTATTACCAAAATGTATTGGTGTCCAATGGACCCACCAGGTCCATGCCTATTCCCTCAAAGGGAACTTGAGCCACTGGAATAGGAATCAAGGGGGCCCTGTAATTAGGTTTTGTAGATGTTTTCTGACATACTGGGCAGGACAGGCAGAACTTTTCTACTTCTATATGTATTCCTAAACAGTAGAACCTAAGCAACAGTCTATCTAAGGTCTTTTCTTCACCCAAATGTTCCCACAAAGATATGTGTATGCAGCTTTCAAAATAAAAGAACATGTACCTGCGGTATCAACAGTTGATCAACATTTTTACCTTGAACAACAACTGCTGCTTACAACAAATCTGAATTTACAAAACCATATGGTACACCTTCTGCCGGCCTGGCTGAAATTAGTCTTCGAATTGGGGACCTGCCCTCAGTTTCCTTTGTTGGCATCAAAGGTTCCACAACAATGTCCCTGACCAATGTTTGCTTTTCTTGTCTTCTTGGGCCAGATTTGGGAAGAGTATCGGTCATGGACCTGTATCCAGAATCCCTAAAACGACAGTTCTGTTGACTCTCTTCCTGAATCCAGTGAGAGTTGGACATGTTCCTAAGGTTGTACGTTCGGCCAGTGTATCAGTTGCCGACATGTGCAGCTGGATCCAATCAGCGATAACCTCCTGAAATAAAGGAATGTCTCACCCCAGAATAAGGGGGTATGGTAGCTTTGAGGCTATGGCTGCACTACCTTAACTGTTTGACTTTTTATAGTAAGCAGTAGGCAAACCTGCTTATATTCTTCTGTAGTTCCATGAATGCATAGCACTTTCACCTTAAGCAACCTTGCAAACACTTCTTTGGAACAACAGAACTAGAGTCTAATGTTAGCTTGCTCCCAGAGTCCACCAGGGCTAACACACCCTGTTGGTTTATTAGAACAGTCATCCAAAACAGTAATAGATCCCCTGTAGAGGTGGACATGGTGCAGTAAGTAGGAAACATGGGACCCAGCTGAGCAACCGTTCCTGGGTTCCCGACAGCTTGGTTATTCAACAAGGAAATGCCCATGTTTGCCACATACAAATTACTGAGGTGGAGAGACTTTGCCTGCTGGCTCTGCTGTCAGCAATGTCGACCTTTGCCTTGGCAACAGTTTTAGATTCCCTTCTGGAGCCTTAGACATGTTACAGTGTCGAATATCAGTCTATTGTCGTGGCCTGGTCATGGTAAGTCTGCAGATCCACTTGCAGCACCCACCTCTTTAAGATCCGATCAAGTCCACAGATACAGTGATCAATGGCTAGAATCTCCAAACATCTAGGTGAATTGGTTTCTGGCTACAACCAGATCGTTAATATTCTGGAAAGTTCTGCCAGATGCGAACGAGCTGCTTTACCCTTGATGGAATGCCAAACATGGAAGTGCTGAACTTTCCGTGGTCCAGTCACTCTTATCCGGGCGAAAAGCTCAATTTTTCTTGCTGATAATTAGAAACCTGCTCATCAGACAAATCAACATAGGGCCACATAGCTTCACCAGATATGGTTCCAGCTTTTCCGCCAGACTTTTGGTTGCCTTTTAAGCCTCATGGCAGTTCTCTCAATGGCTAAGAGATAGGCCACCACATCATCCGAGGAGGTCGTTTTCATGCAGCCGGCCTATGGTGTAACAGATGATCCGATACTGCGCCCTAGCAACTGGGATAAGAAATGCAGCAAGAGGAGTGGCGCCCCCTGCTGCATTACTATATTAGTGCTATCGCTGCTGCTTCTATGTTAGCAGCAGCAATAGCAACTCCAATTGATGTTGGAATGTATGGAGCACAAAAATTAAAAACCCTCAGCTGCGAAGGAGCTAAAGCCTTAAAATGTCAGCTATAATGTGAATCAAAGTTACAGAACTTCTGTATATCAAATGCTCAAATGCAATCCTATCTATGCAGTTTACAGTGGGAAAAAAAGGGTCAGTCACTGTGAAATCTGAGACTGAAGGCAGATGCCCTCTTTATCGTGAGATTATGGAACAACCTCTGGGATACCTGCTACTTACCTTGTAGGCACCATATGTGGCCATCGCACAGATTAGAATCATTAGGAGGGAGATAGAAGTAGCGATGCACATATCTAGACAGAGGGAGATGAATAGAAGATGAAACAAACATCAGTACATAACACATATGAAAATCAAATGTCATAAGCAATTTATTATAAAAGGCAAAGAGTATAATGCTTTGAAAGCATCAAGGTGTATCAATGGAGAACATGCTTCCATAACAATGTCAGCCATTTCCAGCAATGGTCCCTAATTTTATCCAAATTCCAATATCTCTCTTTCCAAACCATCCCTTAAGCGCTCCACTGATGTTACTGGTCCAAGCAAAGAAATACCATATGCTCCCACTGATAAGACATTCCTGGCCTGAGTCAGAGGTGGACTATGCTGCGATGCCTAATGACGCAATGTGCCCACCCTGCCCTTGCTACACCTTTCCACGCCAGGCTCCGCGACTCATCGCTATGTGATCCTGCAGAAGTGCCACCAACCCTAGAGCCCATTTAGAGTCAGAAGTTGTAGTAGGGCCCATAAATTAAATCTTTAAATGCCCGGTGGTGACCAGTGGCGGCTCCAGAGGTTGGGCTGCAGCGCACTTCATATTTCAAAGAGGGGAGCCACACCAACTGCCACCAACTGTCACCCCAAACTGACTCACTGGCAGTTGGTGTGGCTCCCCTGTTTGAAATTTGGAATGCGCTGCAGCCCCACCTCTGGATCCGCCACTGGGACTCAGTGTTTCTTGGGACTATTCAGAATGCCACTGTTTCCCACACTGTCTTCAGGCACCCTAACAGTCCAGGTTTTAAAGATATTAAAGACTCAAGACAATTTGGGACTCCAGATTCTCAAGGCATTGCCACGTCCCTAGAGGGATTGCAGGTGCTAGGACACCCCCAACTGACCTCCTCTTACAACAAAAAACACATGCTTATGGTATCTGCCCCCCTGCATGCAGCACTCTATCACTATACTGAGCAGGAAAAAATCTATCAACTTCCCGCAAACTGGTATAAACATACCCACCAAGAGATGGCAGCGACTGTCTTGGTTTTTATGGAGATAGTCACAGCCCTAATTCGAGGAGACTGTCCCATCAAAATTGAGACAGTTAGAAACTACTATAGGTTTGGCCTTGGTTCACATACACAATGCCGTACATATAGTACAGCAGCGGTTATTATGTACGGGATAGCCTTCTTCTCCAGACCTCAGTTAGGATACTGTGCCCGGAAGAGCTGACACAATAAGGAAGGATTTCCCATAAAGGAGAGGAGGTGCAGCGATGAGTCACGGAGACCATAATGATTTGAGCCCCACTAGAGCTAGTTTTATTATCCCAGATGTAAATCTGATTTTATTCCCACTGCCATGTTAGAAGCAGAATAAATTGAGTTAACTGCTGTCCTCACAGCTGTTCTCCAAGGTAAAATAAAGAATACTTTACACAATGACAGAGTGGACATTATATTAAAGAGCAGTAATAAGAATTATTTATGTCCTCATAGACTGAGAACGATCATGGTACAATAATCACCCCCTGAGTTCTGATCAGGGATTAACCAAGTGAAAAGAAAATCTCAGGCAGATCCCTTTATAGATTCCATTGTAATTAATCTTCTTGTCTTAATTCCGTGCAGCAGCAATGCGATTGCATGGAACTGTTCTGTCTTGTGGGCGTGTAGTATGAGCTCTTGTGGGCGTGTAGTCTGAGCTCCATGCTGTTCTGATGGTGCGTGTGGGGAAGTGATGCCTATTTCTGATGGATCTCTTGCACCTAGCTGGTGCAACTGCCGATACTATAGGTGATTATTGTGGCTGTTGCCGGAAAATCAGTGAGCAGAGCAGCTTCCCACTTGGTGCCTCACGGATCCTTGTAATAACCGTACAGAATCTTGCATTAGCATAAGCTTCCGCGGCATCACGCACACACAGCCACTTTGGGCTGTAGCTGCTTGTTTGCAGTGGTTTAGCGGCCACCTGTCTTATTTATTCAATTAATAAAAGCTGTTTCTTTATACCATCAGTCTTGTTGTGTCTTATTTCAGCCGGCTAACGTTGGTTGGAGCGGCGGATGGGGTTAAGGATAGTTTTTGTATGCCAATTTCAAGCCATGAACCACTCGGTGATCTATGTAAATAACATGGCTCCACTGCGTGCCTGGACTGGGTTCACTTTCATTTTAAATACTTACTGGCATCATCCATGAAGTCAAACTCATTTCTCAGTTCATTGCTCGGAAGGTGGTACAGGTCTGGGTCAGCAAGGGCGCTCAACAGGATGAGAAGGACCACTGAATTTATTATCTGTGAAGAAAGAAGTGACAATAATCAAACTATGTCTTTGTTGTAGTTACTTCAAGATATAAAATATAGTTTTAGCTACAGCTAAATGTTGTAATAAAGTTTATTGTAGGCGTGCTGATGAGCACATTTATACCCCAAAGATGGGGAGACTGAGTCTGGCCAGAAAAGCACGGATGAATGTTTTATAGCTGTAACAGAACTTGCAGTGCTGAATAGTTTTATTTTCAGCAGGGGGGAGGGAGGGAGTTGTTGAACAGAAGGCCCATTGAGAAGCCACAGTGTTCATCACCCCATTCTGATATGTCACATGGAGTTCAGGGCGTAAAATGGCTTCCCGGGTACCGGGGGTGGGGTCGGGGAGGGGGGCAGAGGTTTAATATTCAGCTCTCTCCATATGTGAGAGGCTTGATATAAATTATACAACATTCTTTCCACTGTGTATGACCGGGTAATATAAGAGAACCACAGCCCAGCACTGAAATAAGCCGGCCAGGTATATGACCGGGTAATATACGAGCACACACAGCCTAGCACTGAGACGAGCGGACTGGGTGTATGACCGGGTGATATAAGAGCACCGCAGCCCAGCATTGAGATGAGCGGGCCTGGGTGTATGACACAACCCAGCACTGAGATGAGCGGGCTGGGTGTATGACTGAGTGATATAAGAGCACCACAGCCCAGCACTGAGATGAGCAGGCCAGGTATATGACTGGGTGATATAAGAGCACCACAGCCCAGCACTGAGATGAGTGGGCTGGGTGTATGACTGGGTGATATAAGAGCACCACAGCCCAGCACTGAGATGAGCGGGCTGTGTGTATGACCGGGTAATATAAGAGCACCACATCCCAGCACTGAGATGAGCAGGCCAGGTATATGACTGGGTGATATAAGAGCACCACAGTCCAGCATTGAGATAAGCAGGCCGGGTGTATGACCGGGTAATATAAGAGCACTACAGCCCAGCACTGAGATGAGCAGGCCAGGTATATGACTGGGTGATATAAGAGCACCACAGCCCAGCACTGAGATGAGCAGGCCGGGTGTATGACCGGGTAATATAAGAGCACCACAGCCCAGCACTGAGATGAGCGGGCCAGTTATATGACTGGGTGATATAAGAGCACCACAGCCCAGCACTGAGATGAGCAGGCTGGGTGTATGACCGGGTAATATAAGAGCACCACATCCCAGCACTGAGATGAGTGGGCCAGGTCTATGACCTGGTGATATAAGAGCATGTCAAAGTCAAAAATATTACATAGAGAGAACATACAAACTACACACATTTAAGTCGCTATACTTGCAAATATGCGCAACGAGCACAGCAATATATGGTAACACACGCATTTGCTCAGACATGGCACGGAGATGGATTCAGCGCTTGTTTCATACAGTACATGGTTATGATAATGTCGGGCACCAGACATCATGGAGATTTAGAATTGGCTGATGAATTGATGTCATGAATGTGTATTATTTGAACAGAACCAGATGCGCCCGTCATGTTTGGTATTGAAGCAAGCAGATTGATGTGTGGGTTAGTTTGAGGATTGTTGTGAAGTTGTGGGACATTGCAGCGGATAGATATGATTATATGTATAAAAGCTAAGATCATTTTGTTAGAACAATGAATGATCAAGCCAACCCTTTACTAAGATTTCAGGGCTGAACCTGATTAGCATATACAAAGCAAAAGAGACCCCTCCCCCAGGAACTAGGAAAACAGGCATGGCTAGAAAAGAAGTCAGTTTCAGTTTGCTTGGGGCCTCTGAGGACAGATATACTGTAGCTACTCACACAGCTACCTGGCACCCAGCAGCATGGCGGCTACATCCCCAGGACTGACCTCCAAACTAAAGGCTAAGTATTGAATTCACATGGCTAGATAAGGAAATATTGGCCCTCATTCCGAGTCGTTCGCTCGTTCTTTTTTTTCGCATCGCAGTGAAAATCAGCTTAGAGCGCATGCGCAATGTTCGCACTGCGACTGCGCTAAGTAATTCTGCTATGAAGAAAGGATTTTTACTCACGGCTTTTTGTTCGCACCGGCGAACGTAGTGTGATTGACAGGAAATGGGTGTTACTGGGCGGAAACACGGCGTTTTATGGGCGTGTGGCTGAAAACGCTACCGTTTCCGGAAAAAACGCAGGAGTGGCCGGAGAAACGGGGGAGTGTCTGGGCGAACGCTGGGAGTGTTTGTGACGTCAAACCAGGAACGACAAGCACTGAACTGATCGCACAGGCAGAGTAAGTCTGGAGCTACTCTAAAACTGCTAAGTTTTTTTTGTTCGCAATATTGCGTAAACTTCGTTCGCACTTTTAAGATGCTAAGATACACTCCCAGTAGGCGTAGACTAAGCGTGTGTAACTCTGCTAAATTCGCCTTGCGACCGATCAACTCGGAATGAGGGCCATAGACAGATTGCTTAAAGGTCAATGGTGCTGGTTTAAATAGGATATTGTAACTTGTTTGTGTGATAGATCTGGGAATATGTGCTGGTAGCAATGGCAGGCTGATATGTGTGGTTACATTGTGATCTGGTCTTGTGATGAATATGCTCTGGTTATTGAGATACTGAAGTTGTTTGGAATGTGAAATTGAATAAGATGGTTCTAGGAAGTTGGATTGTAATTGTGAAAGGTGATTTAGATGGTTTGGAATTGTAAAATCAGAACATATGCATTGTTTTGAGGCTTGGACATTTTGGAATAAAATGGAGTCTTGTGTCTTCTGCTATGTGATTGTGGTGTAGCAGAGAGTGCCATGTGTTTGGACCTGCAAATCTAAAATGGCTGCTGCCGGGTATTTTCCCCTCCCCCTTTCAACCATGTGGTGCAGTCTTTGGAATCATGGGAGTTTTCCCAAAATGGAGTCTAGCTTCTGTCCCATGCGGTATTGTAGGGTTGTGTATATAGGGACAGCCAGTATGGGTAAGGTCAAGTATTTTCTCCACAAAGATTCTCAGCATTGACTAACTGCGCAGCGATTGTCTCTCACATGTGTAGTTTTATCCGCAATCATATTGATCTTACTGTTATTGTGAGCCATTTCTCTCTCTCTCTCTTTTCTCCTCTTTCTCTCTTATTTTCCCTTAAAACGTAATTGTATTGTATTGTATTTCCCGTGTAGTTATCTGGTTAGTTAGTCTATGTTATATTGTAGTGTATGACTTGTATTGTATTAATTCTTTTGCAAGTATAACATTCATAATATATATATAAGGCGTTGGACCCTAAGCACGGTATCTGTGTATTTCTTATAGTGTTAAGTATTCTCAGAGCGTCGGTGACGCTCGAACAGCTTTTAAGTTAATACGGTTATACTGTGCTGCATTTACACTCTATCACTACACTAAGGTCTTACTGCATAATACACTGTTTATGGTTTAGATATAAAGGTTTAACATTGTGAGCGTCAGCGCCGCTGGTGATCTCCTCGTGGTCCCGAGCGTCCGCTACGCTATAGCGAATCATTACGTTAGTCGGCAGCCAATAGCGTGCCTGCCTGTGATCTCTTGGCCGTGAGCGAACGTGACGCTTGAGCGTCTCGACTACGGCTAAGCGATTGTTACGCAACATGCGTACCCTTACGGTACTCCATACGTAAATAGCGTACAGTGTTCTTAGACCTCATAAAGGGTATTATATAAGATAAATATTTAGCTTTATCAAGCACCACAGCCGAGCATTGAGATGAATGGGCTGGGTGTAGGACCGGGTAATATAAGAACACCACAGCCCAGCACTGAGATGAGCGGGCCGGGTGTATGACCGGGTAATATAAAAGCACCACAGCCCAGCATTGAGATGAGTGGGCTGGGTGTATGACCAGGTAACAGAATAGCATAACAGCCCAGCACTGAGATGAGTGGGCCGGGTGTATGACCTGGTGATATAAGAGCACCGCAGCCCAGCATTGAGATGAGTGGGCCGGGTGTATGACCTGGTGATATAAGAGCACCGCAGCCCAGCATTGAGATGAATGGGCTGGGTTTATGACAAAGTAATAGAATAGCACTACAGCCCAGCACTGAAATGAGTGGGCCGGGTGCATGACCAGGTAATAGAATAGCATAACAGCCCAGCACTGAGATGAGCGGGCCGGGTGTATGACTGGGTAATATAAGAGCACCACATCCCAGCACTGGGATGAGCAGGCCAGGTATATGACTGGGTGATATAAGAGCACCACAGTCCAGCATTGAGATAAGCAGGCCGGGTGTATGACCGGGTAATATAAGAGCACTACAGCCCAGCACTGAGATGAGCAGGCCAGGTATATGACTGGGTGATATAAGAGCACCACAGCCCAGCACTGAGATGAGCAGGCCGGGTGTATGACCGGGTAATATAAGAGCACCACAGCCCAGCACTGAGATGAGCGGGCCAGTTATATGACTGGGTGATATAAGAGCACCACAGCCCAGCACTGAGATGAGCAGGCTGGGTGTATGACCGGGTAATATAAGAGCACCACATCCCAGCACTGAGATGAGTGGGCCAGGTCTATGACCTGGTGATATAAGAGCACCACAGCCGAGCATTGAGATGAATGGGCTGGGTGTAGGCCAGGGTAATATAAGAACACCACAGCCCAGCACTGAGATGAGCGGGCCGGGTGTATGACCGGGTAATATAAAAGCACCACAGCCCAGCATTGAGATGAGTGGGCTGGGTGTATGACCAGGTAACAGAATAGCATAACAGCCCAGCACTGAGATGAGTGGGCCGGGTGTATGACCTGGTGATATAAGAGCACCGCAGCCCAGCATTGAGATGAGTGGGCCGGGTGTATGACCTGGTGATATAAGAGCACCGCAGCCCAGCATTGAGATGAATGGGCTGGGTTTATGACAAAGTAATAGAATAGCACTACAGCCCAGCACTGAGATGAGTGGGCCGGGTGTATGACCAGGTAATAGAATAGCATAACAGCCCAGCACTGAGATGAGCGGGCCGGGTGTATGACTGGGTAATATAAGAGCACCACATCTTAGCACTGGGATGAGCGGGCCGAGTGTATGACTGGGTGACATAAGAGCACCACAGCCCAGCACTGAGATAAGCAGGCCGGGTGTATGACCGGGTTATTTAAGAGCACTGCAGTCCAGCACTGAGATGAGTGGACTGGGTGTATGACCGGGTGATATAAGAGCACTGCAGTCCAGCACTGAGATGAGCATACTGGGTGTATGACCGGGTGATATAAGAGCACTGCAGTCCAGCACTGAGATGAGTTGGCCGGGTGTATAACCGGGTGATATAAGAGCACTGCAGTCCAGCACTGAGATGAGCGGGTCGGGTGTATGACCAGGTAATAGAATAGTACCGCAGCCCAGCACTGAGATGAGCGGGCCGGGTATATGACTGGGTGATATAAGAGCACTGCAGTCCAGCACTGAGATGAGCGGACTGGGTGTATGACCGGGTGATATAAGAGCACTGCAGTCCAGCACTGAGATGAGTGGGCCGGGTGTATGACCTGGTGATATAAGAGCACCGCAGCCCAGCATTGAGATGAATGGGCTGGGTTTATGACAAGGTAATAGAATAGCACTACAGCCCAGCACTGAGATGAGCGAGCCGGGTGTATGACTGGGTAATATAAGAGCACCACAGCCCAGTACTGAGATGAGCGGGCCAGTTATATGACTGGGTGATATAAGAGCACCGCAGCCCGGCACTGAGATGAGCGGGCCTGGTGTATGACCGGGTAATATAAGAGCACCACAGCCCAGCACTGAGATAAGCAGGCCGGGTGTATGACCGGGTTATTTAAGAGCACTGCAGTCCAGCACTGAGATGAGCGGACTGGGTGTATGACCGGGTGATATAAGAGCACTGCAGTCCAGCACTGAGATGAGCGCACTGGGTGTATGACCGGGTGATATAAGAACACTGCAGTCCAGCACTGAGATGAGTTGACCGGGTGTATGACCGGGTAATATAAGAGCACTGCAGTCCAGCACTGAGATGAGTTGGCCGGGTGTATAACCGGGTGATATAAGAGCACTGCAGTCCAGCACTGAGATGAGCGGGCCGGGTGTATGACCAAGTGATATGAGAGCACTGCATTCCAGCACTGAGATGAGCGGGCCGGGTGTATGACCAGGTAATTGAATAGCACTGCAGTCCAGCACTGAGATGAGTTGGCCGGGTGTATGACCGGGTAATATAAGAGCACTGCAGTCCAGCACTGAGATGAGTTGGCCGGGTGTATAACCGGGTGATATAAGAGCACTGCAGTCCAGCACTGAGATGAGCGGGCCGGGTGTATGACCAGGTAATAGAATAGTACCGCAGCCCAGAACTGAGATGAGCGGGCCGGGTGTATGACCAGTTAATAGAATAGCACCGCAGCCAAGCACTGAGATGAGCGGGCCGGGTGTTTGACCGGGTAATATAATAGCACTGTAGCCCAGCACTTAGATGAGCGGGTGGGTTTATGACAGTATATATTTTACATCAGGCAAGCAAATCCAACATTCAGAAAGGGCTTGGAGATTTCACTGCTCTGCAACATGAGTCACTCCAAGGACTTCAAATAACACGATTGCAAGATTGTGCATAATTTAAATATATGCTAAAACATAACCTTTACAAGGGTATATATCACGCAGCAGAACAGCAGCTGCAGGTGGCTCCTATCCAGTATACAGCAGCTGGCCAATATAAATGCAGGATTTCTTGAGCAGCATCATTCCCCCCCATCATTCCTTATTCTAATTTCGTCTGAGACGCTTTTTTATTTAAAAAATGATGGGCACATAGCCATATTGTGAGAGACAACTTTTAAGTTACAAGATACAGTTATAGCAATGGAGCTTGTGCGCTGGAGACCCGGGGCAAAAGCCCCCTCTGCCTGTCCAAAAATAGCCTCTATTAAAAAAAACTTCACATTTTAAATAGATATTATGTCTAACAGTCACTAACAAACACAGCTGTATTATTGGTACAAAAATAATATTGTTAATTCATATTTTACACTATCAGTTCAAAAATATCTCAGTGATGTAACAATCATCTATACACACCCATATCGTATGTATAATGTACTACACAGATACAGCATAGCATACTCTCTGTTGATACTGTACATTATGTACTAAACAGTAAGCTTAGACAGGCATCCAGAAAAATACATGTAGCTAACCCCGGATAGGTCACCTTTCCAATCCTGGTTATTAATCCTCTTTCAGGTTATAAAACAAGATCAACATCTTCATGGTTCGGACATTTCTGAGAATTAGGCTATAAATAATTTCAGGGTTGGAAAATTAAAGGGGGCATTGTATATTTACCTAGGACAGTATTCAGGCTGACTAATGTAACTAACTCAGATATGCAGCTGTATTGTGTTACTTGTATATTTACCAAGGACAGTATTCAGGCCGACTAATGTAACTAACTCAGATATGCAGCTGTATTGTGTTACTTGTATATTTACCAAGGACAGTATTCAGACTAACTAATGTAACCAAAGGGCCCTACACACTGCGCAATAAAACTGAAAGATATGAACGATCTCGTTCATTAATGAACGAGATACCGTTCATATCTATCAGTGTGGAGGCACCAGCGATGAACGATGCGCGGCCTCGCGCTCGTTCATCGTTGGTGCCTCGTCGCTTGTGCATGCAGGCCAATATGGACGATCTCGCCCATATTTGCCTGCACTGCTATGTAGCCGGGTGACGGGGGCATTGAAGAAACTTCACTACCCCCGTCACTTGCCCCCCGCCGCCGGGTCGTCCGTCGGCCGTATCCGCCGCCGGCCAGCTCGGCGGCGGATCGCGCTGTGTGTAGGGCCCATAACTCAGAGCTGTATATACATGCAGCTGTATTGTGTTACTTGTATATTTACTAAGGACAGTATTCAGGCTGACTAATGTAACTAACCCAGAGCTGTATATACAGTATGCGCAGCTGTATTGTGTCTCTTATATATTTACCAAAGACAGTATTCAGGTTGACTCATACGCGCCGATTCCGTGGGTGCTCCTGGGCCCGAGCACCCACGGGCCGCGAGGAGTACCCACGGAACCAGCTGCTATGGTAGAGCTAGCCGCCGCTGCCCCCGTAGTAGATTGAGACGCGCTGGGGGCTGCAGAAGCGCTTCTGTACCATAGTAATGTAAAAAAACAACCAAAAATGTCCGCCGCCGAGGAGGACACAGACACTAGAGCTCACATCTGACCTCTAGCGTCTGTCTCCTCGGCGGCGGCAGGTTGTTTTTTTACACTGCTATGGTATAGAAGCACTTCCGCAGCCCCCAACGCTTCTCAATCTACTGCAGGGGCTAGCAGTAACCACTGATGCCCGCACCCAACCTCCCTAACTTTACTGGGGCAGCGACCAGGAGATACCTGGCAACACGCAGGAAACCCCTGGCAATGCACAGGAGACCCCTAGCAACGCGCATGAAACCCCTGGCAACGCACAGGAGACCCCTAGCAACGCGCATGAAACCCCTGGCAACGCACAGGAGACCCCTAGCAATGTAAGTGGCATTATTGTGTGTGGGCATAAAATGATGTCAGGGCTATAACTGTGTGTCTCATAATATGTAATTGGCATTACAGTGTGTGGCATAATGCATAATGGGTGTTACGGTGTGCAGCATAACGTGTAATAGACATTACGGTGTGTGTGCCCTAATGTGTAATAGCATACCTCCCAACTATCCCGATTTATTGTGACTGTCCCGCTGTCCCACCCCCCGGGCCGCAGTGTCCTGCGGTGAGGGGGGGTGGCAGTCGGGAGGCTCCTGTCATCGCTGCCCTGCTTAGCACACAGCGTCTATTCACTGGAGACAGGAGGAGAGGGGGCATGCCAGCAGCTCACAGAGCGCTGGGCATGCCCCCTCAGTGATGAAAATGGGGGGGAGGGGGGGGGGGCTTGGCTCGCGACCATTGGCCCTCCCGTGAAGCCACGCCTCTTTTCGGGAGCACGCGCGGCGCCAAGCACCCACCAGCAAAAATATAAATCGGCACCTATGGGCTGACTAATGTAACTAACTAAGAGCTGTACATACATGCAGCTGTATTGTGTTATTTATATTTACCAAGGACAGTATTCAGGCCGACTGATGTAACTAACTCAGAGCTGTATATACGTGCTGCTGTACTGTGTTACATGTACAGAGCCGGCCCTAACCAAGATTAGGCAAGATTTTGGCTGGTGCCCCCTTGCACCACCGCTGGTTCTGCCTCTGACCTTGCACCTCTTTCCCAGCACCATCACCCCTCACCCATAACAGTCCTTATTTTGGTGTTTGTACCCCCTATATTTTAAATAGGAACAGTTCGCACATTTGGCGCACAGCCCAAAAAGGGTGTGTTCTTGCTGGCAAGGGGCATGGCCACACAATAGTACCCCCAATTCAAATTACGCCACACAGTACTGCAACTTTATTCACATTTGATCATGCGATTGTGTCCATAATTCACATTACATCCCACAGTAGTATCACTTTACCTTATAAATGTTACTCCTCACAGTAGAGCTCCTTATTCACATTACATCACACTGAATTGCTCCTTATTTACATTACACCACACCATATTGCTCTTTATTCACATTAGACCACACAGTAGTGCCCTTTCTATACGCAACGCCACATAGTAGAGCACGTTATACACATAATGCCACACATTAGTAATGCATTTATACACATAATTTCACACAGTAATGCCCCGTACACATCATGAGACACATCATTAATGTCCTTATAAACATAATGCGTCTTACACATTATGACAAACTTTATTAATGCCCTTTTACACATAATGTCCCTTACACATATGCCGCACATTATTAATGCCCTTATACACACAGTGACACACATAGTGCCCCCTACACATTTGCTGCACATTATTAGTGCCCCTATACACATAATGACACACATACAGTAGTACCCTGTTACACATATGCCGCACATTATTAATGCCCTTATACACATAATGACACACATACAGTAGTACCCTGTTACACATATGCCACACATTATTAATGCCCTTATACACATAATGACACACATAGTGCCCCTTACACATATGTTGCACATTATTAATGCATTTTTACATGACACACATTAAGCTCCTTACACATATTCCGAACACTACTGCACAACCAATCCACTCACATGCACACAGCAATCACACTGCCACTAACACTGTGACCTCTGCCTCTGCTTGGATACAGATGTGTCCTCATAAATCTTGCCTCAATGCTAATGTCGGGCAACTTTTTTATGAAAATTCATCTTATTTGCATTGCTATGTGGCTAGGATACACAAGCAACTTCTGCTG
Source organism: Pseudophryne corroboree (assembly GCF_028390025.1). Lineage (NCBI taxonomy): Eukaryota > Metazoa > Chordata > Amphibia > Anura > Myobatrachidae > Pseudophryne > Pseudophryne corroboree. The sequence goes on from NC_086448.1 coordinate 751,546,767, forward strand.
ATTAAAATGATATGCAGCATGCCTATATACTGTGTGAGACTGTGGCTGTATCTGCATGTGAAATGCTACACACAGAATATAGGCATGCCGCATATCATTTTAATCAGCAGAAGCTGCTGATGCCCCTAGGCATATCAAATGCCCTAGGCAATTGCCTAGTTTGCCTATGCCTATGGCCGGCTCTGTACATGTATATTTACCAAGGACAGTATTCAGGCCGACTGATGTAACTAACTCAGAGCTGTATATACGCGCAGCTGAGCTCGCACTGCGCATGCACCAAGGTGCCAGTGGAAATGTGCTCACACTGATACTTTTCAGCTAAGAGTGATTGACAGGAAGGGTCTGTTTGGGGGAGTGGCAGCAAAAATGTAGGCGTGTCTTGGTCGTTTTCGGTCATGTAAGTACTAAAACATAGCGCCAGGATTGCTACTGCCATGATCAGTCCTAGCCGTAGGGCTACTCTAGCAGTCAATGCTCCTCCGTTTTGCACATGCGCAGGCACCACACACAAGCCATCTCTGAATTAGGAGGGATATTCAGGTTTGTTGGCAAACCAAAAATAGTACACTAATGGGAAAAACCATGTTACACTGCAGGTGGGGCAGATATAACATGTGCAGAGAGAGTTAGATTTGGGTGGGTTATATTGTTTCTGTGCAGGGTAAATACTGGCTGCTTTATTTTTACACTGCAATTTAGATTTCAGTTTGAACACACCCCACCCAAATCTAACTCTCTCTGCACATGTTACATCTGCTGGTCCTCTGATGATAATGACAATTTGATTGGCTGAATGCATTTGAATCTCTACTACTACCACCATTATAGCACTGTTCCTGCTGCAGCGATATTAGTTTGCAGCCATATACAAATGTGTCCTGCTACATCCTTGCTGCAGTCACGTTAAACAGCCCTTCTAGTCACACCATGCTGTGGCATGACTCAGTAGCGCAGAGCGTCTTTATGTGCGACTTTTTCCATTAAAATGTGTGTTATTCGCATTGCAATGCAAATAGTACGCACAAGCAGTGTAAGCTAAATAAAATAATAAGCGGCATGCCTATATTCTGTATCTGCATACGAAATGCTACGTTACAGTGTCTTCCTGGAAATCACTGTAACGTAGCATTTCGTATGCAGATACAGACACAGTCGCAAATCAAATATAGGCATGTTACATATCATTTAAATCAGAGTCTGCTTGTGCGTCCTATTCACATAGCGATGAGAATAAGAAGCATTTTCAGTAAATAAAAAGACGCCAGATGCTAACAGTTACATGGGACCTGTCAGCTCACTCACACCAGACATCTCCCACTTTGTGGCGTATTGAGGCAAGATGTATGAGGGCACATCTGTATCATATCTCTTTCTGCTTTTTAAGGGGAAGATGATGGATGTGTGCAGTGACGGCTACCTTTAAACTTGGAGGGGGGCTGGGCTGCAATATCAATTGTAGTGTTATAAATACAGTTATTTTTCATACACTCGTAATCATAGTGGGTTAGTGTTCTAAAATTATTTTGCTTGATAATGCTATAGGCTTTTCCACCTGTCTGGAACTGATCCTGGACACTATAAAATGCTTGATTAATAATAATAATAATAATAATTTATTATTAAGCCTCTTATAGTGTTCAAAAGGTAAAGCTTGGTCTCAGTTGCTGACAACAAGTGGAGTAATAATTCTATATCATTAGTAAGGAACATAATTTTAGACCACCAACGGTCCAGGTGTTAGGTACATCCATGGCTCAGCACAGGATGGTATCGGGATTCCAGCTATTGGGATGTCGGTGGTCTTAATACCGACATTGGCATCCTGACGCCATGGATCCCAATACCTCTTAGGTAACAACCCTAAACCTCAACTCTAACCCTCCCTATCCACAGCTTGACCCTAACCCTCTGCGCCCCCCCCTCCCCCCCCCGCAACCTAACCCTTCCCGGTTTTGCATAATGCTAACACCCCCACCACCACCACCACCACCTGCAGCCTAACCCCCCCACCCCTTCACAGCCTAAACCTAACCTTGAAAGCCCCACCCCTCCCTCCCCCTCCTGCCCCGACTCTCAGCAGCCCCGCCATACTTACATTTGGGATCCTGGTATTTGGGATTCCGGCACCAGCATTGGCATCAATGTTGGCATCCAAGCATTGGTATTCTGATCAGTGTTGAAATTCTGGCGCCAGAATTCCGACTGCCGGAATCCCAAATGCCGGAATCCTGATTGGATCCTCTCATCACAGATGGTTAAATCAAAGTCCATGCAACTCACAACACATACCGGTTGCGTTTGGAACCCTACATGCATGCCTTAACTTCAGTAGCAAATGGTAATAGCTGTATATTAGGAGTGCGGGTTAAGCTACCCTGCTGCTAGATTCAGCGGGTATCCAGTTATGCCTCTTCTCTTTCTGAATGTTGAACGCCACTAATAAGGCACATTCATATTTAGTGATTTTGCCCTTGAATCATTCATGATGAAGCAGCAGAGATTGCCTTTCCTGTAGTCTTAAAGGATGTCCTTGTGACTCATGTGACTTCATTGATTAAAAAGGCAAACGTGTTCCATTTGCTATTATATCCATCAGAGGAGCCTGTAGTATAATCATAAATAAAAAAGCTATCTTCATAATATCCTCTTCTAAGCATTTCATTAACGTGGCTCCTTACTGTCAGCCAAGAACTGTATTCCCATCTTTATTGGCTTTACCATGATTAGAAAAACCCGAGAACACAATGGGGGATATGTATCAAACTTTAGAGAAAGAGATTGCCCATAGCAATCAATCAATCAATCAATCAATCAATCAACTCTAAAGGTGGGTACACACTGGCCGATATATCGGCCGTTCTCTTGAACGGCCGATATATCGCGTGTCCGTCGGCCAGTGTATACGGGCGATATGTCTGTGAACTCCGTCATTCACAGACGTATTGCATCGGCCCTGCAGCACAGCCGACGGCCAATATATCTACCGATATACTGGCGCGTCGCGGTGTGTACGGGCGGTTGGCCGACCGCCCGTACACATGCTGCGACAGCCGGTGGTGATTGACAGCTGAACTGGGCGCGCGTGTGTACACGCCTGCCCAGTTCATGACGTCAGACCCCGACGGATCAGGCAGTGTGTATGCTCAACACACTGCCCGATCCGTCCATAGATATATCTGCCGATCAATTGATCGGCAGATATATCTACCAGTGTGTACCCACCTTAACTGTAATTTCAAGGACTGTGCTTGATAAATGACAACATATACAGTGGTGGCACTCGATATACCGACCGCCGGGATACCGACAACTATTCTCCCTCTTGGGGTGTCCACGATACCCCTGGAGGGAGAATAAATAGCGTGGCGCGCGTGGCGGGCCACCGTGCCCGTAGCGTGGCAAGCACAGCTAGCCCGCAAGGGGCTCATTTGCGCTCGTCCCGTTGCCGGTATGCTGGGATCCTGACAGCCGGCCACTTGTAGTACACCCCATATACAGTGCAATAGTAATGTATGTTCTAGATTGTAATCTACCATACATTGCTTTCCTCCCTGTGTATAACTGGCACACACCCACACACTCTCTCTGCAGCAGGGAGAGATGTAAACCATTTCCCCTAGTTCATTAAGCCCAAAATATGTTTACATGCAGGTGAGATACGACCAATCCAGTAGTACCAAGGAAAGCTGAACTGTCGCCTTCGGATGAGTCAGTGGATGAATCTCCGGCACTGAGCTTGTAAACAAATTGCTCATCACAAAGGTGGAATACATCAGGAGCAGTGCTGTATGTAACATGACAAACTGACGTATGATGCTGAAGGACAAATACCTTGCTTAGTCATTGCCTTATTTCTAATGGGTTCTGGGCGTGCAGCGCAGACTGGCCTCTGAGTCCAGGAGGGCTCACACCACAACCATTGAATATGCTTACCTTTTTTTTGTCCGGTGCTATTTTCCTAGAGATAGGGATGGCCATCGACCATTGATGACTCCAAATCAGCAATGGTCTATGACTGATGTTGAATACTTTTACCATCGATGGGGAGAACCAGATGGTTTCCCGCCATCGACGGTTAAGTGCTACCAAATTTTATTTATTTATTTTCTCAAAGTGTCAGGGCACTGAGCTTAGCCATGCCCCCTGACACCAGTGAAGCCACGCCCCCATGCTCTGATTGGCCCGCATTTCATTGTACAGGAATGCAGGGGTGCCCATCAATGGGTAAAACCATCGATGGATCCCTTCCAGATGGTTTTACACCATCGAGGTTATACATCAATGGTACCATCGATGGATAACCCACCAATGGCCATCCCTACCTAGAGACATGCCCAGGTGCATAAGGCTCTGGCACAGTGTCGGAATCGACATGGGCCGTTGTGAGGGAGGGGTCCCTCCTCTCATAAGATGCTCCTGTGCTTAGCCTTAAGCTGACTTTCCACTGTTGGAGACACACATATTGGACACTGCTCAAAGTGGACTTGATGATAACTGTTTATTTGTTGGAACCCCAAACGCAGTGTAGAATTGTTCTGGATAGGTAAGGATCAACCAATTTAGATTCTGTGACACCACTAAGGTCCTGGACCCCAAGCCCAGATTCCAATTCACTGAACTGACAACACTGAAATTGTGCATCAATCCGCCATTCTATCACCTGTACAGGACATAGACTGTATGTTACCTAGGAAACTGCCAGTACCTCACAGGATCGGGAGGAAGTTATATAGAGGAGCACTAGGCATTTCTAAGCAAAGGCTGCTTTCTCTGTAGCATAGAAGAGACAGCATACTGGGCAGATTCAATAAAGTATAGACCATCCTCGACAACTATTATGGATATTTGAAGGGGCCAAGGCTATATACACATTAGTTACCTCAATTTTATTTTTTAACCCAGAAATGTTGTTTAGTGTGTATAACAATTGATTAGAAGTTTATCTTCTCCTTGACACCTTCAACTACTGAACCAATCAGAGAAAAAGAATTGCAAAGAAAACATGTCCCACACAGCCAATAGGTTTCTATGATGCACGATATGCAGCAATACTAACACTTCCTGAGACACAAAGCCTAATTCAGACCTGATCGCAAAAGCTTTCTCTAATGGGCAAAACCATGTGCGCTGCAGGTGGGGCAGATATGTGCAGAGAGAGTAAGATTTGGGTGGGTTATATTGTTTCTGTGCAGGGTAAATACTGGCTGCTTTATTTTTACACTGCAATTTAGATTTCAGTTTGAACACACCACACCCAAATCTAACTCTCTCTGCACATGTTACATCTGCCCCACCTGCACTGCACAGTGGGGGTCATTCCGAGTTGATCGTAGCTGTGCTAAATTTAGCACAGCTACGATCATGTTCCCAGACATGCAGGGGGACGCCCAGCACAGGGCTAGCCCGCCCGCATGTCAGTGCCGGCCCCCCCGCACAAGTACAAAAGCATCACACAGTGGCGAAGCTTTTGTACTTGTTGAGTAACTCCCGGCCAGCGCAGCTCCTGTGTTACTTGTTACTCGTTGCTGCCCCTGGTTGCAGCGGCTGCGTGTGACATCATGCAGCCACTGCGGTCCGCCCCCTGCTCGGTCCGGCCACGCCTGCGTTGGCCGCACTGTGCCCCCAAAACGGCGGTCAAACGCCACTGTGCCGCCCCCTCACACCCAGCGACCGCCTCTGCCTGTCAATCATGGAACAACGGCCTTCGGCTGTCCGGCATGTGCCGGCGCACTGCGGTGCCAGCGCATGCGCAGTTCCGACCCGATCGCTGTGATGCACTACAGCGAGCGATCAGGTCGGAATGACCCCCATAGGAGGTAATTCAGACCTGATCACTCGCTGTTTTTTGCAGTCCTGCGTTCACATAGTCACCGCCCACCGGGGAGTGTATTTTTGCTTTGCAAGTGTGCGATCGCCTGTGCAGCCGAGCGGTACAAAAAACCTTTGTGCAGTTTCTGAGTTGCCCAGGACTTACTCAGCCCTTGTGATCACTTCAGCCTGTCCGGGGCCGAAATTTACATCAGACACCCGCCCTGCAAACGCTTGGACACGCCTGCGTTTTTCCAACCACTCCCTGAAAACGGTTAGTTGCCACCCACAAACGCCTTCTTCCTATCAATCTCCTTGCGATCGGCGGTGCGAATGGATTCTTCGTAAATCCCATCGCACAGCAATAATCCGCTTCGTATCCGTGCAACGCGCCTGCGCATTGCAGTGCATATGCATGTGCAGTTCTGACCTGATCGCAGTGCTGCAAAAAACGCTAGCGAGCGATCAGGTCTGAATTACCCCCATAGTTTTGACCATTAGAGGAAAAGTTTGCTGTTGCGATCAGGTCTGAATTAGGCCCATAGTTTACAGTATGTCCTGCAAACTCTCCTCATTGGTAGGACTCCCAGCATTCTGGATGCCAAAGGCACGCTGGGATCCTAGTAGGTGTGAGGGGTCTCTTCACTGTCATTTGTTCTGCTGCAGCAGTAGAATAGCTCCTAATCCCCTGCTAATCCAGACAAATGCCCCAGATCCTGGGGCAGCAGGACAGTACAAAATAGGCATTGTCCATCCGAAAGTGTGGTGGCTGGGAGGTATGTATCAGTCTGCGTGAATCCCTCAGAATACGAAAGTTCCCTGCTAATAATAAAGAACAGAATATTAATATGGTGTTTAATGTAAAAATTAACAAAATGTGAAAATAAAATGCTTTCACCAAGGTCAGCTTTAGGAATGACCATATTACATAAAGAGGCAGATGAGGGGACATTGGTATATGTATATGTGTAGTCTCCATGCGGCTCCCCCTTCTCATGTGCCGGCAACAAGTAGGTTCTGGCACAACATGCCATTTTCCCGGGGATTTCTCTACTGTGAATGTGCAGACCTTCAGGAAAATTATGTGGATGCCATTTGCCTGGCCATTACAGTGATGTCAGCAGAGAGGTAGGTATAGGTTATGGGTGCAGGGTGTGTGGTGTGGCCCCTCTGGACCCAGGGGCACCACACATCCTATAACCATTATAGAGACGCCTGCGATTGCATGACAGTGTACTTAACGAGACCTCACTTGCTAACTGAGTTATCACCTCCACTGTTTTGCTAGATTTCTGCCCACCAGAGCCCAAAGTCATAGCTAACAGTGCCACACAGTATGGGGGAGATATACTAAGCCTTGAAAAGTGGTAAGTGGAGAGTGATAAAGTACCAACCAATCAGCTCCTAACTGCCATGTTCCAGGCTGTGTTTGGAAAAAGACAGGTAGGAGACCGCCGGTCACACCCCGAACCCTCTAAATCCTGACAGTCGGCATGCTGACCAGCAGGGACTATTCCCACACGGTCGGTATTGAGACCGCCGGGATCCCAAGCAGCGACCAAGCATACCCAACATCTCCTATATAATAGCCCAGATCTGTGACTTTGTGCTTCATTTGCTAACACTGGGCGGAGTCAAAACAGTGGGCGGAGTTAGTCAAATGAGTCACAGATCTGGGCAAATCTATAGGAGACTTGGAGCAGGAGCAGATGGTATGGGCATGGCACAGGCAGGGGTGCATACCTCCCAACTTTCTTCAGGCAGGAGGGACACACGCACAGCAAAAAGGGGGCATGGCTAACGGGAAAGGGGGCGTGGCTTCGCGGATGGACCCGCGATCGCGAGCCACGCCCCTGTTTTCGTCAGTGAGGGGGCATGCCCAGCGCTCTGTGAGCTGCTGGCATGCCCCCAGCGGCGGTTTATGAGTCCGGGGGGCCCAGGGCACTTGAGACAGGAACCCTATCTCATTGCTGTGCCTGCTGTGGGTTTGGGGGCGTGGCCTAATTGTGCCCTCGTGGCCACGCCCCCTTATGCAAATTCCAGAATTTTTTTTAATGGGATTTTGGCCCCACAGCTAGGGGTAAATCCAGACCCCCCCCCCACACACACACACACACACCCGCACAGGCAGAAGAAAGCAGGGAGGCTGCTGCTGCCTCCCTGCAACACCACAGACCTGCCAACACGCAGTAGCACAATGCTGCCGCTGTTACTGGCAGGACGGGGGAGCTTCAGAGCTGGGACAGAGCTACTCCAGCCGCGGGCCCCCTAAAACTGTGAGGCCCGGGGTACGTACCCCCTGGGCCCACCCTTAATCCGTACCCCCTGATGCCCCCTCTCCATCTGTCTCCACTAAATAGACGCTGTGTGCATGCTAAGCAGAACAGCGAGTACAGGAGCTTCCCAACTGCCCCCCACCCCCACCCACCACGGGACACTGCGGCCCGCGGGTGGGACAGCGGGACAGACCCCAAAAAATGGGACTGTCCCGCTAAAATCGGGACAGTTGGGAGGTATGGGGGTGTGTAAGGGGGTATGCCATACAGACAGACGGGCACCGGCTCACTGTGTACTTGACCCCCCCACATCAGCATACTCAGCAGGGGCTCTCTGGCGCAGAGGAGCGTCACTTTCTGGCACACTCCACGCTTCTTAGCTGCAGTTTTGTGGGGCACCTGCCGCTGTGCAGGTTCCGTACCGCCTCTGTTATCTCCAGCCCCGGCAACCCCAACGCTAGCTGCAGCGCTGCTGCCCGCAGTGAGGTGCGCCCAGCTCCTTCACACACTTTAGCCGGCGGGCAGCGCTGCAGAAGTCCGCGCTGCTTGCAGGCTCCGACCCCCTCCTCCCTCCAGCCGCAGCGTCTCCTGGGGGCTAACCAGTCACTCCCAGTCTCCCCTTACCACAGTGCCCGGCAGCCGCGCGAGGTCCGCGGTGTGTGACTGAGGAGTGGGGGGGAGGGATGCAGACGGGCAGAGGAAGCAGGACTCCAGCCTGAGAGCGTCAGCCATGCCAAGTCTCCACCAGCAGCAGATCCCAACAGGTTGGAGTGGAACAGCAGTAGCCAGCAGCAGTGACTCCGGTAAGACACATCTGTCTGTCACCACTGTTCTGTCCCTAATACCAATCTCTCCCGTGCCCTGTGTTCTGTCATGTCCCTGTCACCCCTGGCCTTGCCCTGTCACCCCTGGCCTTGCCCTGTCACCCTTATCCTGGCCCTTTCACCCTTATCCTGGCCCTGTCACCCCTATCCTGGCCCTGTCACCCTTATCCTGGCCCTGTCACCCCTATCCTGGCCCTGTCACCCCTATCCTGGTCCTGCCGCCCCTACCCTGGCCCTGTCACCCCTATCCTGTCCCTGTCATTTCTGTCCTGGCCCCGTCACCCCCGTCCTTGCCCTGTCACCCCTGTCCTGGCCCCGTCACCCCTGTCCTGGCCCCGTCACCCCTGTTCTGACCCTGTCACCCCTGTCCTGGCCCTGTTACTGCATACCCTCCAACTACCTTTTTGGCAGGTACAGTACCCGCAGCTCCTCCCCAATGCACCACACCTCCGCACCTTCCCCTCCACCACATGCGACACTCCACCCCTCCCCCAGACGCTGTGCCTCCAGACCCCTACACCACCAGCGCCTCCCACTCCCCCACCACCCACAGCACCTCAAGACCCCCTCCACCATCCACCCCCCATATATGTCTCCCCCCACACCTACCCCCCTCCACCCACAGCATCTGCAGACACCCTCCTCCATTCGCGGTCCCCCCCTCACCCACCCACGGCACCTCCGCACCTGCCCCTCCACCACCTGCTGCGCTTCCGGACCCCCTTCCCCGTCCGCCGCACCACCCGCACCTGCCTCTCCCCACCGCGGTGCCTCCGGACCCCCTACCCCACCCACGGCACCCCCGCCCCTTCCCATCCCACAGCACCTCCGAAACTCTTCACCCATCCGCAACATCCCTGCACCTGCCCCTCCCCAGTGGCACCCCTGCCCCTCCCCCACCTGCAGTGCCTCCTGACCCCTCCCCCATCTACAGCCCCCACTCTTCTGTCTCTCCCCCACCCGCAGCACGTCCCAACCCTTCCCCATCCGCCCCCCCCCCCCCCGCATCTGCCCCCCCTCCACCTGCAGCATCTACAGACACCCTTCCCCATCCGCAATTCCCCCCGCACCCGCTCATTCTGTACATCGTGCCCTGCAGGTGCTGTTCACGCCGTCGCAAGGGGCTGCGCCTCCTTCACCATCGCACGCCCTTTCATTGTGCAATATTTAACCACTAACAAAGGAATGCAGGTAATACTCCATATAATACAAATATTGAACCCCATATAGGCATGCAAGGGTTAAAGGGGCGTAGCCCCTTGCGACGGTGTGAAGAGCGCCCGTAGGGCGCGATGAAGCACCTAGTATATATAGTGATGTGCACCGGACATTTTTCGGGTTTTGTGTTTTGGTTTTGGATTCGGTTCCGCGGCCGTGTTTTGGATTCGGATGTGTTTTGGCAAAACCTCACCGAAATTTTTTTGTCGGATTCGGGTGTGTTTTGGATTTGGGTGTTTTTTTTCAAAAAACCCTAAAAAACAGCTTATATCATAGAATTTGGGGGTCATTTTGATCCCATAGTATTATTAACCTCAATAACCATAATTTCCACTCATTTCCAGTCTATTCTGAACACCTCACACCTCACAATATTATTTTTAGTCCTAAAATTTGCACCGAGGTCGCTGGATGGCTAAGCTAAGCGACACAAGTGGCTGACACAAACACCTGGCCCATCTAAGAGTGGTCAGGTTGAGAGGAAAAATAAGAGGAAACTGTATGGTTGACGCACTAGAACAGAGTTTACTTATCTTAAAACTTAGCCTTTATTAAATATACATTAAATTATAAATTATTGCCCAGACAACAGTGAAACATAAGAGTTAAAATCAGACAGACTAACATATAAGTGACACCTATGAGATAGGAAATTGTGAAGAAAAGATTTAAAAGGCGTGTCCGCGTGTATTTGATATGTATAATATTCGTGGGATTATTGTATCTATTTAAATATTGCCATTATCTGATCCATTGGCAATATAATTCTTACAATGCAATGGCTGTTACTTTAATATTGTTGACCGGCTATCTATGATGTCTATTTAAACAGCAAAATCTTCTGGGGACAAGTCCCAATTTAGGGACTAAAAATATCACCAGATTATATAGACGCAGATTGACTACCAATGAATAAATATAATAATTATATATAGTCAATTAATGCTACTGCATCTCAATATTATGATGCTGGGCCGGAATTAGCTGCAAGATGAATATCTCTATCTCCAAACTGTTCTCCGGGAAGGTAAGTATTGATTTGCACTCACTGTCTATGTTGGTACACAAATACAAATTTTTCAAGGGTATGTGTAAAAAAGGGGGGATGGAAGGGATTTGATTAGCAGATACGGCAGTCCCAATTATGGTATGGATCATTAAGGGATGTAGCAGTCCCTATTTCTAATATCCACCACAGAATTTGTAAGGGTATATATAAAGAGAAATAAATAAGATTTTATTTAGGGGATATAGCAATATATAGGGACATTAGCTGATTTCTGTGGATGAGAGTAATCCTATTGAATGGGAGACAGGTGATCCTATATATAGGACGATATAGCTACTATCATATATATCAGTTGCAACATTTGTGATACATTGTATGAATGTTAGAATGTTACAGTGAAGTATCCCCTGAAATGAAGGGACAGTGACAAGTTATAATACATCACACTGTAATGCACTACTTTATAGTAAATAACGTGGCAAATATCTGAAACCATAAGGTGGGACTGCCGTATCTCCTAATCAAATCCCTTCCATCCCCCCCTTTTTACACATACCCTTGAAAAATTTGTATTTGTGTACCAACATAGACAGTGAGTGCAAATCAATACTTACCTTCCCGGAGAACAGTTTGGAGATAGAGATATTCATCTTGCAGCTAATTCCGGCCCAGCATCATAATATTGAGATGCAGTAGCATTAATTGACTATATATAATTATTATATTTATTCATTGGTAGTCAATCTGCGTCTATATAATCTGGTGATATTTTTAGTCCCTAAATTGGGACTTGTCCCCAGAAGATTTTGCTGTTTAAATAGACATCATAGATAGCCGGTCAACAATATTAAAGTAACAGCCATTGCATTGTAAGAATTATATTGCCAATGGATCAGATAATGGCAATATTTAAATAGATACAATAATCCCACGAATATTATACATATCAAATACACGCGGACACGCCTTTTAAATCTTTTCTTCACAATTTCCTATCTCATAGGTGTCACTTATATGTTAGTCTGTCTGATTTTAACTCTTATGTTTCACTGTTGTCTGGGCAATAATTTATAATTTAATGTATATTTAATAAAGGCTAAGTTTTAAGATAAGTAAACTCTGTTCTAGTGCGTCAACCATACAGTTTCCTCTTATTTTTCCTCTCAACCTGATCGCTTATATACTGTAATTGACAGCACCCCCTTACCATATTAAGCATTGTCTGATACAAAAGGGAAAAGGGGTCCAAACAAGTGATGATGTGATGATGGTTCACATACATGCACAGTATTGTTAATATATATTGAGTGTGCAGATACCCAACTCTTCCATCTAAGAGTGGCACTGCAGTGTCAGACAGGATGGCACTTCAAAAAAATTGTCCCCAAACAGCACATGATGCAAAGAAAAAAAAGAGGCGCACCAAGGTCGCTGTGTGACTAAGCTAAGCGACACAAGTGGCCGACACAAACACCTTGCCCATCTAGGAGTGGCACTGCAGTGTCAGACAGGATGGCACTTCAAAAAAATTGTCCCCAAACAGCACATGATGCAAAGAAAAAAAGAGGCGCACCAAGGTCGCTGTGTGACTAAGCTAAGCGACACAAGTGGCCGACACAAACACCTGGCCCATCTAGGAGTGGCACTGCAGTGTCAGACAGGATGGCACTTCAAAAAAATTGTCCCCAAACAGCACATGATGCAAAGAAAAAAATAGGCGCACCAAGGTCGCTGTGTGACTAAGCTAAGCGACACAAGTGGCCGACACAAACACCTGGCCCATCTAGGAGTGGCACTGCAGTGTCAGACAGGATGGCACTTCAAAAAAATTGTCCCCAAACAGCACACGATGCAAAGAAAAAAAGAGGCGCACCAAGGTCGCTGTGTGACTAAGCTAAGCGACACAAGTGGCCGACACAAACACCTGGCCCATCTAGGAGTGGCACTGCAGTGTCAGACAGGATGGCACTTCAAAAAAATTGTCCCCAAACAGCACATGATGCAAAGAAAAAAAGAGGCGCACCAAGGTCGCTGTATGACTAAGCTAAGCGACACAAGTGGCCGACACAAACACCTGGCCCATCTAGGAGTGGCACTGCAGTGTCAGACAGGATGGCACTTCAAAAAAATTGTCCCCAAACAGCACATGATGCAAAGAAAAAAAGAGGCGCACCAAGGTCGCTGTGTGACTAAGCTAAGTGACACAAGTGGCCGACACAAACACCTGGCCCATCTAGGAGTGGCACTGCAGTGTCAGACAGGATGGCACTTCCAAAAAATTGTCCCCAAACAGCACATGATGCAAAGAAAAAAGAGGCGCACCAAGGTCGCTGTGTGACTAAGCTAAGCGACACAAGTGGCCGACACAAACACCTGGCCCATCTAGGAGTGGCACTGCAGTGTCAGGCAGGATGGCACTTCAAAAAAATTGTCCCCAAACAGCACATGATGCAAAGAAAACAAGAGGCGCACCAAGGTCGCACCACAGGTATAGAATGTAGATGGATAGTATACTTGACGACAAAGAGGTAGGTACAGCAGTGGCCTTCCGTACCGTACTGCTATATATACTGGTGGTCACTGTGTCAGCAAACTGCAAAACTAAAATGCACCACAGGTATAGAATGTAGATGGATAGTATACTTGACGACACAGAGGTAGGTACAGCAGTGGCCTTCCGTACCGTACTGCTATATATACTGGTGGTCACTGTGTCAGCAAACTGCAAAACTAAAATGCACCACAGGTATAGAATGTAGATGGATAGTATACTTGACGACACAGAGGTAGGTACAGCAGTGGCCCTCCGTACCGTACTGCTATATATAGTATACTGGTGGTCACTGTGTCAGCAAACTGCAAAACTAAAATGCACCACAGGTATAGAATGTAGATGGATAGTATACTTAATGACGACACAGAGGTAGGTACAGCAGTGGCCTTCCGTACCGTACTACTATATGTAGTATACTGGTGGTCACTGTGTCAGCAAACTGCAAAACTAAAATGCACCACAGGTATAGAATGCAGATGGATAGTATACTTAATGACGACACAGAGGTAGGTACAGCAGTGGCCTTCCGTACCGTACTGCTATATATAGTATACTGGTGATCACTGTGTCAGCAAACTGCAAAACTAAAATGCACCACAGGTATAGAATGTAGATGGATAGTATACTTAATGATGACACAGATGTAGGTACAGCAGTGGCATTCCGTACCGTACTGCTATATATAATATACTGGTGGTCACTGTGTCAGCAAACTGCAAAACTAAAATGCACCACAGGTATAGAATGCAGATGGATAGTATACTTAATGATGACACAGAGGTAGGTACAGCAGTGGCCTTCCGTACCGTACTGCTATATATAGTATACTGGTGGTCACTGTGTCAGCAAACTGCAAAACTAAAATGCACCACAGGTATAGAATGTAGATGGATAGTATACTTGACGACACAGAGGTAGGTACAGCAGTGGCCTTCCGTACCGTACTGCTATATATACTGGTGGTCACTGTGTCAGCAAACTGCAAAACTAAAATGCAACACAGGTATAGAATGTAGATGGATAGTATACTTAATGACGACACAGAGGTAGGTACAGCAGTGGCCTTCCGTACCATACTGCTATATATAGTATACTGGTGGTTACTGTGTCAGCAAACTGCAAAACTAAAATGCACCACAGGTATAGAATGCAGATGGATAGTATACTTAATGACGACACAGAGGTAGGTACAGCAGTGGCCTTCCGTACCGTACTGCTATATATAGTATACTGGTGGTCACTGTGTCAGCAAACTGCAAAACTAAAATGCACCACAGGTATAGAATGTAGATGGATAGTATACTTGACGACACAGAGGTAGGTACAGCAGTGGCCCTCCGTACCGTACTGCTATATATAGTATACTGGTGGTCACTGTGTCAGCAAACTGCAAAACTAAAATGCAACACAGGTATAGAATGTAGATGGATAGTATACTTAATGACGACACAGAGGTAGGTACAGCAGTGGCCTTCCGTACCGTACTGCTATATATAGTATACTGGTGGTCACTGTGTCAGCAAACTGCAAAACTAAAATGCACCACAGGTATAGAATGCAGATGGATAGTATACTTAATGACGACACAGAGGTAGGTACAGCAGTGGCCTTCCGTACCGTACTGCTATATATAGTATACTGGTGGTCACTGTGTCAGCAAACTGCAAAACTAAAATGCACCACAGGTATAGAATGTAGATGGATAGTATACTTAATGACGACACAGAGGTAGGTACAGCAGTGGCCTACTGTACCGTAATGCTATATATTATATACTGGTGGTCACTGGTCAGCAAAACTCTGCACTGTACTCCTCCTATATAATATTATACTGGTGGTCCCCAGTACCCACAATAAAGCAGCACACTGAGCACAGATATGGAGTGTTTTTCAGGCAGACAACGTATACTGTGGTCACTGTCAGCAAAACTCTGCACTGTACTTCTGCTATATAATACAGCTGCTCCCCAGTCCCCACAATTAAGCAGTGTGAGCACAGATATATGCAGCACACTGAGCACAGATAAGGAGCGTTTTTTTCAGGCAGAGAACGGATAAAACTGGTGGTCACTGATCAGCAAAACTCTGCACTGTACTCCTCCTATATTATACAGCTGCTCCCCAGTCCTCCCCACAATTAAGCAATAAAGCACAATCAAGTTCAACAATAACGGAGAGGACGCCAGCCACGTCCTCTCCCTAACATTTCCTATGCACGAGTGAAAATGGCGGCGACGCGCGGCTGCTTATATAAAATCCGAATCTCGCGAGAATCCGACAGCGGGATGATGACGTTCGGGCGCGCTCGGGTTAACCGAGCCATACGGGAGAATCCGAGTATGGCTCGGACCCGTGTAAAAAGGGTGAAGTTCGGGGGGTTCGGTTTCCGAGAAACCGAACCCGCTCATCACTAATATATATATATGTATGTGTATCTGTATATATATATATATATATATATATAGTCCTATTATTATAATATGTTATAAATACTAGAAAACACCTAATAGACCATTGACCTGCCTAGGCTATAGACTGTCTCATTGTCTCCATAGAATCTATGAACCTTTTATAGCTGCGGTGTCTTCCTTCAACAGAAGGAATTATCTGCGCTGGTTTTATAGCGCTTATCCTGGTTTCATTCATGTTGAGAGACATTTATCACCCTCTATTCTCCATTACAAATGCAGGATTCAGGAGTTTGCAGTAAGTGAGATTTACGGTTCCCCCGCTTTGTTAATGAGTGCGGTGCATTAAATTGTGTTAGGCAGCACTAATGGAAGTACAGTGACGGCCAATATGTACTTATCGCTAATGAAAACCCGTCTAGAACGTGTGTATCGGACAAGGACAGCATAAAATTATATTTGGAGGAAGATATTTATTAGCAGTTCTCATCTCTAAAGAAAATGAATATACTGTAGGCTTTGTTGAAAGCTTTATTCTGGTGAGCAGGAATAAAGGAACACATCTTTATAGGAGCGTTGGGGGTAATTCCAAGTTGATCGCAGCAGGAATTTTGGTAGCGGTTGGGCAAAACCATGTGCACTGCAGGGGAGGCAGATATAACATGTGCAGAGAGAGTTAGATTTGGGTGGGGTGTGTTCAATCTGCAAACTAATTTGCAGTGTAAAAATAAAGCAGCCAGTATTTACCCTGCACAGAAACAAAATAACCCACCCAAATCTAACTCTTTCTGCACATGTTATATCTGCCTCCCCTGCAGTGCACATGGTTTTGCCCAATTGCTAAAAAAAATTCCTGCTGCGATCAACTTGGAATTACCCCCTTTGTATGTATGTTCCCATTGACAGAGCTGGATTAAGGCTGTGGGAGGCCAGGGGCACTAAAGAGCAGGTGGCCCCATGGAGCAGGTGGCCCCATGGACTCATATAAAAGTTTTATATCTTTTAGATTCATCTTCTTTCCTCATGTGGCTTTCCTTTTCTTACTTACACTATCTTATACACCAGAGATTTTCAACCTTTTACATCTCGTGGCACACTGAACAAGATTTAAATATTGCCAAGGCACACTCAAATATACTGGTGATGCATGGTGCAGTTGCGTGTCCTAGGATGTCATGTCGCAGCTTCTCCATAGGTAACGCCTGAGCCACATCTGAGAAAGCCAGAAGAGCCCAACACTGCCCGGGCCTAAAATAAGAACTGGCTCTGCAACCACTAAACCCACCAGTATTGATCGTTCCAGGGCCTCAGTAGCGGCAAAACACTGACGGGCCTGGCTCTGCTTCTATGGCGGCACACCTGCAGACTGCTCAGGGCACACTTGTCTGCCACGGCACAGTGCTTGAAAAACACTGTTATACGCCATACTCCCTTTGATGGCACCTAAAACCGGGTTTTCTATACCTGTCCTATATTGTCTTGTACTGTAAGTGCTGCTTTCTTGTTTGCTCAATTGATTATGTACTGTGTAATGGGCGCTGCGGATCACTTGTGGTGCCATATAAATAAAGGATAATATATAAATATATATATATATATATACACACACACTGTGTGTGTATATATATACTGTGTATATATTTATTCACACTCTGTGGATGCAGTCGAAAAATATTGCAATACACACATCACCTACAAACTACACACAGATGGCCTCCGTGCGCGTACTTATTCTGCTGTGCGTGCACATATTCGCAATTTGCGTATGGTCGCTCCCGCGGTCCTGCGCATTAGCGCGTGGTATGAGTATTTACGGTAGTGTTTGTATTCGCATGGAAAAGCGATAAAAACACATTACATATTTAATCCAAATAGTGCACAATGTACACATAGTCTCCCTGCATCACACCAGCAAGTTACAACAGTTTAAATGGTATCAGAACAAAGGGATTCATTATAAGGTGGTGTTTGGTATCCAGCTGTAGGGTATTTTAAGGGCAATATTCCGATGTTGGTTTGCAGAAGATTGCACGCTCCTGCGAATAGTTATGCGCAGGAGCAGAAAATAAATATAAACTGTATTTACTGTGCATTTGTTATGCGGCGGGAACCCAGAGGAGACCACCCACAAGTGCATCTGGAACAGACATCGCCCACCTATTCAAACCAACTAATGACCTCTCCTGTACTGTAAATGACCATCCCTGTGTCCAATGGACAAAGAGATTACAGTATCCATTGTGTTAGGTTTTGGAAGATTGTATAAAAGAGCCAGCTGCATGCCTGGTCACACACAGACTCTTAAGGTCATCTACCCTGATGACCGAGGACCAGGCTGGAAAGCGCAGGCAAAAACCAAACAAGTATGTACTATTGACTGTAGCCATTATTCTATTGTATTGTATTGTTATTGTAACCCCCTTTCAGTAATTATATGTTGGTGTGTCGGAACCTGGCATTTTAAATACAATCTGGTGTCGTGTTTCCATTTCCTTGCTAAGGTTTAAAGTGTATTTACAGCCACTCGGGCTGCTGCATTGTGCTAACAGCGTATAGGCCTGTGTACGCAAACTGTGTAGTCCCTACGCCCTTTCGGCGTACATACGCAGAGTGCGTACACTGTGCGACCTTGTGTACGTAAGGTTTGTAAATAATATAAAGGTGACAGGTTAATTACTGCGGCCGCAGCGGCTCAATATTAAAGTGTATCAAGTGTGTTTAAGGTATATGCTTTTTAGTCCTGTAAGTAAACCAGCATTTACAATTGGGGGCATCGTCCGGTTTTCACATGCTCACAGCCTAACAGGTCATAGCAGACTTAATTTATCAGCAAAGGGCGGAAAGTCATCCTACGTAACCTTTTCATGGTCGATGGATGTGCTGAAAACCCTATTTGTGTGCTGTTAGATTGCGTCTGCTCTGTCTGGTCTGCAGAGATGCTTATAGAACCCATAAAACAGGAAAAAAGCTATTTAAAAAATCTGTGATTTTTTTTTGGCGCCAAAAGCGTACACAAAGGGCACCGATACTTTGCATACCTTCTCACATTGTTGCCGCAAGGTATAGATTACTAGATTAATTTAGATCTGTGTGAAATCGGATACATTTGTTGCTATATAGTTAAAATTGAAATAACAGTATTTAAGGAAGTAAGTGTAAAGACACGAACACAGGTCTGCATAAAAGTTTATACAGAACAAGTTGTGTCTAGTGGGCAATAGTAGGTAGTATTGCTCACATTTATAGAGTTGTGTGATTTGTTTTATTGCGGACGCATGGTTTTGTACACGTGTCTCAAACAAAGTACAGGACTGCGCACGCAGCGTAAAAGACACGCACGGTCGCGTGTTTACACAAAGTGCATAAGAGTGTGGACGATAAGTACAAATTACACGATAGTTTCGTTCAGTTAAAAGGTGGGACAGTAGCCATGCTACAATAGCACATAACTATCCGGTTTCTAAAGCAGATTAGTATAAAACTTTTGTTTAAACTGTATTGCCTCTGGGGGTAAAGCTGCCGACCAGAACGAGTGAAAAATTTCTGTACAGAAAAACAAAGCATAATTGAATGAGTGAAAGCAGGAGTGAGTGAGTTGAACTCCGTGGAATTCGGGATCCCGTCGTTTGGTACACCAAGTAAGTGGAGGCTTGGCGGCATGAGGCGGCTGACTCACGTTAGTATAGATTGAAATACGCAAATCGTGAGATTTGCAAAGGAGCGTAATAGGGAATTGTGCATTGTGTAATATTGAAGTAAAAAGGTTTTTTGTTACGCTCCGGCTGAGGGTCGCAGTTTGTACATCGACTTGTGGTCGTACGCCAGATAGGTAACAAGTACCTATACGTCGTGCGATTGGACCGCGCGTTTGTGGGTGCGATACATAGCGCAACTTGATACTTTTTTTACGAGCTTTTGCATAAAATCGCGGTATCATTAACGCTGTGTAGAGCATACGCAAGCGTGATTTGTGTATAAAAAGTGCATAGGGAGTTTTCGCTGGTCTCTCAGGAAAATCTCCAGCATGGGATATTTGCTGGAAAGGGTAAGTCACTCCTAACACTTCCAGTAAATATAAACCAATTAGGTCGACCTCACTGGGTATGCAGTGGTCACTATTGGAGTGAGTCGTGGTACTCGGCGGAGAAGGAGTAGGTGAAAGCGCTCTAAGAACTTTCACCGTCTATCCGTTTCGTGCAATTGGGGATTGTGTAAAAGGAAAAAGACCGCGATGGGATCCAATTGCACAAGCGGTGGACGTATGGGAGCCAGGGTTCAGGCAGAAGAGTTGGGACCGAAAAGATCAGAATTGCGGCCGAGAGGGTCAGCAAGGTTTATTATGTGTGGAAAATATGGTCCACACACTGAAGACTTTTTGTCTGAATGGGTACATATGACTGACAAAGATAGGGTACCATTCCCTAGGGTGGACAGCTTTGAACCAGAGGTATTGCAGAACTTAAGGATAAGGATATGTCTGATAAAATCCAGTAAACTAAGGATTAGACATACGGATTGTTTAAATCTATGGCAGCAAGAGGGGGATGTGCAAAGGGAATTAGCTCGCGCAGCAGGTTCCAAACCTAGCGGGAAAACAATGGCGACCGCACCACCACCACCATATATTGATGGGGAGAAAGTGGCTACAAGCAATGGTGCATTGGTACAGGATAGGAATGTGATTGATAAATGTACTAACGCTAACCCTTGCCAGTTGTATCCCGTTTTAAATTTTTCCCAGGACTGTGAGCAGGAAGATGAGCCCAGCACAATATCGGCACTCTCTCTAGCAGCCACCATACAGGACACCCAGGTAGGCACGGCCCAACCACCAAGAGTTGTAGCAAGGCCCCCTAGCGGAGGGATAAGTGAGTTCGTGTTCACAGGTAAGTACGGTACCATACACTATGCAGAAACAATAGCTCCTCACATTATAGAATCAAACCAGAATGATGTAATTGAATTAAATCCTGTTAGGGTAATTGCAGTCCCCAATGGGAAGACTGACGCTCAGGGAGTAACTCCCATCAGGAACATTGCCATGCATTGTCCTTGGTCCCGAGTAGAGTTAAGGTCAATTATGTCAGAATTTCCCGATCCCAGAAAAGATCTAGTCGGATGCCAGAAGTTTGTTAAAGAGTTAGGTAACGCCCATGAGCCCACAAATAAAGATTGGCGAACAGTGCTACGGGTGTGTTTACCCTCAAATATTGACACCACGAAATTTATAACCGATTGTAAGTAAGACGCAGTGGTACCTCTCACTGATGAATACAATCAGGAGAATGTACGGCAAATCAATCTGCAACTAGGAGTGTATTTCCCTACTGCTGTCAAATGGAATAAAATCTTCTCCATAAGACAAAAGGAAGGTGAAATGGCATCTGAATATTTCCATCGAGCACTGCAGGAAATAGCTAGATACACTGGGATCGAGGACATCAAAGATAATGCACATCATAGGGAGGTAGCCGTTTCTGTATTAATGGACGGGTTAAAGGAGGCACTGAGAACAAGAGTACAAACCTCTCTACCTAACTGGAGAGGTATCTCGGTGGCTGCATTGAGAGAGTCCGCTATCGAGCAGGACCGGAACATCAGTAAGCACAGGGAGTCTCAGGGGGATAAGCTGATGACAGTAAGTATAAATGCTCTTACAACAAAACCACATCAGCCAAAACCCCAGACCCCTGATGGTAAGTCACGGGTAGTAATATGTTAGAATTGTCAGAAGGTAGGACATTACTCAAGAGAATGTAAGAATACAGGGACACATAATGTATACCAACCCCCTAGACCAGGATACGAACCACACTACAATTCACATAATTGGGATCAGGGACCACATAGGAGAAATTACGAGCCATATGCAGGGGAAACAAGGAGGTACCCACCAAGGAGAGACTGGCAGACCTCCGAAAATTCTCAGCTACCCCCCTCACATATCGTAGCTGCCCATGCACTGCAGGAGGGTCCAAATATACGATAGGGGTTGGGCCACATCTGTAGTCTGCAGCCAGTGAAGTTGATTGCTAGCCTTGGTAGTGAACCTGAGGTCACGGTTGATGTAGCTGGTGTACCATTACCATTTCTTGTAGATACAGGAGCGGCCAGGTCAGTGTTG
Source organism: Pseudophryne corroboree (assembly GCF_028390025.1). NCBI lineage: Eukaryota > Metazoa > Chordata > Amphibia > Anura > Myobatrachidae > Pseudophryne > Pseudophryne corroboree. The sequence goes on from NC_086448.1 coordinate 751,568,991, forward strand.
AATTCCACATCAGGTGTAAAGACCAAGGGAAAAATGATTTCGGCAATGGGAGTAACAGGAACGGTGCAACAATACCCTTTGGTAGACCTGCAGAGATTACGATAGGGCCCTTGCAAACCAAACATTCTTTTCTACTGGCTGCATCGGCTCCGACTAATCTACTCAGCAGAGACTTCTTGTGTAAAATGCAGTGTGTCATATATTGTACTCCTGAGGGAGTCTTCTTGAATATACCTGAGAACCATGCTCAAGAAGTACAAGATATACTAGACACCCCTCAAAGGCTAATGTCGCATTCTACTGTTATAGACAAGTGTCCATCAAAGGTAGAGGAAATGATCTCGCAAATACCGGGTTCCCTTTGGACCAAAGATGGACAGGACACTGGATTGATGGCGAATGTAGCTCCAGTAACAGTACAAGTAAAAGATGGTAGGATAGCTCCAAAAATCCCTCAGTATCCTCTGAAGCCAGAGGTAGAGTTAGGAGTGTACCCTGTCATAGAGCGGCTGCTACAGCAGGGCATCCTAGTCAGAACGTCCAGCACCGCCAATAGTCCCATCTTCCCTGTGGAAAAGAGCGGGGGGAGGGGTTACAGGCTAGTGCAGGATCTAAGGGGGATAAACAAGATAGTTGAGAGCCAATTCCCCGTAGTGCCCAATCCAGCTGTCATCCTCATGCAAATTCCCTCTACTGCAAAATTCTTCACTGTCATTGACCTCTGTTCTGCTTTCTTTTCTGTCCCTCTTCACCCTGACAGCCAATAACTTTTTATACAGGGGAGTATAGTACACTTGGACTCGTCTCCCCCAAGGTTACATTGGCAGCCCGAGTATTTTTTTTCCAGGCTTTGCATGACTGTTTACAATCCTTTCAACATGAGAATGGATCAGTACTAATACAGTATGTTGATGACTTATTGTTGTGTTCTGACTCACTTGAATCGTCATTGAAAGACATGAAACAGCTTCTGTTTCATCTTTCCCATACAGGACACAAGGTTTCAAAGGATAAGTTGCAGTTGTGCCAGACCAGGGCCAAATATTTGGGACACTGCTTGACTCAAGGACTTAGACACCTCACCGCTGATAGAATACAGGCGATTCGAGACATGTCTCTGCCACAAACTCAGCAACAGATCCGCACTTTCCTTGGAATGTGTAGGTACTGTCGAAACTGGATTCCAGGGTTCTCTATACTGGCTTTACCTTTGCAAGAAAAGGTCTCTTCGAACAAACCGGAACGGATCTCTCACACAAATGAGTCCGAACTGGCGTTTGAGAGACTCAAACAGTGTCTATCACAAGCACCTGCATTAGGTATGCCAGATTATGAGAAGCCCTTTGAATTGTACGGTACTGAAAGTGCTGGGTGTGCGGCAGGTGTCTTAACTCAGAGACATAGTGATGCCAGCAGACCGGTAGCTTACTACAGTGCACAGCTGTAGCGCGGTCTCTCCCCACTTGCTTGCGAAGTGTTGCAGCGATAGCTTTGCTGGTAAGTAAAAGCGAGGACGTAGTGTTAGGACACTACCTGACCATTCATACACCTCATGCAGTATCAGCCTTACTAAACTCTGCCCAAACCAGACATGTCTCATCTGCTCGGTTTACAAAGTGGGAATTATCACTGATGGCCCCGGTAAACATCACCATTAAGAGATGCAGCTCACTAAATCCTGCAACCTACTTGCCAAGTGTGCCTGGATTGGCTCAAAGGGTGGAGGATGAGAATGATGGTGAAGGAGGATTTAGTGCAGATACTGATACGCATGATTGTATGGAATACCTGAATCAGACTTTCACAGCAAGACCTGACATCAGTGACAACCCACTGGAAGGAGTAGACTTTACCTTCTACACTGATGGTAGTTGCCACAGACAGACAGAATCGGGAGACTTGTGCACTGGATATGCAGTTGTAGATGACGAAGGTATCATAGAAGCTGAACCCCTGGGCCCACCGCACTCAGCACAAGTTGCTGAGTTGGTCACCGTAACCAGAGCGTGTGAATTGGCCAAGGGTTAATCAGCTAATATATACACAGATTCTAGGTATGCCTTTGGAGTGGTGCATGATTTTGGGGCCCTATGGCGCCTCAGAAATTTCATGACGGCAGCTGGCACACCTGTAGCGCATGCGTCCCACATAAAAAGGCTTTTGACAGCATTACAGGAACCAGACAGAGTGGCTGTTATCAAGTGCAAAGCACCCACGTACAACCAAGACCCAAACACTGCTACGTTCACTGCAAAGAAAACTGTGCAGGAATTTGTGTGTAGATATGGTATCCCTAGAGTAATTGAAAGTGATAGGGGTACCCACTTTACAGGTGAAGTCTTTCAGGTTATGTGCAAACTGATGGGAATTAATAGCAAGCTGCATACTCCGTACCGGCCACAGGCGAGTGCAAAGGTAGAGAGAGTGAACAGCACTATTAAGAACAAGCTGAGCAAATTAATGGCTGAAACTGGATTGTTGTGGCCAGAAGCTTTGCCACTAGTGTTGTACAGCATCAGAACCACTCCCAGGTCTCCACTTAACATCACCCTTTGAAGTTCTTTTTGGTCGACAACCTCATGTAATGATAGACCCCCAGGATGATTTGAAATGTAATAATGAAGTGACTGTGAAATATTTGGTTAGGATGAGACAGCAGCTGAAAACTCAACAAACAAATTTAAAGCTGGTGATTCCTGACCTACCAAACAGTAATTGTCATGACATTGAGCCTGGGGATTATGTGCTGATTCGAAATTTCTTACGCTCAGGTTGCCTCATAGACAGATAGGAAGGACCATATCAAGTCTTGTTAACCAGCACGACAGCATTGAAGGTCGCCGAAAGAGAGACTTGGGTCCACTCGTCCCACTGCAAGAAGGTCGCTGACCCGGAAAGAACTTGTGACAAAGAGCAGAGTGTGGAGAACCTCGTATCACTGGAGTGTTTGTTCCGGGACAGTTGAGAGGCAGGACTGTTGAAAGGCACCTGAGCACGGAGAGCAACAAGATCTAGGACGGTTGTCGCACCATTTTCTTTTTTCACCTCCCCCTGCATTTTCCTTTCTTTTCTCCCTCTTATTTTCCTTCTTTCCCCTAACGAAATGGATCTATCACAAGAGACTGCGTTTCGGGTTCTACTAGTAATTCTGTTTTTGATCAGGACAATTTGTTTTAGTGAGGGTCCCAGAGAAGTCGAGCAGGGATCTGGAATGGGTTCTGATAGCGAGTACGAATTTGTAGGATCTCAGAAGCAGCACATCACTCGAGTAAAGGCTGGTATCAGTAAGCGCTCTGGTAGTCATGGAGCTCGGAGGCACTGTGAAGGGTTATTGTCTGATGAATATTGTATTTGTAGGAATTGTGAGAATATAGTCGAGGATGGGTGCATCCAGAGATGTCAGTCCAACCTTAATATCGACATGGACCGTCATCCGTTGAGTGATTACCACTCACTAGTGGGTAAGGTCTTAAACCAGACAGAATGCTGGGTGTGCTCACAGGTACCTCAAGGTCAGAGTAAGTCAGGATTAGTACCATACCCTTTAGCAATATATGAGGTACTCGAATTACGGCGTGGGAGACCGGTGGACAAGAAATTCAATATCTCTAAGCCCCCTAGTTTGAAGCTCCACCAGTGTCATGTAGACAGGTCCTTAGTGTGCTTTAATATTTCCAATTACCGAAAACCAGGAAATTGGGAAGTGACATGGAATAACCAGACAATGACCTTTTCACACAGAGCTGATAGGATACCCATAGACTCTGAACTTGTACGCCAAATAGCCAACAGTGGGAGGTATTTTCGGTATAGGTATACCCGTGGAAGCAAGTCCATGTGGGTTGGAAAAGTGTCGTCAGGGTATTGTGCCCATATCATCCAGCCCGATACTTGTACTGAGCAAATTGGAGAACTAGGGATTGGTTTCTTTACTTGGAAAATTTGTAATATGGTGATGTTATATTTTGTCCCCTATGTTCTCCCAGATGATGCCTATTTCATATGTGGGAGGAAAGCGTACAAGTGGCTTGCCCCGAGCTCAGAGGGATTGTGTTATATTGGGAGAGTACTACCAGAGGTCATGACCATAACCCATGATAGAATGAAAGACGTTCACCGCAGTGCTCAGACGCCTTATACTCATACTCACTATAAACACATCATCAAGAGACACCTCATAGATAGGGCAGAGCACGCAGCCTCTGATTTGATCCACGAATCCACCGGGATTTAGTTCCTTCTCGCATTAGACATCACCCGTACTGCCAGAGGAACTATAAATTATAAGTATAGCCATGCGCTAGCAAACTTGATAGGCAATATCACTGAGATTTATGATGACACCTTCATATATACAAGCCTACAAGAAGGAACTGATCCAGCACAGGATGGTCCTTAATTACGTCACAGCTGTGACAGGTGGGTACTGTGGCCCTCATTCCGAGTTGTTCGCTCGCAAGCTGCTTTTAGCAGCATTGCACACGCTAAGCCGCCGCCTACTGGGTGTGAATCTTAGCTTAGCAAAATTGCGAACTAAAGATTCTCAAAATTGCGAATAGAAATTTCTAAGCAGTTTCTGAGTAGCTCGACACTTACTCTGCCACTGCGATCAGTTCAGTCAGTTTCGTTCCTGGTTTGACGTCACAAACACACCCAGCGTTTGCCCAGACACTCCCCCGTTTCTCCAGCCACTCCCGCGTTTTTCCCAGAAACGGCAGCGTTTTTTCACACACTCCCATAAAACGTCCAGTTTCCTCCCAGAAACACCCACTTCCTGTCAATCACACAACGATCACCAGAACGAAGAAAAAACCTTGTAATGCCGTGAGTAAAATACCAAACTTCTTAGCAAATTTACTTGGCGCAGTCGCAGTGCGAACATTGCGCATGTGCAATTAGTGGAAAATCGCTGCGATGCGAAGAAAATTACAGAGCGAACAACTCGGAATGAGGGCCAGTGTTACTCTGGCAACTCAATATGGTATGGTGCTGTACTTATATTACAAACAGCACTGATGATCCCACGGAGATCATCGATCAGAAGATGGACGAGATCTTGCAGTTGAAGTGGGAGTTCAGGAGGAAGCACAACCTTACCTTAGCGACTGTGAGTAATGAACTGACCGTCTGGGTCTCATGGTTGAACCCACGCAAATGGTTCTCAGGTTTAGGAGAGTAGGCTCAAAATGTCATTATGAGTGTGAGGAAGTTTCTCCTTTGTATCCTGGGAGTCATCATAATTATTGGTTTGATAGTTAGGTGTGTTCAAATTCTAACGCGGCGCAAGCACGGCACAAATTTGATGAGTCTAAGGAGCGAGGGCGCTGTTACAGCAGCAGATTTAATTTATGATCCATCCATAGAGACAGCGTTATGATAAGGACTGCAAATGAATTTCATGGCCTGTTTCTTTCACCCGTTTTTCTTTGTCTCCCCCTCTGCCCAGATACATCCAACCGGAAAAGACGTCAGCCCTACCCAAAATGTTTATGTGACTGTATTTTTATATATGTGTCTTATCTTCATCTCTGCAACCTCCAGTTAATGGCACACATAGTCGACAGGTGATAACCACATATACTAGCACTCACATATGTTCCCCCTCCATGTATCATCAACTAAATGTGCACCCCATTTGTTGGAACAAGAACAAGAAACCGAAGAGAGCTTGGTAGTGTTTATTGGCCCATTTACAGACCCCTAATACGGGATGAGAAGGATTTAATGTATACTTCGCAATACCTCGAAGCTTATTTAGAACATATACGGCACGATGATACATGCCCTTCAGACATGGATTCATACATACATGCTTTTTACTACCCCACTAGGTCATACATTTCCCACCTACAACTCTCCCCCGACCAAGCTTCTGTATATATTGTATAGATATTTTTCTGTTTATTGATTAGGTAGTGGCAGTTATTGGTGACTGCCAAATGGTGGACTGTCGAAGTCGAAAAATATTGCAATACACACATCACGTACAAACTACACACAGATGGCCTCCCTGCGCGTACTTATTCTGCTGTGCATGCACATATTTGCAATTTGCGTATGGTCGCTCCCGCGGTCCTGCGCATTAGCGCGTGGTATGAGTATTTACGGTAGTGTTTGTATTCGCATGGAAAAGCCATAAAAACACATTACATATTTAATCCAAATAGTGCACAATGTACACATAGTCTCCCTGCATCACACCAGCAAGTTACAACAGTTTAAATAGTATCAGAACAAAGGAATTCACCTTTACAGGATAGGAGGGAACAGAACAAGGTTATAAGGTGGTGTTTGGTATCCAGCTGTAGGGTATTTTAAGGGCATTATTCCGGTGTTGGTTTGCAGAAGATCGCACGCTCCTGCGAATAGTTATGCGCAGGAGCAGAAAATAAATATAAACTGTATTTACTGTACATTTGTTATGCGGCGGGAATCCAGAGGAGACCACATACAAGTGCATCTGGAACAGACATCCCCCACCTATTCAAACCAACTTATGACCTCTCCTGTACTGTAAATGACCATCCCTGTGTCCAATGGACAAAGAGATTACAGTATCCATTGTGTTAGGTTTTGGAAGACTGTATAAAAGAGCCAGCTGCATGCCTGGTCACACACAGACTCTTAAGGTCATCTACCCTGAGGACCAGACAGGGAAGCGCAGGCGAAAACCAAACAAGTATGTACCATTGACTGTAGCCATTATTCTATTGTATTGTATTGTTATTGTAACCCCCTTTCAGTAATTATATGTTGGTGTGTCGGAATCCGGCATTTTAAATACAATCTGGTGTCGTGTTTCCATTTCCTTGCTAAGGTTTAAAGTGTATTTACAGCCACTCGGGCTGCTGCATTGTGCTAACAGCGTATAGGCCTGTGTACGCAAACTGTGTAGTCCCTACGCCCTTCCGGCGTACATACGCAGAGTGTGTACACTGTGCGACCTTGTGTACATAAGGTTTGAAAATAATATAAAGGTGAAAGGTTAATTACTGCGGCTCAATATTAAAGTGTATCAAGTGTGTTTAAGGTATATGCTTTTTAGTCCTGTAAGTAAACCAGCGTTTACACAGGATACTGGATACTCAGACATTTTCAAAGTGCAGCGGGCCACACAACAACGTGAGGGATGGTGGTGGGGGGTTAGATGGTGCCACACACACATAAGACAGGGGGTAGAGGAGCCATACACAGGGTTTTTTTTTGGGGGGGGGCAGGAGGGCACAGGGTGTCATGCACACACACATGGCGGCACAGGGGGCCACACACCAGGGTGAGGGTGGTAGAGAGTGCCACACACACATAAGACAGGGATAGAGGGGCCACTCACAAGGGGTTGGGGGCAGGAAGGCACAAGGTGTCATACACACATGGGAGCACACACCAGGGTGAGGGGAGTAGAGGGTGCCACACACATATGACAGGGGTAGAGGGGCCACACACAGGGGGTTGGGGGGGAGGGCACAAGGTGTCATACACACACAGGGGGGCACATACCAGGGTGAGGGGGTAGAGGGTGCCACACATACAGAAGGCAGCGGGAACATGGAGCCACATACAGGGGAGTGGGGGGCAGGAGGGCACAGGGCTCTCTGGTTACTCACCGCGAGGGAGGCCCATGGACCTAAGCTGAAGCGGAGGCTGGTCGGCAGGAGGATCAGAATCCCGGCGCCAATGCAGCATCATGACACCGCACAGTAATGTGTGAGGCCGGAGTATCGAGTACAGTCCTGGATTGTGCCCGGTAATTGCTCTTCTCCCACAAAAGGGCGGCTGCTGGAGGAGGGAATGTGGTGGGAGTCGGACACCTCAGATCTCCGTCGGGAAGGGGGGGGGAATTGCTGTTTAGTGTCAGAGATCTCCGGCGCACGGGGGGAGGAGCGAGGAGGGGGGAACTGCAGTAGTGTGAGAGGTTGCAGGTGGAGTGGCGGCCCCTGAAGGCAGTCCGGGGCCATGGCAGCCGCAACCCTACACCCACCAGTCACACCACTGCCTCCACTCTCGCGCCTCGCAGTAGCAGTCGGGGGAAGCACTCTCCACACACACTGTGGAGAGCAATAGCAGTAGTACTCGGTGGGCAGCAGAGATGGCGGCCCCTTGGATAGGGGGGCCCAGGGGGTACATTACCTTAATCTGGCTCTGCCCATTGATTGTATATAGGCTTTAGTTTGTAGCAGATTGTAGCAGAACTGCAACTGCATAGAATCGCACAGCAAGAGCCGCCCAACACAACAAGCTACCCACTGATGCGTTCGCAATTCTGCAAATGCAGCCGCAGAATTGAGTCTGCATCGCAAACAACAAGTACCATCGACAGTTGCGGTTGTCACAGGACTACTCAGAATAATGAAAATGCAGTAGCCACGGTCGTCTTAACAAAGGAGGAGGCCCGTATCCAACCAAGTGGCTGATCTAGACTTTTGTTTTAGGGGGGGGGGGATTAAAAATTAATACTGACTCCTCCCCTCTCTATGCTTACTCCTCCCACTTAGTTATGCCCCTCCCACTTAAAAAAATGCTGAGGTCCGCAGCCTGGAGCAGCTCCTGGTCCTACCCCATCCTGTGATGGATGAGGCTGCAGCGGGGAAAGGGTGCTCCTTATAGCCGGATTATCCTTTCTGGAAGAGGTGATGATGAAGAGATAGAATGAGGAGGGAGGCTGACACGGATCAGTCACCCAGCAACAATGGGGGAGATGGGGGGAGAGTGTGTCAGATGTTTGGAGCAGATAATGTATAGTTTGGAGCAGAGAAGGGAAAGGGGGGACATGATAGAAACTTTCAAATATATCATAGTCCAGGTGGGAAAAATTCTCCAAATGAAGAGAAGCAATAGGACATGAGGACATGCACTGAGACTGGAGGGGGGGAGGTACAGGGGAAATTTGAGGAAAAATTACTTCACAGAAAGGGTAGTGGACAAGTGGAATAGCCCCCCATCAGAGGTGGTAGAGGCTAAGACAGTAGAGCAATTTAAACATGCATGGGATAGACATAAGGATATCCTTACAAAGAAATAAGGATCAAACAAGGTTAAAGATAAAAATAATGTAATAAAAAAAAAAAAAAAGGGGCAGACTAGATGGGCCAAGTGGTTGTTATCTGCCGTCAAATTCTATGTTTCTATTTTGGGGGGAAGGGCCAGATACCTCCATCCAGGAGGAGCCAGCCACAGACTAATAAATGGGATGCAGCACTCACCATCCTGCTGGAGGGGCTGTGCTGGGGGACTTCCGGCTGGGACTGGGGGTGCAGTGTCACCAGGTGCATGGTGGATAGGGTGACCCGGGGAGAGGGGGTGCAGCAGTAAGATTGGGAAGACAGTCAGGGGTCAGGGTGTCTCTCTATGTGATGCAGCAGTACCAGGATACAGCTTCCCCCCGCCCCCCTGCAGAGATTACCTTAGCTGCGGGACATCACTCGAGCCCGACACAGAGAACAGTCCCAGGGGCCGGGCATCTCTGTGCTGCTAGGAGGTTGGACCTCTGCCTTCACCGCTATCCCGGGAGCCAGCCATGCTCTTCTCCTCCGGCCGCACCAGCCACTTGACCGTAGCCAGCATGAAGGCCCACAGCAGCTGGTGATGTTCATGGTGCGGGGTCCCCACCGGTATGTCCAGGGTGAGGGGGTGACGCTGGGTCCTGGTCATCTGCGGACCTGCGGTAGCCGGCAGCTGATCGTCGGGCCGGGCGGAAGTACTGTACGGCCGGATGTGCTGCCTGGCTGCGGCTGCCCAGATGATCGCCGCGGCGGGACCCGGTCGTCCATCCCGGCGCCAGTATGTGTAGGGGGAGAGTTCGCTCTAATCGGCCCCCACTAAATCTGCCACTGGTCCAACCTCCTATGTCGGGGCCCCCTCCTCTGCAGCCGGTGCCCATCAGCGTAATAGAGTTTGAGCACTAGAGGGTGCAGATACCCTATTGCACATGCGCAAATCTCCATAAAAAATAGCTGCAGCGCCATTCACCAGAGATTTGAGGAGAGATGCTGCCGCCAGCGGGAGACACTGGAGAGGTGAGTATTTAAAAAATGGGTGCAGGGTGTGCGATGTGGGCCCCACTGAACCCGCACACAGGTGGTCATTCCGAGTTGTTCGCTCGTTGCCGTTTTTCGCAACGGAGTGATTAGGTGGAAAATGCGCATGCGCATGGTACGCAGCGCGCGTGCGTTCAGTAATTTAACACAAAACTTTGGAGATTTGCACAAGCTCGAGCGACGTTTTTTCATCGCTCGAGTGATCGTAGTGTGATTGACAGGAAGTGGGTGTTTCTGGGCGGAAACTGGCCGTTTTCAGGGAGTGTGCTAAAAAACGCAGGCGTGCCAGGTAAAAACGCAGGCGTGGCTGGGGAAATGAGGGAGTGGCTGGCCGAACGCAGGGCGTGTTTGTGACGTCAAACCAGGAACTAAACGGACTGAGGTGATGGCAATCTAGGAGTAGGTCTGGAGCTACTCAGAAACTGCAAGGAATTATTTAGTAGCAATTCTGCTAATCTTTCGTTCGCTATTCTGCTAAGCTAAGATACATTCCCAGAGGGCGGCGGCCTAGCGTGTGCAATGCTGCTAAAAGCAGCTAGCGAGCGAACAACTCGGAATGACCACCACACTGCGCCCATTATAGATACGCCACTGGCAGTAGTACCGGGAACCATGTTTTAAGTCGCAGCAATTGCAGCTGAAATCAGATGCATGCCCCGAAAACAGCCATGACACTCCTGTGTTTTTCCAACCACTGCCCATAAACATACTGTGCATGCCCACGAATGCCGGCAGCCTATCAATCAACCGGCGATCGTATCCTGACAAGATGCGATTGCAGCAGAATCACAGAACGCAGAATTTGCAGCACATGCACAGATGGCCGATAATCGGTAGATCTGCGATTTTGCAACTGAAGCTGAATAAGGCCCATAGTAAAGTATATAATATAGTTGAAACAAATATGTTGCATGGTTCAAGCTGTTATAAAAAAATATTTATTATTTTTTTATTTTATTTTTTTTACTAATAAACACATAGTAATAATTATTATTCATTATAGTGCCATCATTTACGCATTGCAGTACAGGAAATATTTGTCATTTACATGAGGCCCAACCAGTATCGGACTGGGGCATGAAGGGCCCAACCGGGGGAATGCAGTTATAATGGCCCATACTTAGGGGTGTGGCCAGCCTAAAAAGGGGGTGTGGCCAGCCTCCACAAAGGCTTGAAAATACACAATAGTTTAGTGCAGTGTAATGCAACATATCTACCGTGTATAATACAAGTGCACAGTCTGGAACCTAATCCCTAGAGGAAGGAGTGGATCCTCAGGCAGTGGGGCCTACCGGTGGTTTCCCTGGTACCCCTGTAGGCCAGTCCGACCCTGGGCCCTCCCCACTGGAGCTTACACTATAAATTACCTAATGCTGACCTAGCTCTATTATAACTCAAACTTTAAGTTTACTAAATCATCACAAACTGAGGGGTAAATTTACTAAGATGGGAGTTCGGTTTAAGATGGGATGTTGCCCATAGTAGCCAATCACATTCCAGGTATTATCTTCTAGAAGGTGCTAGATAAATGAGAAGTAGAATCTGATTGGCTGCTATGGACAACATTCCATCTTAAATGAACTCCCATCTAAGTAAATTTACCCCTATGTGTCCATTAAGGGCCCCATACACTAGAACAATAATGCCCAATTTCATCCGATTTCAACCTTTCGGGCCGTTAATCGGATGAAAAGTGGCAAATCGGATGTGTTTTACATCCGATCCGATGCGCAGTCCCGTGAGCACGGGATCAGAGCCCCTAGGTCGTTAGTGCTGCACTCGTGATATGTGGGATCCCGCAGGCATGGCTGGGATCGCATATGATACATCGTATGCAAAAGGACCGCATATGATGCATCGTATGCGATCCTGCCACTCGGGAAGTTGCCAGGCGGTTCAAGGGAAATCGCATCCGACATGTCGCTGTAGTGTATGGGGCCCTTTACTCATTTGTCACAGCTCCATGTGTTTAGATGTATTTTGTCAGCTATGGCCACAAAGGGAAACGACTCTGCCCATGAAAAAACATTATCTACATAAATAAAGTGTCAGGACCCATAGTTTGAACATCTGGCCACTTATATATAATGTGTATATTGTAGACATTGGCAAGTGTGTATTCCCAATATCGTTAAAATGATGCGCGCTCCCGCAAGTCGTTAGCCATGTACAATATCTTTAGTTTTCAACTTGAATCTAAAGATATTGTACAAGACGGCATGAACCTGGATGCGGCGAGACCCAAACGATATCGTTCAGTGTGTATAAACGATATCGTTTGCAGGGGGATCTTGCACAATGTCACATCTAATGTGACATTGGCAATTGTGTAGCCAGCCTTAGTTCGCATTATGTCACATTATGGGGCTGCCAGTACACATTAAGCAACACAGTATTTCCAATTCACATTATGGGCAGTATTCAATTCAAGTCGGATTTCCCGACTTGTCGAATAAACGGCATTTAAGGTCGAATCCAGACTCAACCTATTTAATCAAAGTGCCATTTATCCGACAAGTCAGAAAACCCGACTTGTTGGAAAGCACGTAGCCACCGATTCACGTGTTTTGGCAGATTTGCGGCCAAATCCAACAGGTTTTAGCCCGGTTTCCGACAATGTCAATCCGAGTTTAAAAAAAGTCGGATTAGCATTGTCGGGAATGGCCAAATCCTGTCCGCTAATTGAATACTGAGATGTCGGATCCTTTCCGTCGGAAAGGATCCAACATCAATTGAATACACCCCTATGACATACAGTGTCCCCAGTTCATAATGTGTTCCATTACAGTGCCTCCACTTCATATTGTGCAACGTTATAGTCCCCAACTCATATTATATAACATTATAATGCCCTCCAGTTCATTTTATACCACATTACAATGAGCAGGTCCAGGCACATAACATGATATATTTCAGGTCCCAAAGCAAAAGTCTGTAAGGGCCCCTATGTACCACCCAATGGTAAAAAATTTATATAACACATGGAACTGTGACAAGGAAGGTGGGCCCCACTCAGCTCTGGGCCCCATAGCAGCTGCACCCCCTGCACCTATGGTAGCTACGCCCTTGTATATAACACATGTAACTGTGACAGGGAAGGGGTCCCTCTCAGCCCTGGCCCCATAGCAGCTGCACCCCATGCACCTATGGTAGCTACGCCCTTGTATATAACACATGTAACTGTGACAGGGAAGGGGTCCCTCTCAGCTCTAGGCCCCATAGCAGTTGCACTACCTGCACCTATGGTAGCTATGCCCTTGTATATAACACATGTAACTGTGACAGGGAAGGTGGGCCCCAGTCAGCTCTAGGCCCCATAGCAGCTGCACCCCCTGCACCTATAGTAGCTACGCCCTTGTATATAACACATGTAACTGTGACAGGGAAGGGGTCCCTCTCAGCCCTGGCCCCATAGCAGCTGCACTACCTGCACCTATGGTAGCTACACCCCTGTATATAACACATGTAACTATGACAGGGAAGGTGGCCACTCTCAGCTCTGGGCGCAATAGCAGCTGCACTACCTGCACCTATGGTAGCTCACCCTTGTATATAACACATGTAACTATGACAGGGTAGGTGGCCACTCTCAGCTCTGGGCGCTATAGCAGCTGCACTACCTGCACCTATGGTAGCTACACCCTTGTATATAACACATGTAACTGTGACAAGGAAGGTGGGCCCCTCTCAGCTCTGGGCCCCATAGCAGCTGCACACCCTGCACCTATGGTAGCTACGACCTTGCCAGGCATGTCTCTTAAGGGTGTGATACCTGTCCACTGGTGCAGGACAGCTGCTCTCTAATCTATGTCTTGCAGGAGGATACTAAGACAGATCTTTACCATTTTGATGCAGTATTAAGTACATTTTAAAGGACGGGTTAATTGCCTTTTTTAATGAGGATTTAAATATTCATTGGAAATTCACACACAGATTCTGAACACTCCTGAGGAAGTCATTAATGACAAAATGCGTTAGGTGATATCGTCAGTCAACAAGCTTGCTCTGTCTAAGGGTAACAGCAAGTTTAATAACATCTGTCTCACTGACCACGATGCATGCTAAATGTAGTGGTCCACGAGAAGCAGGAATTGCAGCATTTTGTCCGAGTCTGGGCAGATTTTTAAAGCGACAATCATTTACAAGGTATAACCATGTTGGCTGTGCCATGTAAATAATTGCTGTGACGACACAGCCGGCACGTCGTGTCGCACAGTGATAAATAACACGTGGTTACTTTCCTAGCCTCGGTCCTACCCATGGACTCCAGTAATTGCTGATATGTATTTAGTTATATGCTAAGCAATATTGTATTGTATTGTGTTATTATTATACTGTACAGTTACCGTATTTTTCGGACCATAAGACGCACTTTTTCTCCCCAAAAATGTGGGGGGAAAAGTATGTGCGTCTTATGGAGCGAATAAGACGTTTGCGGGTAGCGGCGGCCGGCGGGTAGCGGCGGGTCCTGGATGCTGCTGCGGCCACATCTCAGCAGCAGAGCCAGCGTCATGTAAACTCCCCCGCTCCCCCCCACCTCCTCAGGAGACGCTGGGAACTACTGGTACTGTTGGGTAGCGGCGAGTCCTGGATGCTGCTGCTGCTGCGCCGTCATCAGCAGAGCGGCCACATCTCAGCGGCAGAGCATGTGTCATGTGACTCCCCCGCTCCCCCCCACCTCCTCCCTCCTCAGGAGACGCAGGGAACCACTGGTACTGTCAGTGTGTGTGTGTGTGTATGTGTGTGTGTATGCTGGCTCTGATGTGTGTGTGTGTCTGTGTATGCTGGCTCTGACAGAAGGCTGCACTGTATTCTTGAGTCTGAGAAATCACAGAAATATCTCTTAGAGGTCAGAATATTTTTTTTCCAGTTTTCCTACTCTAAAAACTAGGTGCGTCTTATGGTCCGAAAAATACGGAATATATTTGGAATATGTAGTTTATTTGGATATACAGTGTTTAATGTGTGCAGTTGTTAATAGGAATAATTCTCTGCCAGAAGATTTCATAGACAAATAGCAGCTGGAAACCCTTGTCTGCCACAAAGGAGTTAAATCTGGTGGTGACTGGTCACTATCTGATATTTGGAGGAAGGTTACCCTAATTAGGGTCTATTGTTCTCTAGTAGGCATGTATAGACATGAAGTGCAGACGCTGACTAGGCATTGCGCTGCCGTCAGTGATGAGAATCCGTGGCGAAGGACGCTGTGTGAGCTGGTATCCCAGACCAGGGGATCTTATTGGGTGTACTCTGGTACAATAGGAGGATTTGTTGTCATCCATACCACTAAAGGTTGATTGTTTAAAGAGAACAGTACGGATGGTGTAATGGTTAGCATTACTGCCTGACAGCACTGAGGTCATGGATTCAATTCCCACCATGACCCTTATACCCCTTTCACACCGCACAAATAACCCGGTATCGACCCGGCACATTGCCGAGTCGACACGGGTCAGCGTGCGGTGTGAAAGCGCCATAGCTGAAATCCCGGGTCACCTGACCAGGCAATTCAACCAGGGAATAAATGGCAATAATGGCAGCGTAAACGTGCTCCCGGGTCGATACGACCCGGGACCCGTTCACTACAACAGGGAGAGGCGGCGTGGAGATGATCTCATCTCCCAGCGCCGCCTCCGCCCCCGCTGCCGGCTCCGCACCCCGCTGCTATGGCAACCCGCCCGGCATATTGCCGGGTCAGGGAAGCCAGCAGTAGCGTCCAATGCCGGATCCCACCCGGGAAGGACCCGTTTCCAATTCCCGGGTGGGAGCCGGCATTGGCGATGTGAAAGGGGTATTACTGTGTGGCATTTGTGTATTCTCCCTGTACTTGCGTGGGTTTCCTCCAGGTGCTCAGGTTTTCTCCCACAATCCAAAAATATACTGGTAGGTTAATTGGCTTCCAACAAAATTATCCCTAGCATGAATGTGTCTGCATGTACATGTGATAGGGAATTTAGATTGTAAGCTCCAATGGGGCAGGGACTTATGGGAATGGCGAAATATGCTCTGGAAAGCGCTACGATTATGTGTGCTCTATATAAATAACTGGTGAAAAAAATAAAAATAATAATAAATACCACCAAATTTGGTGCTTCCCAAGACCACATTTATATATACAGTATATCTATATATATATATATCTATATATATATCTATATATATATATATATATATATACACAGGAAATCCCTGCACCCTCACAAATACTACAGCCAACAGCTGGGGTGCCAATCAGAGTCCCGCCCTTTTTGGGGCGGGGCCCATAGTACAATACAGGTTATCCTACACTAATGGGAAAAGATAGCACTCTCCAGACTTAGCATCCAATAAAGCAAATAGTAAATTTAATGTAAGGGTAATCTCACAGTTTCAATGTCGTTTCAAAAGCGATTTCCAACGTTTCGGTCCCTGGCGGGACCTTTTTCAAGGATTATACAGTCAGTCAGCAAGGTCAGCAATACAGTATAGGTCAGCTTTGCAGGAAACCGGTGGAACTGTGAGATTACCCTTACATTAAATTTACTATTTGCTTTATTGGATGCTAAATCTGGAGAGTGCTATCTTTTCCCATTAGTGTGGGATAACCTGTATTATATATATATATATATATATATATAAAATGTAGGTTTTTACCCTTATCTTGCGCTATTTATAGGGGCAGCTCCTCTAGAATAACCCTACTGCTGGAATAGGGTAACAGAAACTATGTATCAACCAGATTCTGAGGGCGCACAAATAAAACTGCAAATATTAAAATTCCATTCAGCTACTAAATTAATAATAGAAGATTGTTTATTGCACATTTGAACATACAACTTCATATAAAATATGTAGTATAAGGCAATTAAACCTATAAATGATACATCATAATTGAAGGGTTGCCATTTTTATGAGGATGAAAAACATTCTGTAACCAACATGTTTCGTCCTTACAAGGACTTCATCAGGGTAAAATTGGTTTGAAAAGATGTTATTTTCGGATGCCACCCACTTGTGGTGGTACAGCAAGACCTCTACTGATAAGGAGGTTTTCAAATGTTAGCCAATTTTAAAGATGTTTAAAAACTGGATAGATAAATAAAAGAACGAGTTAGTAGTGACTCCTGCTAGGTGTGGATCTGTCCCCTCCAAATATATATACATACATACATTCGACTACTGTCATCTTTATTGTAAATGATCGGAGTGCCGCCATTGGAGAGGTACACAGCGTGCAGCCACGGAGGTTGCATTGAGGAAGGCACGGGGAGTAGTTAATATATACGAGAGTCTTTGGAGTGCCGGAGCTGGGAGATATATATATATATATATACATACATACATACATACACACACACACGCGCGCGCACACACATACACACAAAATGCATGATTACTGTCAGAAAGTCACCTGAGGATGTATTGATGGATACACAGAGAAGTTCTTCTGTTGCTCCACAAGACTCTTTAAATACATGACGCAGATAAAATACAACAGTAGAACACACAAGAGCTCTCTTAGGAGTTTTTGCTTATAGGTTATTTGATTTCTTTGATGTAAGGATAAATTAAATGTACAAGAGACATGTAGAGGACAAACCAAGCCCTAGAGCTGACACAGCAATCCATTAGGCACTGTATGAATAGTAAAACAGAGGGTGCATCAAAAGCAATTACATAGAATCAGAATAGATAGGAATGCCTCTAGATTGTTACATAAGTGCATTGTTGCAGTTACTAGTCATCATTCTTCAGTACTGTGTAAGTAAAGGAGCAGCAAGCGTTTGCAAGTCAGTGATTCACAATACTAATACCCCTTTCACATCGCACTAAAAAAAACCCGGTATCGAGACGGCATATTGCCGTGTCGAAACGGGTCCGTGTGCGATGTGAAAGGTCCTTTGGTGAATTAGCGGGTCGTCTGACCCGGTAATTCAACCCGGTAAAAAAGAAGGGTTATTACCGGGTTGATTACCGGGTCAGGCGCAGTGTGAATGGGAGCCGTTCCGATGCGACACGGCTCCCATTCACAGTATAGGCAGAGGCGGCGCAGGAGATGAGCTCATCTCCCGGCGCCACCTCCACCCCTGCCCCTGCTGGTGCTGCGCCCTCCGCTGCTATGGCAACCGACCCGGTATATTGCCGGGTTGGAAAGCCAGCAACGGAGCGCAAATGCCGGATCCCACCCGGTAAGTACACGTTTCTCTTACCGGGTAGGATCCGGCATTTGCGATGTGAAAGCAGCATAAGATTGGGGCAGGATGCAACAAAGCATATTTTGTGGTCAAACCTATACAGGAATACTAGGATTATCACATCACTATTGTTTATTTATAAAGCACCTACATATTAGATATTATTATGAGCTTACACACTATGAGGTGTGGGAAAGAATGGATACATAAGATAGCGGAAATAACAATTGCAGCTTGTGGTGGGGAAAGTGTATGAGGCAGAACAATGATTATTATTTACTGATATTAAAGATGTCATTGGCTTCTAGCAATTCTGTGCAGCTTCCTGGGGTGTGGTGTGATGGGAATGAGAGGAGACAGTGGAAGATAGAGACATGAAAGATGAATCAGTCACTTGAGAGATCTTAAAACAGCTGCTGGAATCTCTCAGTGCAAAATGGGGACAAAGTAAGCCCACCCTGATCCACCCATCAGGGCCGGTTCTGGGGCTTATGGCGCCCCGGGCGGCATTAGGGGGGCGTGGCTTCATGCAGGGGCGTGGTCAGTTACGCCCCCTGTACTGTTGTAGGATGTGCGGTGCGCGATGACGTCATCGCGCACTGCACAGCAAAGGTCCTCTCCACGAAGGTAAACTAGACGCTAAGCGTCTAGTTCCCTTCGTGGAGAGGACCTTTGCTGTGCGGTGCGCAATGACGTCAACGCGCACCGCACATCATTACAGTGAAGGTCCTCTCCAGGAAGGGAAATTAGACGCGTAGCGTCTAGTTTCCCTTCACAGCGGGCAGGCCACGAAGGGAAACTAGACGCGTAGCGTCTAGTTTCCCTTCACAACGGACAGCGGGCCGCGGCAGTGGGGGGCACCACAGCAGCAGCGGATCTTGCCATGGTGCGGCGCCCTCCGGATGGCGCCGGCGCCCTCCGGATGGCGCCGGCGCCCTCCGGAAGGCGGCGCCCCGGGCAAAAGTCCTGCTTGCCCGTGGCAAGATCCGCTACTTCCACCCAGATCTGCCCAAACCCAGCCCTCATCCACACAGAAACGGCTACTTCTCCATATAACTGCCCCTTTCAAGTTATGTAAATTGGTACTGTCCCATCCCACCAACAGAGGGACAAATGAAAGGTATGACACAGTATAATAATGTTTAAAAACACAATATAATTTATCTATAGCATGAGTCGCGATACTTAACCCTTTGTATTAGGATTATGGGGGTCATTCCGAGTTGATCGTAGCTGTGCTAAATTTAGCACAGCCACGATCATAAACCCAGACATGCGGGGTAGTCCGCCTTGCATGTCAGTGCCATCGCCCCCCCCCCCCCCCCCCCCCGCAGAAGTGCAAAGGCATCGCTCAGTGGCGATGCCTTTGCACTTCAAGAGTAGCTCCCGGCCAGCGCAGCTTTAGATAGTCATTTGGGATATCGGAGACTCAACCTGTAATGTCATGCAATGCAAGAAAATGTGCAGTAATAGTGCCCCAAGTGTGTAGCATTGGTACTGCAAGCAAACACCATTACAGATTGGAAGATGTTATGACGCATCCCGCCACTGATTGCAAGCATAACAGCGTTCACTAATGCCGTATGTTTGAAGAAAATCAAAGTAAGAACTTTCTTTTGCAATAGAAGGATGTCCCATCATATCCCTCTCAGGAGGAAACACAGAAAGAAGCCCATAGGCTTCTATTCAGTGATGCCATCTAAAGATGGCATTGCCCACCGTATCCAGTCTCCGGAATAGTAACAGTATGCACTAAAGGTAATACCTGCCTTATAAATTGGCTGTGGGAAGTGGTGTAAGAGAGACTAATCATTATCCGCAATGTAAATGATCGTGGGCTCTCATTAGTCCTCTGATCACTAATATCTCACAGGAACATGTTTTCCAGGGGGTGTATGGGGGCTGCTAAACTGTGAAAAATACAGTATAAAGCTCTGGAATGTGAAGTTTCCTCCGGCAGTTAACGCCATCTTGAGATGGCATTACCCAGTGGTTCTCCAACTGTGTGCCGTGCCACCCTGGGGTGCCTCAGAACACTTGCAGGGGTGTCTCGGATTGGTGGTCCATGACCAATTAAAATTATTTATGGTCAATGTTATAGGCAAAACCAATGCTGGTATCTGTTAATCATAAAATATGTGCACAAACAGAAGCAAATCTTGTCCCCCACTACATACAGTAACTGGACCAAAGGGTGACATATCAACACTATTTACTTCATTTAATATGTTTTTCTAAATGTATTAGTAAGAAACTTTTGGCCTAGGGGTGCTGTGAAAAGAATTCTGAAGCTTTAGGGCGCCGTGATTCAAAACAATTTGAGAACCACTGTATTAGCCCATAATAGCCTCTGGGCCACTCTAACATTCTGTAGGAGCGGGATCCCCAGGAACCCTCCTGTGGGCTCCCACTGAGGAATGCGCAGGACGACAGCGACACATGCGCAGGATGTGTGCCGTGTCCGAACCTGGAAGCAAAGTGATACCTGTAGCTATCACTTTGATTCTAGCCCTTCGTGGTGACAGGACTTTTTCGGAAGCTGTGTCCTGGCGCCCCAACTTGGGGCATAATTATCAAAATGTGCTTGGTGATAAATATGCCACAATGTCACAGGTGGGGAGGAGAGTTCTGAGTTTTTCATTTTGCCCTTAACTCCTTGTTTTTAATGATTGGCAGTGTATGGCATCTGGAACCCCAGTGCCACTTTTTTGGATTTGGGCGGCTCCAGAGCCGGATTAAGGGGGGTGCTCCGGGGGTCAGTACCACAGGCCCCCCTGTTTTAAGGGGTCCCCCGGCCGAAGCTCTGCACCGATCTACAGGTTGCCGGGGCAGGAGGGATCCACGCTGTGCATGCGGCTTCCTCCCCCCTCCTCTCGGGCAGCACGGTCGGGGACTGAGTCAAGCAATCTCCAGCCTTCGCTGCTGCCAGGAGAGATGCTGCTGGCGGCAGAGGCTGGAGATTGCTTGACTCAGTCCCCAACCGTGCTGCCCGAGAGGAGGGGGGAGGAAGCCGCATGCACAGCCGCACTCCTCCCCCGGCAGCGTGGATCCCTCATACCCCGGCAGCCTGGTGTCTTCTCTTCTCCCCCTGCTGCAGCGCGGCTCCCGTTGCCTGTGACCGCGGGAGGTGAGCAGCAAGGTGGAGGGGGGGGGGGGGGGCGGGGGTAACTGTGGGGGCTGGTGGTCCACTGGGGGGCCCTGCTGTCTTTGGTGCCCCGGGCCCCCCGAGGGCATAATCTGGCCCTGGGCGGCTCAGTATATAATATTAACTTATTGCATATAATGCAGCTCTGCATAAAAGCCTTGGAAGTGAAGTAGGATTTGGGCACAGGTAAGAAGACAGAGCAGCACTAGGCACTACAGGATAATGATTAACCCCCCACATAAATCCACTCTAGGATGTCAACTATGGAGGAAAGGGGAAAAATGCATTGTTCTTTCCTCTAGATTTGTCTTAGAGATGTATGAAACCTTGGCGGGAGATAAAGTAGAGAGAGATAAACTACCAGCCAATCGGCTCCTAACTGCCACGTTACAGACAATGGGCGGGATGTACTAATTGGAGAATGCAGTAAACACCCCCGTTTACCGCATTTTCCAAATGTACAAAGCCCCAGCCGCCGGGTCAGCGCCGCAATGGGGTTCCCCAGCTTTTACTGGCGATATTCCATGTGCCTATGTGCTTCTTTCCGCAGCGCTGGTGTGAGGGATCCGATCAGTCAGGGAGACGCGGGAGATCATGAAGGACAGCTCTTGTCAGAAGAGCTGTTCTTTGCAATGCTAAGCACATATGTAAGTACATATGCGCTTAGCATCGTGACAATCGGCGACGATGTCACATAGTACATCCTGCCCTTTGGTGTCTATTTACTAAGACTTTGACGGAGATAAAATACCAGCCAACCAGCTCTTGTCGTTTTTCAAACACAGCCTGTGACATGGCAGTTAGGAGCTGATTGGCTGGTGCATTAGCTCTCTCCATTTTATCACTCTCCAAGGCTTACTTCATCTCCCCCACAGTGTGTAACGTGACAGTTAAGAGCTGATTGGTTTGTGCTTTTTCTCTCTCTCTCTACTTTATCTCTCTCTACTGATAGATACATATCCCCCTTAATACATACACCCCTTTAATCCTTCTGGGATGTTTTTACTACCAAGCTGCAGTTTTGTATAGTGTGAACACAACTTTCCTTCCCAGGATGATTTACAATTTGAAAAAATGTGACAGAATATAAAAAATAGGGAGCAGGTGCCGTGTAAGAGAAAAATCTGATGCTCAGATGGGATGCGGTCGTTAGGTCGACACAGCTTAGGTAGACAGTCATTAGGTCGACCACTGAAGGACGACATGCATTAGGTCGACTTGGCTGTTAGGTCGACATGTACTAGGTTGACAGGTCAAAAGGTCGACATCAGTTTTTCCCTTTTTTTCCCCTTCATTTTTTGGATTTTTTCGTACTTAACGATCCACGTGGACTACGAATGGAACGGTAACCTGTCCCGAGCGAAGCGAGCCATGCGAGGGGACACAGTGCACTAATTGGGGTTCCCCGTCACTTTGCGAAGAAAACTACGCCAAAAACAGTCAAAAAAAACCATGTCGACCTTTTGACCTGTCGACCTAGTACATGTCAACCTAATGGCCATGTTGACCTATTGTCCCTGTCGACCTAATGCATGTCAACCTTCCATGGTCGACCTAATGACTGTCGACCTAAGTTGTGTCTATCCAATGACCCATACCCGCTCAGATAATGATGGTGGAAATGTGTTAAACATTTTAGATTCTCAATCACATATTGTATCTGTTTTGTATGGTAAAGTTACAGATCAGTTACAGGGCGGGATG
This sequence comes from Pseudophryne corroboree, assembly GCF_028390025.1. Classification (NCBI taxonomy): domain Eukaryota; kingdom Metazoa; phylum Chordata; class Amphibia; order Anura; family Myobatrachidae; genus Pseudophryne; species Pseudophryne corroboree. The sequence continues at coordinate 751,592,048 of NC_086448.1, forward strand.
TACTAAGGGAAAAATGCGGTAAAACCCCCGTTTTTTGGGGTTTTACCGCATTTTGAAATGTACTAAGACCCGGCTGTCGTTTTTTCGCCGCCCAGGGTATCGCCATCTCTGGATTGCGATACCCTATATAAGCCACCCGCCGCCTCCGCCTCCCCCCTCGACCCCGGTATACCTTTTTCCAGGCAGCCTGGACCCGGAAAGGTAAACTCCTCCTCTCCCTAGCAACGCAGCCGGAGATCCTTCCAGGTGCAGGGGGGAGGAGGAGGCGCCGGGGACAACCTGCTGCCTTGTTCCCGGCAGCTGAGGAGAAGGAGAGCCCAGGAAGGTGACGGAGACACCACCTTACAGGTATCGCGGGGGGCCTCCGTCACTGCATTGCGATATTGATTACATATGTTAGTATGTTAATACATCCCGCCCAATGTCATCAAAATTACACGTGTCATTGATGCAGGTTGGTGAAATGTAGAAACTTAATATAAATGACAGCAGTCAATAAGCATATAGCATACAATGGGTTCCGGTATGAATGGTCGACCATGTTATGGTCGACAGCCATTAGGTCGACCACTATTGGTTGACATTGGCATGGTTGACATGGACAATTGGTCGACATGTGAAAGGTCGACACGTGAAAAGGTCAACATGAGTTTTTTAACCTTTTTTGGGGGGTCGTTTTCTGCATAAAGTGACGAGGAACCCCAATTAGTGCACCACGTCCCCTCGCATGGCTCGCTTCGCTCGCCATGCTTCGGGCAAGCTTACCGTTCCCAATCGTAGTCCACGTGGATCGTAAAGTATGGAAAAGTTCAACAAAAGAGAAAAAAAAAGTTAACTCATGTCGACCTTTTCATGTGTCAACCTTCATGTCCATGTGACGAACATGTGTCCATGTCGACCATGTCAATGTCGACCAATAGTGGTCGACCTAATGACTGTCGACCATAACATGGTCTACCATCCAAACGGATACCTTATACAATGAGCATACAGGTGATATGAGTTCCAGAGGTTTGCCATAAAGACATCTCACAGTCTGATAGGACCTTGTTAGTGTAACATACTTCAGCTAAATTGGAGGGCAAGATTAAAAAGGGAGAAAATATTGATTTGCTGCCTCTAATTCCTTCTAGAGATTTTGTTGTGATCGATAAGACAGAATCCAGAGGGGACGCTGAACACTGGAGTTCTCACATCTGTTAATTAGCTACAAGTGTTTTGCATATTCCTGTAAAGAAGAATTCATCTTCCACAGTATCTTTTTTAAGATGTTTCAAACCTTCTAAATAGGATAAGTGTAGTTGCCCATAGCAACCAATCAGATTCTAGCTATAATATTACTTATTGAGTACAGTCTATAAAATGAGGTAGAATCTGACTGATTGCTATGGGCAACTTTTTTACCTGTCCTCTTTATATACAGAGACAGTAACCTGATAAACTTTGGGAGGCCGCATTAGGTGGCCCACTAGCCTTCTAAAGGGCCAGAGATAAATAAATTCATTTAAGCAATTAATGAGACTGTAATAAGATATCAGTAGGCCTATTAAACAAGCATTACATTGGATAAAACTGATTGGACACTGACAGCAGTGTTAATGTAACCATGCATTACAACTAGTGGGCTCATGCCAAACCATCTGAAACAGCCCCACAGCATAATGCCACCACCTCCGTGCTTTACTGTAGGTACTGTACACTCTGGCAACAGATGTTCTCCTGGCAATCGCCAAACCCAAACACGTCCATCTGATCTGAAAAGTGTAAATCGTGATCCGTCACTCCATAACACTCACCGTCATTGTTCCACTGTGCAACTGTTGCGCTCTGTACACCATCATAAGCGATGGGCTGCATTCTTCTTTGTGATTAGAGGTTTATGAGCAGCTGCTCACCCATAATATCCTAATTCATGGGCCTCCCTATGAAGCGTTCTTGCTGAAACCTGGCACATTGGTGTCCATTTGGAACTTGTGTGCAATGATATGCATGGGACGACCCCTGTTCTTTCGCAGCTCCCTGGTTAGCACTCTCCAGTCCCTGAGTTGCAGTTTGGTGGGCCTCCCAGGGCGAGGTGCATTCCTGTAATGACCGGTCTTTTGCCACACATTAATGACAAAAGACACAGTGGATTTAGGAACCTTCCTAATATCTGCAATGCTTCTCACACTCATTCCTCACCGAGCAGTCTACGATGATCCCCTTTACAAATTTGGTTATCTCCTTCCAGCAAGCCTCTTCATTAGCAAGTGATCTAATCAGTGCCTCTACCATTTTACACCTTCATGAACAGTGTCTGTGGCAGTAGCACACCATTTCACTTGTGCCGGGGTGTCCAATAATTTTTTTGTCTACATAGTGTACAGCAGAAATGTTCATACAATTCCCCAATAGGATTGTCAAGGGTATCAGTTGGTTCACCTTTGAGAACAGTTTCTATGAGAAGTTGGAAGTACTGTACACACTAACTTACACTGGCATATGATAAATGTGCACCTCTGGCTGTGGATCCTGGCTTTCTTCTCCAGGTGCTACACATCATGGGACTCTTGTCACAAAAGGTTAGAGACGCATACTTACCATCCTATATAGGGAAGTGCAAGGGGTGTGATTCAATTTACACATATTTGCATCTTCTCTAGACATTGGATCTCATGTGATATTTTTAATGAGATGCATTTTGTGCCTTCCAGTAGCATTTCATAAGTGACCAATGTAAAACAGAGCACCAAAGGCACAAAAGTGCCAGTTGTAATACTGAGGGTGTGGTATATTTTGTCAACATGAGCAGAATGTCTCTGGTGGTCATTCTCCTCATCCCCACCATGCCCCCCCTCATTGGCCTAATACTCTATTATTCTACCACCTGCTCCCACCAGTTTCGCCTCTCCCTAATCTCCTGTCCACCTCTCCTCTCTCTGTTTCATTTTCAATCACTCTCCTCCCCTCTCCTCCATTGTCCTACTGACCCCCCCCCCCGTTCCCTCTTCTGACCTTTCTTTCTTCATACTGTATTCTGTGACTTCAATATCCCTATTGGCTCTTGCGCAGCAGTAAAAGGAAGAACCTGGGCAGCCAGAACGCAAGCAGGTCTAAGACACAGTGTGATTCTGCCTCCCCCCCCCCCTCCCGTGCACACATTCAAAACAGGGGTGGATCCTAGAAAGGGCAGTGTGGCCTTGTGATACCCCATCTACATCACTGTGAGGGGCATGCCCCCAAGCTCTTTCTGCATTGAGAATAGATGCCATGTGCATCGCACAGCATCTATCACATGCAAAAGCCAGGCAGTGATGACAGCCCCATTCCCCCCCCCCTTCCAACCCGCAAAAAAAAAAAACAGCTCCCCCTTCGGGTGGTACAACGGAACAGTTCGAAAAAAATGGGACTGTTGGGAGACATGGTATCAGGTTTCATGTCCTGCCGATAGAGTTTTCCAACCAGGAAAGCTAGGAAAGGGGAGAGGGCTGTAAGTAACCCAGGAATACACCCCACACACAGCAGTCTAGATTGATGTGCCTGGCTCCTGTGTAACCTGTTATTTGATAAGACTGAACATTCGGGACTGTAGAGAGAGAGACACTCAGAGAGTCCTCCTGACACCTGTTCCAGTGTGTAAGTACTACAGACTGTATATTTTAAGGTTGTTTAAATAGGTTTTTCTCTGACGTCCTAGTGGATGCTGGGAACTCCGTAAGGACCATGGGGAATAGACGGGCTCCGCAGGAGACTGGGCACTCTAAGAAAGAATTAGGACTACTGGTGTGCACTGGCTCCTCCCTCTATGCCCCTCCTCCAGACCTCAGTTAGAATCTGTGCCCGGCTCGAGCTGGTTGCACACTAGGGGCTCTCCTGAGCTCCTAGAAAAGAAAGTGTTTATTAGGTTTTTTATTTTCAGTGAGATCTGCTGGCAACAGACTCACTGCTATGAGGGACTTAGGGGAGAGAAGCGAACCTACCTGCTTGCAGCTAGCTTGGGCTTCTAGGCTACTGGACACCATTAGCTCCAGAGGGATTGAACACAGGGCCCGACCTCGATCGTCCGGTCCCGGAGCCGCGCCGCCTTCCCCCTTGCAGAGCCAGAAGCAAGAAGAACGTCCTGGAAATCGGCGGCTGAAGACTCCGGTCTTCATTAAGGTAGCGCACAGCACTGCAGCTGTGCGCCATTGCTCCCCATGCACACCACATACTCCGGTCACTGATGGGTGCAGGGCGCTGGGGGGGGCGCCCTGGGCTGCAATTAGATTACCTTAAAATGGCAAAAAACACATAATATAGTCTAATAAACTATATATGTGTAAAAATCCCCTGCCATAATATTAATATAAAGAGCGGGAGAAGCCCGCCGAAAAAGGGACGGGGCTATCTCCCTCAGCACACTGGCGCCATTTTCTCTTCACAGCTCCGCTGGAAGGACGCTCCCCAGGCTCTCCCCTGCAGTTTCCAGGCTCAATAGGGTAAAAAAGAGAGGGGGGGGGGCACTAAATTTAGGCGCAAAACTGTGTATTATAGCTGCTATAGGGAAAATCACTTTGTGTAGTGTAAATCCCTGTTTATATAGCGCTGTGGTGTGTGCTGGCATACTCTCTCTCTGTCTCCCCAAAGGACTTTGTGGGGTCCTGTCCTCAGTCAGAGCATTCCCTGTGTGTGTGTGTGCGGTGTGTCGGTACGGCTGTGTCGACATGTTTGATGAGGAGGCTTATGTGGAGGCGGAGCAGGTGCCGATAAATGTGATGTCACCCCCTGCGGGGTCGACACCAGAGTGGATGGATATGTGGAAGGTATTAACCGACAGTGTCAACTCCTTACATAAAAGGCTGGATGACGTAACAGCCGTGGGACAGTCGGCTTCTCAGCCAGTGCCTGCCCAGGCGTCTCAAAGGCCATCAGGGGCTCAAAAACGCCCGCTACCTCAGATGGCAGACACAGATGTCGACACGGAGTCTGACTCCAGTGTCGACGAGGATGAGACATATACACAATCCACAAGGGGCATCCGTTGCATGATTACGGCAATAAAAAATGTGTTGCAGATTTCTGACATTAACCCAGGTACCACTAAAAAGGGTATTATGTTTGGGGAGAAAAAGCAACCAGTGGTTTTTCCCCCATCAGATGAGTTGAATGAAGTGTGTGAAGAAGCGTGGGCTTCCCCCGATAAGAAACTAGTGATTTCTAAAAAGTTACTGATGGTGTACCCTTTCCCGCCAGAGGACAGGTTACGCTGGGAGACATCTCCGAGGGTGGATAAAGCGCTCACACGCTTGTCAAAAAAGGTGGCACTGCCGTCTCAGGATATGGCCGCCTTAAAGGAGCCTGCGGATAGAAAGCAGGAGGCTATCCTGAAGTCTGTATATACACACTCAGGTACTATACTGAGACCTGCTATTGCTTCAGCATGGATGTGCAGTGCTGCAGCAGCGTGGTCTGATTCCCTGTCTGATAACATTGATTCCCTTGACAGGGACACTATATTGCTAACCATAGAGCATATATAAGACGTAGTCTTATCTATGAGAGATGCACAGAGGGGTATTTGCCGGCTGGCATCTAGAATAAATGCAATGTCCATCTCTGCCAGGAGAGTATTATGGACTCGGCAGTGGACAGGTGATGCGGATTCTAAAAGGCACATGGAGGTTTTGCCTTACAAGGGTGAGGAATTGTTTGGGGATGGTCTCTCGGACCTCGTTTCCACAGCAACAGCTTGGAAGTCGACATTTTTACCTCAGGTTCCCTCACTGCCTAAGAAAGCACCGTATTATCAGGTACAGTCCTTTCGGTCCCAGAAAGGCAAGTGGGTCAGAGGCGCGTCCTTTCTGCCCAGAGGCAGGGGTAGAGGGAAAAAGCTGCACCATACAGCCAGTTCCCAAGAACAAAAATCCTCCCCTGCTTCCACTAACTCCACCGCATGACGCTGGGGCTCCACTGGTGGAGCCAGGTGCGGTGGGGGCCCGTCTCCGGAACTTCAGGGATACAAGCTGGAATTCGAGACGTCTCCCCCTCGCCGTTACCTCAAATCAGCCTTGCCAGCCACTCCCCCGGACAGGGAGGTAGTGCTGGCGACAATTCACAAGCTGCACCTCCAGCAGGTGATAATAAAAGTTCCCCTCCTTCAACAGGGACGGGGTTAATATTCCACAATGTTTGTGGTACCGAAACCAGACGGTTCGGTGAGACCCATTCTAAATTTGAAATCCTTGAACACTTATATAAGGAGGTTCAAGTTCAAAATGGAATCGCTCAGGGCGGTTATTGCAAGCTTGGAAGAAGGGGATTACTTAGTATCACTGGACATCATGGATGCTTACCTGCATGTCCCCATTTACCCACCTCACCAGGTGTACCTCCGTTTTGTGGTACAAGACTGCCATTAGCAATTCCAGACGTTGCCGTTTGGTCTGTCCACGGCACCGAGGGTATTTACCAAAGTAATGGCCGAAATGATGATACTCCTTCGAAAGAAGGGAGTTATAATTATCCCATACTTAGACGATCTCCTTATAAAGGCGAGGTCCAGGGAGCAGTTGTTGGTCGGAGTAGCACTATCTCAGGAAGTGCTACAACAGCACGGCTGGATTCTGAATATTCCAAAGTCGCAGCTGGTTCCTACGACGCGTCTGCTGTTCCTGGGTATGATTCTGGACACAGAACAGAAGAAGGTGTTTCTCCTGGAGGAGAAGGCCAAGGAGTTGTCATCTCTGGTCAGAGACCTCCTGAAACCAAAACAGGTGTCGGTGCATCACTGCACGCGAGTCCTGGGAAAGATGGTAGCTTCTTACGAGGCAATTCCATTCGGCAGGTTCCATGCAAGGATCTTTCAGTGGGATCTGTTAGACAAGTGGTCCGGATCGCATCTTCAGATGCATCGGCTGATCACCCTGTCCCCGAGGGCCAGGGTGTCTCTGCTGTGGTGGCTGCAGAGTGCTCATCTTCTCGAGGGCCGCAGATTCGGCATACAGGACTGGGTCCTGGTGACCACGGATGCAAGCCTCCGAGGTTGGGGGGCAGTGACTCAGGGAAGAAACTTCCAAGGACAATGGTCGAGTCAGGAGGCTTCCCTACACATAAATATTCTGGAACTAAGGGCCATTTACAATGCCCTAAGTCAGGCAAGACCCCTGCTTCAAAACCAGCCGGTGCTGATTCAGTCAGACAACATCACGGTGGTCGCCCATGTAAACCGACAGGGCGGCACAAGAAGCAGGATGGCGATGGCAGAAGCCACAAGGATTCTCCGATGGGCGGAAAATCACGTGATAGCACTGTCAGCAGTGTTCATTCCGGGAGTGGACAACTGGGAAGCAGACTTCCTCAGCAGGCACGACCTCCACCCGGGAGAGTGGGGACTTCATCCAGAAGTCTTCCAACTGATTTGAAACCGTTGGGAAAGGCCACAGGTGGACATGATGGCGTCCCGCCTAAACAAAAAGCTAAAAAGATATTGCGCCAGGTCAAGGGACCCTCAGGCGATAGCTGTGGACGCTCTAGTGACACCGTGGGTGTACCAGTCGGTTTATGTGTTCCCTCCTCTTCCTCTCATACCAAAGGTGCTGAGGATAATAAGAAAGAGAGGAGTAAGAACTATACTCATCGTTCCGGATTGGCCAAGAAGGACTTGGTACCCGGAACTGCAAGAAATGATCTCAGAGGACCCTTGGCCTCTGCCTCTCAGACAGGACCTGCTACAGCAGGGGCCCTGTCTGTTCCAAGACATACCGCGGCTGCGTTTGACGGCATGGCGGTTGAATGCCGGATCCTGATGGAAAAGGGCATTCCGGTTGAAGTCATTCCTACGCTGATAAAAGCTAGGAAAGATGTGACAGCAAAGCATTATCACCGCACATGGCGAAAATATGTTGCTTGGTGTGAGGCTATGAAGGCCCCCACAGAAGAATTTCAGCTGGGTCGTTTTCTGCACTTCCTACAGTCAGGAGTGACTATGGGCCTAAAATTGGGTTCCATTAAAGTCCAGATTTCGGCCATGTCTATTTTCTTTCAAAAAGAACTGGCTTCACTGCCTGAAGTTCAGACGTTTGTTAAGGGAGTGCTGCACATTCAGCCCCCTTTGTGCCCCCGGTGGCACCTTGGGATCTCAACGTTGTGTTGGATTTCCTAAAATCACATTGGTTTGAGCCACTTCAGACCGTGGAATTAAAATATCTCACGTGGAAAGTGGTCATGCTTTTGGCCTTGGCTTCGGCTAGGCGGGTGTCAGAATTGGCGGCTTTGTCCTGCAAAAGCCCCTATCTGATCTTCCATATGGACAGAGCAGAATTGAGGACGCGTCCCCAATTCCTCCCTAAGGTGGTATCAGCGTTTCATTTGAACCAACCTATTGTGGTGCCTGCGGCTACTGGGGACTTGGAGGCCTCCAAGTTGCTGGATGTAGTCCGGGCCCTGAAAATCTATGTTTCCAGGACGGCTAGAGTCAGAAAGACTGACTCGCTGTTTATCCTGCATGCACCCAACAAGCTGGGTGCTCCTGCTTCTAAGCAGACTATTGCTCGCTGGATCTGCTCCACGATTCAACTTGCACATTCTGCGGCTGGACTGCCGCATCCTAAATCTGTGAAGGCCCATTCCACAAGGAAGGTGGGCTCTTCTTGGGCGGCTGCCCGAGGGGTCTCGGCTTTACAACTTTGCCGAGCTGCTACCTTGTCGGGATCAAACACGTTTGCAAAATTCTTCAAGTTTGATACCCTGGCTGAGGAGGACCTTGAGTTTGCTCATTCGGTGCTGCAGAGTCATCCGCACTCTCCCGCCCGTTTGGGAGCTTTGGTATAATCCCCATGGTCCTTACGGAGTTCCCAGCATCCACTAGGACGTCAGAGAAAATAAGAATTTACTCACCGGTAATTCTATTTCTCGTAGTCCGTAGTGGATGCTGGGCGCCCATCCCAAGTGCGGATTGTCTGCAATACTTGTATATAGTTATTGCCTAACTAAAGGGTTATTGTTCTGAGCCATCTGTTCAGTGAGGCTCAGTTGTTATTCATACTGTTAACTGGGTATGGTTATAACGAGTTGTACGGTGTGATTGGTGTGGCTGGTATGAGTCTTACCCGGGATTCCAAATCCTTTCCTTGTTGTGTCAGCTCTTCCGGGCACAGTTTCCCTAACTGAGGTCTGGAGGAGGGGCATAGAGGGAGGAGCCAGTGCACACCAGTAGTCCTAATTCTTTCTTAGAGTGCCCAGTCTCTTGCGGAGCCCGTCTATTCCCCATGGTCCTTACGGAGTTCCCAGCATCCACTACGGACTACGAGAAATAGAATTACCGGTGAGTAAATTCTTATTTTTTTTCACTGCAATTATGTGGAGTTATAAACAGTATCCAGACATTATTAAACTATTAGTTTAAATCTAATATACACCATTGGTTTAAATTTAATATACATAACTGATCCCACCCCCAGCGCACACTGCTCCACTTGCTCTGTGCAGTCCCATAGTAGGAGACGGGCGGGATGACATTTGGGGGTAGTGCTGACAAGATGCGGAGGGCTAGAGAAGTAGGGGTGGGCCCACATCTTCATCCTCTATCCTGCCAACTCTGACCTTCTCCCCAGTTTCTGGAGATGATGTCATGGCCCTAATCTGGTTCCTCTCCCTTCCACCTGTCCCCTTGATTCTGCACATTCCCCAATCCCCTCTGTACCCTCTCTGACACTGCCGGCTCTGTTCTTGCCCACCCCCCACACCTTCAACCATTCTCTCTCATTAGGCTGTGCCTCCTCTGCATTCAAGCATGCCCTTGCCTCTCCCATTACTATAAACCCACCCTTGACCATGATGCTCTCTCCAATTACCATCCCTATTCTCTCTCTTCCATTTTGCGTCCAAGCTCCTCTAGCGAATTGTCTACAACCGCATCACCACCTTCCTTCAGAAACGGACCCTGGGCGGACAGTTGCCAATAATATGTCAAAGCATTGAAGTCTTATGTTTCATTTTCGCCATGTATATATTTGTGTGACGTTAGTATGTTCTCCCTGTGTTTGCAGGATTGACAGTCAGGGACCATTTGGGAGAGGTAATGGGGAATAGCGGCAAAAACGCAGGTGTGCCGCAACCGTTTGCGGGGTGAGTCTCAGGGTGCAACTGTACAGCAAACATGGCGCCAGCGTCTAATTTCCGGCAGCAATCAACCATAGGGTTATTCAGATGGCCGATAAGGTAAAGCATCTGTGACCTACGCTTCTTCTTTGTATGCAGCTACTTGAATGTGTGATGCCGCATGTGGGCGCGTCAATACAATTCCCGCCGTCGGAGATATTTCCATATTTTTTCACAGTAGCTGCATACGAAGACATACATCACTGAATCAGACCCTTTATTAACAATGGGGGCCCAACCCTGTTACATTCCTTGATGTGAAGCGGAGATTGATTGATTGACTAATTGATTGATTGATTGATTGATTGATTGATGGATGGCTTTTATACACAGACTTCTATAAGAAACCTGCAGTGTGGAACAATCATCTCGCTAGAGATTACGTAAGTGTTATAAAAGGGATACTGAAAGGTCAGTTTATGCAACTTAAGACAATTGCATCAGATAATGCTAAGTACTTAACTACTGCTGACACATTAGCATAGCATTTCATTAAGAAAGGGAACAGTCAGTCCCGCATTGATTTCACTAAGAAGTGAAATGTTTCCTTGTTTGACATGTACAGTAACTGCAGTTCAGTTATTACTCCAGAAAACATACTGGAACTTGCTAGAATAGGTTTCAATGTTACAATCGGAGACTTCATTTATCCATGTGATCTGCATAACTATGTTTATATTCAGTATAATATCCCGGATGTCAGTATCCCGCCAGAATACCGTCAGCGAACGCAGCAAGACACTTTGGGCCAAATGGCCAGCGGTTTCTATTCTCCCTCGGGTGGTGGTGTGGACCCACCACCCGAGTGGGAATACAGGGGAGCGGTCGGTATTCCAACTGCCGGCATTTTACCTGCTGTCGGGATTCCGGCTTCGGGATCCTGAACTCGGGATCCCGACAGCCAGAAAATTAACTAAATCCCCTATGTTCCACTGTGTGCTGTTTTATAGGTTGAAAATCACAAATATACAAACCAAGGCATGTAGGTATGCTGAAATTATATTACTTGTCTTTTAATTACTGTATGGTTCCTGTCAATGTGCATATTCAGCAATATAAGACCACCATAACAGTTTTCCCCGATAAGGTACATAAGAATAAAGCAATGCTGTGCTAATGGTATGCGTTCGACATCCTGGCATGTGACGGACGCCGGATTCCCGTCACCACTCAGGAGACCGGAACACCGACAACCAACATCCCAAAGGTAAGTATTGGGGGATGGGTTAGGTCCGGGTGGGGGAGGGTTAGGCCCTAGGGGGGGTTATGGCATACTTGCTAATATTCTGGCTGCCCCATGCGGGAGGGGACAGCCAAGTTGACACAGGGAGGGGTGTGGCGCAGCATCAGGGAGCGTGGTGAAGGTGAACGACTTGGCATAGGGGCAGTACCAGCCAATCAGCCTCTAACTGCCATGTCACAGGCTGTGTTTGAAAATGACAGTTAGGAGCTGATTAGCTGGTACTTTAACTCCGTCCACTTTATCTCCATCCAAGGCTTAGTAAATAGACCCCATAGTCTGTTAGTAAATGTATGTTTTAGCTCCTGAAACAAATTGATTAAAATCTACCTTTAGCAAATTTACCCCAACGTGTGTGCCTCAGTTGTACATTGATGTGACTGTACAGAAATGCAATTGTTCACCTAGAAACCCCAAAAAATTGACGTCTGTGCTTAGCTTTAAACAGAGACTTTATTCATGCATTTTTATCGCCAGGGGGTCTATATATTACTTGTCACGCTTTTAGCTGATAAATAACAATGACATGTGCATTGTTTTGCTCTGATTATTGGAGCGATATAACAATGTTTGCCTGTTGATGCAGTGCTGCTGAAAGAGACCGTCTTACCCAGGGGCAGTTTTAGAGAGGAGAGGGCCCGTGTGCAGTCTCTGTGCAGAGCAGTAAAATCTGGCTTTGTGCCAGAGTCTACTGTGCATGTGCAGGTCTCCGGGAACATGACGTCTGCGCCTCATTCCAGGAGACATCTCTATTGTGCATGCGCAAATCATCGGGGAAATGGTTGTCATAACATTCCGCCGGTGTGCCCCATGTGCACTGCATACCTACCACACACCATAGATACGTCAATGTTCTCAGTAAATGCACTTCCCCAGTGTGATACCTTTCTGTAAAATACTTCACTTTCCAGATCCCTGCAGCCTCCGCAGAGAGATCCAAAGGTCCCTCAACAGTGATACTGTAACCTGATGGCGATGCTCTTGCACGTTTAGAGTTGCAGACGGCTACCCGCCATGTTTAGGCTTGCAGCGGCTGTGTGTAACATCACACAGCCGCCGCGGCCCGCCCCAGAAACGGTATGGGCACGCCCAGTGCCGGCTTATGTGATGCACTACTGCATCTGACAGTAAAGCATCTGACAGTAAAGCATAATGTCAGTCTCTGAGATATATGGACATACTTGCCTACTGTTCCAGAATGACCAGGAAACTCACAATTTTGATGAGTCCTTCCAGGCTCTCGGGAAAGTAGGCAAACCTCACGGATCTCCAGGGAAATGGGTGGTTGGTGAAGTGATGACACAATTGCCTAGATCTTATCTTGAGGAATTTTATGATTTCCCGTGTAAGGCATTGTCTATAGGTGACACCAGAGCTGCCATCAGAAATTGTGAAGCCTGGGACTGACTAAATAGGCAGGGCAACTCACGCCTCCCTCCCTCGGAGGCAAAATAGACTGTGGTGCAGCTGCCCGGCTCTGGACCCCTCAGCAGCAGTGACATCATCTAGTTGTAACCATACTGTGTAGGAGCTAGGGGCAGGACCCCCCTAAGTGTCCACAATGGTGGTCCTGGGTTACACTCCTGGATATCCTTACGCAATTGCTGACTTGAAAGAACACACATCTTTTTCCGTAGGTGTGTCTGTGAGTTTATGCCAATGTTAACATCAGCCCATCTCTGGTGTACAGCCGTGCACATGAATGCAGGGAAGGGCAGGAACACCCACTTTGAGCGGCTTCAGTCACAACCGTCGCAAACACTATTGGGACCTGCACCAGCCCCATGTTAGGTGCAGAATCTCCAATAGAGTGTGGCCTCCAATGTATGAGATTAAGCTCCTGACTCCGAACCACTTCTGCAACACACCCGCTATACTCCCTAATATGTTCATAAGAGTGAATAACTCCATACATCTGTATAGCCACCTCCTAGTCACCTTTCCCGGGAATGCCCAATACATTCCGGAGTAAATACAGCCCAACCGGTCCTGCGACACCACAGAATATATCCAACTATGTGCACCTTTTTAGGAATTTAGATGCATGCACAGTCTCAGGAAAAAAAAAAAACTTATTGGAATACTGGCAGTACATCTGACTCAAAATGACCTCCATTCACCATCAATGGTTGGCAATCATCGATGGGTTGATATTAATAGCAAATACGTTTGTCATCAATGAATGTTCACCAATGGTAAACATTGGTGGCGGAGGTCCGATAGGGGATGGCCACCACCGTATTGTTGACCATCAATGGGTAACCCAACAGTGACCATTCCTAAGACAGTGATGCTAATGCAGAGATGGTAGCAAAATGAGCATGGGAAAATCGTGTATCTCCGCCCATATGCAGAATCGTACACATCTTGAGATAAAAAAAAGGCTATTAACACTGTAACCAGTTGTTTTTATGTGCCATACAGTAAGTCCTCAGTAGCTATTGGTAGGTACATGTAACCTAGGCTCACTTACTGGTAGTGCCAGCCCTTAGTAGCAGCAGATGGCTATATTCCTCCCTACTTGTGTGCCACATAAATACACATAGTATTGTAATAACACATTAATGACCGTAAAATGCAAAATACAAAAAAAAAATACAGTACATTTTTAATATCATTTAACTATTGTAAAGTCATAAATCAATGGTCTAAACTATTGTAAAGCCATAAATCGATGGTGTAAAGCACAGTAGGCAGTAAAATGGGTATAAAGTACTCATAAAAACACAGCAAAATGAGCATATTTTCACCCATATACAGAGTTCTACACACTTTCTGCTTGTCCACAGTAGATGTGCCCACTTTACATTAGGAACACTTCACAGACACATATTAATGTGATCCACATTTATGTACTATAAAACATTCATACATTGGACAAATAAGTGCATTTAACAGAAGCAATTTGCAGCTTCAGAAATGACCTCAGAAGACTTTGTGGACATAAATGCTCAGGAAATGCCATTGCTGACCTCTCTACAGCTGTCTTTAAAGATTTCTTATGCAAATTTCCAACCTCAAAGTGGTTTGGTCTGAAGTCTTTATGCAGGCCCACATAGCGGGCTGGTTGCAGTTAACGCTCACCGTCCAAGTGGTTTCCCACCTCAAAACCCCCATAATTTATAGACCTCAGTGAGATCACTATATCAATGATACAGCACTGTTCAGAGACTAATGAGCCTTACAAATGTTCTCCCCATCGCTGAGGACCTGCAACCTAATCCATGAGAAATCTGTTATTCCACAAGTAATGTCAAAGCTTGTCTTGTAGTTTCTAGCACATAATCGGCCTGATTCAGACCTGATCGCTGCTCTGGGTTTTTGCACAGCGGGCGATCAGGCATTAACTGCGCATGCAACGAAATGCACACACGCGTCGGCCAACAACAATGGGCATTGCTGGTCATCAACAGGATGGTGCAAAAATTTCATTTGCAATGGCGTTCGCAAGGTGATTGACAGGAAAAGGCCGTTTGTGGGTGATAACTGACCGTTTACTGGGAGTTTCAGAAAAAACGCAGGCGTTCCCAAGAGTTTTAGGGAGGGTGTCTTACGTCAGCTCTGGCCCCGATCAGCCTGTTCTCATCGCACTGTAGGAGTAAGTCCTGGGCTGCGCAGAGACTGCACACACTGGATTTTTGCAGCTTGGCATACACATGGGATCACACACTTGCACGGCGAATTTACACCTCCCCTTAGGTGGCGACTATCTGAACGCAGGACAGCAAAGTTAGCAGCCCAGCGAACAGGTCTGAATCACCCCCAATGTAGACAAAAATCCTAACATTCTTATGTGTTTATCACTCATATAAGAGCACTGAATAGAAATGGGATATCTTCCTGTCAGCCATTTTGACCCTCGCTTCCATGAGATAGGCTTACAATACTATCTGTTTTAAATCGGAACACTCATGAATTACACAGGTTCTGTGGCTGGCTGACTGCAAGCCTGCAGAGAATGCCCCCCAGCCCAGGCTGCTTCTGTTCAAAAGCCCCTAAAATCGTGGGGTCCTGGGCAGCTGTCCAGTGTGCCTATATGCTAAAATGGCCCTGGTGGAGGCCTGGCTATTTTGTACCCCTACCCACCTCCTGTTCCTAGAAATGTGATCTTTATATTGCAGTAAAATAAAAGAACCATCTACAGTCTACTTCTGATCTTCAGCCTGCAGCAACTAATAACCAGTTCAAAGTTTTCTGCCTACCAGTTAGAGAACCACCACAGTGTAAAATCGGAAGGCATTCAAGTTGCCGGCTGTCGGGATCCTGGTGGTCAGGAGGCCGACGACGGAATCCAGACACCCAGTGAAATACCGGCGGTCGGAATCCCAACTGCCGTCCGGAATTCCCACTCAGGTGGTGGACAACTCGAGGGGGAATAAACCGGGCCCAAAGCGTGGTGAGCATATCAAGCCTGCAAGAGGACACACTGTGCTCGCCTCCGGTATTCTGGCTGTTGGGATCCCGACAGCCAGGATATCATACTCATGGGGGTATGCAATTAGTTCAGATCGTTTCGGAACTAATGAATTCACCCCACATGAGTATTCAATTAGGGCCAATTTCGGCCATTTTGAAGGCTTTTTCGCCAATACCTTTTCACCTTTTTTATTAAGTGAAAAGGCATTGGCGAAAAAAGCCTCAAAATCGTCTAAAATGGGCCGCATTTTCGATGCAAAACAAGTGGATTCGCCGATCCACGTGTTTTCCGCCCCTGCCACATTTTTCACCCAGGCGAAAATCTGGCCCTGCTATTGCATAGGGCGAATCTCCATTTGCACTAAAATAGCAAAAAAGCTCAGTTTTTTCACCTTGACGAAAAAACGGAGGGGATGGGGGGGGGGGAGGGGGGGTGCAGTTAGCTCCATTTTTTTGCCTAGGTGAAAAAACTGAGCTTTTTCGCTATTTTTAGTGCAAATGGAGATTCGCCCTATGCAAAAGCAGGGCCAGATTTTCGCCTTGGCGAAAAATGTGGCAGGGACAGAAAACACGTGGATTGGCGAATCCACTTATTTACCGTCAAACACGCGGGCCATTTTCGCCGATTTTGAAGCATTTGTCGCCAATGCCTTTTCACTTAATAAAAAAGGTGAAAAGGTATTGGCGAGAATGCCTTCAAAGTGGCCAAAAACGGCCCTAATTGAATACTCATGTGGGGCGAATTCATTAGCTCCGAAACGATCGGAACTAATTGCTTACCCCCCTAAATCCTATAAAATGTTATGTATAAAAACACGTTATCATGACCCATCACCCGCTACATGATTGCCCATTATGCAGCTGTTTTGAATGACCCTCAAAATTTCCATTATATTTTAATTAATTTATGCATTTTCCATGTAGACAGTTTCTATTGCACTGAAAATGATCAATTGTTAGAAAAGTATGTGAAATGACCGCACTGTGCAATATCCTGTAAACAATTCCAGTAAGGTTACAACAGCCAAAATACAATCTTCTACTAAATCTACAGCAATCATTAACTTAATTGTATCCAGCCTGACTACATATTATTCTCCTGAATATGTCACGGAATCAATTTAAGTTTTTAACAAATTATAGCAGCAACTGTTCCTGGAAGTCAGCTCGTTTAGTAGTAAAGATGGTACGGCAAGTCAGAACAAATTGGGGTAATAATATAGGCTATACAGTAAATTATACTGTACACTGACCCTGGAAATCACCAGGCAATAAGCAAATCTGTGCAGTGATATTTCAATCTTATTAAGTGGACTGAAATTGGTATGGATGATCTCATTAATTGAAATGCTTCCTATTACCCACAGCGTGACAGGAGATCTTCAGTATTATTGCACTATCTGTAAAATGGTTGTAGATTGTGTGGAAGCAGAATCATTGCAGGGAACTGTTTTGTGGGATAAACCAATATAAGGCCTATGAATTTAGTGGGAGGCCTATGAATTTAGTAGGAAGTAGTGGCACCCGAGGCAGAACTCTGGGAGGCAACGGAGTCATCTGCCGCCGGGCTCCTGTCCTGAAGGGGGGCACCTCTCCTCCCATTCTGTGACACCATTGACTTAAGTTAATTGATAGCTGTCGCTGTTTTTTCAGTGGCAGACTTCCTCACTGGTCCCTGCACCTTAAAAATCACACCCTCTTAATTATACTGAATATACACATTTTACAAGTATCACACCCAGGATTAGAAACCACAACCTATTACACTGGAAGCAGACACCTTACTGATGAAGCTGTTTGCTCCTGTATAGAAAATATGAGAATTCTAACTATATGAAGATACTTCTCTGACAATTACACGTAACTTCATATAGTTAGAATTCTCATGCTTCCTATACAGGAGCAAATAACTCCATCAGTAAAGTGTCTGCTGTTAGTGTAACAGGTCATGGGTTCTAATCCTGGGTATGACTGCTAAGAAATGTGTGATTTAAAATAAAAGACAATTAAATGTATAAATACAGTATATAAATTGTTTTCAGAACACTCCATACACACACACACACACACACACACACACACACACACACACACACACACACATACACGCACACATACATACATATATTTATCTTAATATAGGAAATAGGGGGGCACCAATATTTATCTTGCCTCCGGGCGACTGTGATGAATATACGCCACTGAGTGGCACTGCCAATACTGTGCCTCAAGCCTCATTTATTGAACTAGTTCTCAGTGTTGGACTGGGGGATGAAGGGCCCCGAGGGGAGTGCAGTGGTAAGGACCCATGCTTAGGGGGTGTGGTCAACCATTAGAGAGGACATAGCCGTCAGGCAACAAAGCTACTACAGTGCGTGATCTGTGCCAATATCTATATATATACACACATACACTGGCACATTTTTTTTTTAATACTCACCCATCCGGAGTCCCGCGCTGTTAAAACACAGTGAAACTGGCGCAGCGTACATTTTTATGGCGTTCCGCGCATGCGCAGTGAAGAAATCACTTAGCAAATGGCCGCCGCACCATTTTCCCGGAGTTCTGCGCATGCGCAGTAGATTCTGAGCCCTCTAGTGCTCAAACTCACTGGCAGAGAGGAGGGGGCTTGAACAGAGGAGGCTGCACATGGGCCTCCTCCTCTCTTAAAGTGTACCTGTATGTGTGTGTATATATATATATATATATATATATACACTGCTCAAAAAAATAAAGGGATCACTAAAATAACACATCCTAGATCTGAATGAATGAAATATTCTTATTAAATACTTTGTTCTTTACATAGTTTAATGTGCTGACAACAAAATCACACAAAAATGATCAATGGAAATCAAATTTATTAACCCATGGAGGTCTGGATTTGGAGTCACACTCAAAATTAAAGTGGAAAAACACACTACAGGCTGATCCAACTTTGATGTAATGTCCTTAAAACAAGACAAAATGAGGCTCAGTAGTGTGTGTGGCCACCACATGCCTGTATGACCTCCCTACAATGCCTGGGCATGCTCCTGATGAGGTGGCGGATGGTCTCCTGAGAGATCTCCTCCCAGACCTGGACTAAAGCATCCGCCAACTCCTGGACAGTCTGTGGTGCAACGTGGCGTTGGTGGATGGAGCGAGACATGATGTCCCTGATGTGCTCAATTGGATTCAGGTCTGGGGAAAGGGCGGGCCAGTCCATAGCATCAATGCCTTCGTCTTGCAGGAACTGCTGACACACTCCAGCCACATGAGGTCTAGCATTGTCTTGCATTAGGAGGAACCCAGGGCCAACCGCACCAGCATATGGTCTCATAAGGGGTCTGAGGATCTCATCTCGGTACCTAATGGCAGTCAGGCTACCTCTGGCGAGCACAAGGAGGGCTGTGCGGCCCCCCAAAGAAATGCCACCCCACACCATTACTGACCCACTGCCAAACTGGTCATGCTGGAGGATGTTGCAGGCAGCAGAACGTTCTCCTTGGCGTCTCTAGACTCTGTCACGCCTGTCACATGTGCTCAGTGAGAACCTGCTTTCATTTGTGGCTTGCTGGAGGTAATTTTGCAGGGCTCTGGCAGTGCTCCTCCTGTTCCTCCTTGCACAAAGGCGGAGGTAGCGGTCCTGCTGCTGGGTTGTTGCCCTCCTACGGCCTCCTCCATGTCTCCTGATGTACTGGCCTGTCTCCTGGTAGCGCCTCCATGCTGTGGACACTACGCTGACAGACACAGCAAACCTTCTTGCCACAGCTCGCATTGATGTGCCATCCTGGATGAGCTACACTACCTGAGCCACTTGTGTGGGTTGTAGGGAGGTCATACAGGCACGTGGAGGCCACACAAATTACTGAGCCTCATTTTGACTTGTTTTAAGGACATCACATCAAAGTTGGATCAGCCTGTAGTGTGTTTTTCCACTTTAATTTTGAGTGTGACTCCAAATCCAGACCTCCATGGGTTAATAAATTTGATTTCCATTGATAATTTTTGTGTGATTTTGTTGTCAGCACATTCAACTATGTAAAGAATAAAGTATTTAATAAGAATATTTCATTCATTCAGCTCTAGGATGTGTTATTTCAGTGTTCCCTTTATTTTTTTGAGCAGTATATATATATATATATATATATATATATATATATATATATATTACAACCTATAGTTCATACAGTATAATTTACATACTATGGGCTGAATTTAGTTAGCAGCGAAACTGCGGTCATTTAAGTCGATCGCTATTTTCACTATTTTTATGCAGCAAAAATGGGCTTTTCGCAGGTAAGCGCACTCCCTATTCAATTGCAAAATTGCAAAAATAGGATTACTGCAAAAATTCATGCCAGCAATGAGAACTGAAGGGGAAAATGGGAAAGTCTGCCTGTACCAAAAAAAAAAAAAGAAGCAAAACTAACATACGATAACAGTATAGAAGTTTATCATTGGTCATAATAAAAGTATTTGGGGCATTTAAATTGGGTCAAATGATACCCCTTTCACACCGCACAAATAACCCGGTATCGACCTGGCATATTGCCGGGTCGACACGGGTCAGTGTGTGGTGTGAAAGCGCCATGGTCGAAATCCCGAGTCGCCTGACCCGGTAATTCAACCTGGGAATAAAGCAGTGTTATTCCCGGTGGAATACAGGGTCAGTGGCAGCGTAAACAGGTTCCCGGGTCAACGCGACCCAGGACAGGTTTACTACAATAGGGAGAGGCGGCTCGGAGATGAGCTCATCTCCCAGCGCTACCTCCCCCCCCCCCCCCCCCGCCGCCGCTATGGCAACCAGCCCGGCATATTGCCGGGTCGGTTAGCCTCCTGTTAGGGTCCAATGCTGGATCCCACCTGGGAAGGACCCGTTTCTAATTCCCGGGTGGGATCCGGCATTGGCGGTGTGAAAGGGGTATAACTGATATATGCATTTAAAAAAAAAAGTGAAAACATTATAGAAAGCAGTACTTTTTCAGCAAAATAAGTGCTACAATTAAATTTAGGGTACATAAAAATGGGTATAAGTATATATTTAGGTCATTTTAAGGGACTTTAATAAAAAAAGTGGAAACAGACCGATTACTCCCACCTGCTAGTCTAAAAACGCTTGTCCCACTCATGAAGCACCCCAATATACCTGTCCCTTACCTTGTACCCCAATGTCCATCTTTTTGCACTTCTTCACCCCAACAATAACATATCTTTAGTAGCTAATTAAAAATAATTAAATACTAATTAGTCATTCAGGGGGTATCTCAGAGGTTCTGAACCAAATCCCAACATTTTAACTTAAAATAGGGATTTTCCCCAAGTTTATCACCTGCTCAGAGGTGGAAAATTTAAATTTGCGGTAAAATTACAGCGAATCCGTTTTTGCAGATAATTGAATAGATGCTTTTCGCGATTTTCTGTGATTGAATTCGGCCCTATGCACTGTAGTGAATACACCACAGTCCTGGGAATGGAGCATACGTATTATAATGGGATTCGGTCTCTAGGTCGACAGTAACTAGGTCGACACTATCTAGGTTGACCACTATTGGTTGACAGTAACCGTCTGCCCGTGGCTCTCCCCCGTCCCTCCTGTCTCACAGCCGCCGCTCCATCCCCCGTCACAGCCGCCGCTCCGTCCCCCGTCACAGCCGCCGCTCTGTCCCCCGTCACAGCCGCCGCTCCGTCCCGCTCCCCGTCTCCCCCTCTCTCACAGCCGCCGCTCACGGCAGCGTCCACCCGGCTCCAGCAAGCGAGGTCTCGCTTGCTGGAGCCGAGTGGATACTGCTGTAAGCGGCGGCTGTCCTCCAGCGCTGCTCACCCCGTCCCCGCCTCGGCTCTCCCCCTCTCCTGCTCTAATCCCTCATCTCAGTCCAACATTTTTTTATGTCGGACTGAGATGGTCGAAAAGGGGGCCAAAACCTGTCGGTTTTGGCCTCGTTTTCGACACAAGCACGTGGATCGGCAGCTATTCCGCCGATCCACGTGCTTTTCGACTAGTCGAATTCATCGACTTGTCGAAAAATTTGGGGATATATTGAATAGGTCGAATCACAATTTTACCTTAAAAAGTCGAAAACTGCCGTCTTTTCGACAGACGTCAGTTTTCGACTTCAATTGAATATACCCCTATGCCTTCAATTTTGTTTGTTATCTCAGATATTAAAAAAAAGTATTATTCTATTTGTTATGTCAGTAATATGTCAGTGCTAAACATCCGTGAATTAAAAAATAAAGCCTTTTCTCTCCATCGTAAGATTATTACAGAAAATGCTTTGCAACAAAAACAAGTCAACAGCTGCTTTACAAATGTACATAAGACTGAATGTGTAATAGGGGTCAGGTGAAACATCATACTGTGTATCCAACGGTAACCACTAAACAATCGCCATCAGGTAATTCTAGATGTTCAATACAAGCTACCTGATTAGTTGCCAACAGGTCAAGAAAAGACTTTGATACATATAAAGCATTTCTCACGCATCATTCTACTGTAAAACTGTATGAGGTAGGGAGAACTTTCCCTGTTGGATATAATTTAGATGTTCTTAAATGTTCTGGTTTAAGATGGATGCCTATTATGAGTGACTTATTTCTATGATGCCGTTGTCTGAGCAGGGCCAAATAAAAGCTCTTGGTCTGTAGATTTGCAGAATTATATTGGCTTTGTAATCGGTTGCTTCGTTTTGGAGTTATGTAGCAAAATGTCCGCCTGCCATTTACAATGCATCACCATTGTGCTCTGGAAAATGTGACAGTTGGTGAACTCTCCCTGTGCACCTGCCTGGTGCCCTGGAACACGTGACCTGCTGGGTGGTCTGTAAACTGTGACAGTTATTTGCAGCCACCCACTAAGCATTTTTGACTCCTAAAGGGGTGAAAAAAGCGGTAAAATGTTTCACCTAGCAAATCTTTGCCTGTTTGTAAAAATAAGAATTTACTTACCGATAATTCTATTTCTCGTAGTCCGTAGTGGATGCTGGGGACTCCGTAAGGACCATGGGGAATAGCGGCTCCGCAGGAGACAGGGCACAAAAGTAAAAGCTTTAGGATCAGGTGGTGTGCACTGGCTCCTCCCCCTATGACCCTCCTCCAAGCCTCAGTTAGGATACTGTGCTCGGACGAGCGTATACAATAAGGAAGGATTTTGAATCCCGGGTAAGACTCATACCAGCCACACCAATCACACTGTACAATCTGTGATCTGAACCCAGTTAACAGCATGATAACAGCGGAGCCTCTGAAAAGATGGCTCACAACAATAATAACCCGATTTTTGTAACAATAACTAAGTACAAGTATTGCAGACAATCCGCACTTGGGATGGGCGCCCAGCATCCACTACGGACTACGAGAAATAGAATTATCGGTAAGTAAATTCTTATTTTCTCTGACGTCCTAAGTGGATGCTGGGAACTCCGTAAGGACCATGGGGATTATACCAAAGCTCCCAAACGGGCGGGAGAGTGCGGATGACTCTGCAGCACCGAATGAGAGAACTCCAGGTCCTCCTCAGCCAGGGTATCAAATTTGTAGAATTTTTCAAACGTGTTTGCCCCTGACCAAGTAGCAGCTCGGCAAAGTTGTAAAGCCGAGACCCCTCGGGCAGCCGCCCAAGATGAGCCCACCTTCCTTGTGGAATGGGCATTTACATATTTTGGCTGTGGCAGGCCTGCCACAGAATGTGCAAGCTGAATTGTACTACACATCCAACTAGCAATCGTCTGCTTAGAAGCAAGAGCACCCAGTTTGTTGGGTGCATACAGGATAACAGCAAGTCAGTTTTCCTGACTCCAGCCGTCCTGGAAATCTATATTTTCAGGGCCCTGACAACATCTAGCAACTTGGAGTCCTCCAAGTCCCTAGTAGCCGCAGGTACCACAATAAGCTGGTTCAGGTGAAACGCTGACACCACCTTAGGGAGAAACTGGGGACGAGTCCGCAGCTCTGCCCTGTCCGAATGGACAATCAGATATGGGCTTTTGTGAGACAAAGCCGCCAATTCTGACACTCGCCTGGCCGAGGCCAGGGCCAACAGCATGGTCACTTTCCATGTGAGATATTTCAAATCCACAGATTTGAGCGGTTTAAACCAATGTGATTTGAGGAATCCCAGAACTACGTTGAGATCCCACAGTGCCACTGGAGGCACAAAAGGGGGTTGTATATGCAGTACTCCCTTGACAAACTTCTGGACTTCAGGAACTGAAGCCAATTCTTTCTGGAAGAAAATCGACAGGGCCGAAATTTGAACCTTAATGGACCCCAATTTGAGGCCCAAAGACACTCCTGTTTGTAGGAAATGCAGGAATCGACCGAGTTGAAATTCCTCCGTGGGGGCCTTCCTGGCCTCACACCATGCAACATATTTTCGCCAAATCCGGTGATAATGTTGTGCGGTCACCTCCTTCCTGGCTCTGACCAGGGTAGGGATGACCTCTTCCGGAATGCCTTTTTCCCTTAGGATCCGGCGTTCAACCGCCATGCCGTCAAACGCAGCCGCGGTAAGTCTTGGAACAGACATGATCCTTGCTGAAGCAAGTCCCTTCTTAGTATCTCTTGAAGTTCCGGGTACCAAGTCCTTCTTGGCCAATCCGGAGCCACGAGTATAGTTCTTACTCCTCTCCGTCTTATAATTCTCAGTACCTTGGGTATGAGAGGCAGAGGAGGGAACACATACACCGACTGGTACACCCACGGTGTTACCAGAGCATCCCAGCTATTGCCTGAGGGTCTCTTGACCTGGCGCAATACCTGTCCAGTTTTTTGTTCATACGGGACGCCATCATGTCCACCTTTGGTCTTTCCCAACGGTTCACAATCATGTGGAAGACTTCCAGATGAAGTCCCCACTCTCCCGGGTGGAGGTCGTTCCTGCTGAGGAAGTCTGCTTCCCAGTTGTCCACTCCCGGAATGAACACCGCTGACAGTGTTATCACATGATTTTTCGCCCAGCGAAGAATCCTTGCTGCCATTGCCCTCCTGCTTCTTGTGCCGCCCTGTCTGTTTACGTGGGCGACTGCCGTGATGTTGTCCGACTGGATCAGCACCGGTTGACTTTGAAGCAGAGGTCTTCCTAGGCTCAGAGCATTGTAAATTGCCCTTAGCTCCAGTATATTTATGTGGAGAGAAGTCTCCAGACTTGACCACACTCCTTGGAAATTTCTTCCCTGTGTGACTGCTCCCCAGCCACTCAGGCTGGCATCCGTGGTCACCAGAACCCAGTCCTGAATGCCGAATGTGCTGCCCTCTAGTAGATGAGCACTCTGCAGCCACCACAGAAGAGACACCCTTGTCCTTGGAGACAGGATTATCCGCTGATGCATCTGAAGATGCGATCCGGACCATTCGTCCAGCAGATCCCACTGAAAAATTCTTGCGTGAAATCTGCCGAATGGAATCGCTTCGTAAGAAGCCACCATTTTTCCCAGGACTCTTGTGCATTGATGCACTGACACTTGGCCTGGTTTTAGGAGGTTTCTGACTAGCTCGGATAACTCCCTGGCTTTCTCCTCCGGGAGAAACACCTTTTTCTGGACTGTGTCCAGAATCATCCCTAGGAACAGCAGACGTGTCGTCGGAATCAGCTGCGATTTTGGAATATTTAGAATCCACCCGTGCTGTCGTAGAACTACTTGAGATAGTGCTACTCCGACCTCCAACTGTTCTCTGGACCTTGCCCTTATCAGAAGATCGTCCAAGTAAGGGATAATTAAGACGCCTTTTCTTTGAAGAAGAATCATCATTTCGGCCATTACCTTGGTAAAGACCCGGGGTGCCGTGGACAATCCAAACGGCAGCGTCTGAAACTGATAGTGACAGTTCTGTACCACGAACCTGAGGTACCCTTGGTGAGAAGGGCAAATTGGGACATGGAGGTAAGCATCCTTGATGTCCAGGGACACCATATAGTCCCCTTCTTCCTGGTTCGCTATCACTGCTCTGAGTGACTCCATCTTGATTTGAACCTTTGTATGTAAGTGTTCAAAGATTTCAGATTTAGAATAGGTCTCACCGAGCCGTCTGGCTTCAGTACCACAAATAGTGTGGAATAATACCCCTTTCCTTGTTGTAGGAGGGGTACTTTGATTATCACCTGCTGGGAATACAGCTTGTGAATTGTTTCCAATACTGCCTCCCTGTCGGAGGGAGACGTTGGTAAAGCAGACTTCAGGAACCTGCGAGGGGGAGACGTCTCGAATTTCCAATCTGTACCCCTGGGATACTACTTGTAGGATCCAGGGGTCCACTTGCGAGTGAGCCCACTGCGCGCTGAAACTCTTGAGACGACCCCCCACCGCACCTGAGTCCGCTTGTACGGCCCCAGCGTCATGCTGAGGACTTGGCAGAAGCGGTGGAGGGCTTCTGTTCCTGGGAAGGGGCTGCCTGCTGCAGTCTTCTTCCCTTTCCTCTACCCCTGGGCAGATATGACTGGCCTTTTGCCCGCTTGCCCTTATGGGGACGAAAGGACTGAGGCTGAAAAGACGGTGTCTTTTTCTGCTGAGATGTGACTTGGGGTAAAAAAGGTGGATTTTCCAGCTGTTGCCGTGGCCACCAGGTCCGATGGACCGACCCCAAATAACTCCTCCCCTTTATACGGCAATACTTCCATGTGCCGTTTGGAATCTGCATCACCTGACCACTGTCGTGTCCATAAACATCTTCTGGCAGATATGGACATCGCACTTACTCTTGATGCCAGAGTGCAAATATCCCTCTGTGCATCTCGCATATATAGAAATGCATCCTTCAAATGCTCTTTAGTCAATAAAATACTGTCCCTGTCAAGGGTATCAATATTTTCAGTCAGGGAATCCGACCAAGCCACCCCAGCGCTGCACATCCAGGCTGAGGCGATCGCTGGTCGCAGTATAACACCAGTATGTGTGTATATACTTTTTAGGATATTTTCCAGCCTCCTATCAGCTGGCTCCTTGAGGGCGGCCGTATCTGGAGACGGTAACGCCACTTGTTTTGATAAGCGTGTGAGCGCCTTATCCACCCTAAGGGGTGTTTCCCAACGCGCCCTAACTTCTGGCGGGAAAGGGTATAACGCCAATAATTTTCTATCGGGGGAAACCCACGCATCATCACACACTTTATTTAATTTATCTGATTCAGGAAAAACTACAGGTAGTTTTTTCACACCCCACATAATACCCTTTTTTGTGGTACTTGTAGTATCAGAAATATGTAACACCTCCTTCATTGCCCTTAACATGTAACGTGTGGCCCTAATGGAAAATACGTTTGTTTCTTCACCGTCGACACTGGAGTCAGTGTCCGTGTCTGTGTCTGTGTCGACCGACTGAGGTAAATGGGCGTTTTAAAGCCCCTGACGGTGTTTGAGATGCCTGGACAGGTACTAATTGGTTTGCCGGCCGTCTCATGTCGTCAACCGACCTTGCAGCGTGTTGACATTATCACGTAATTCCCTAAATAAGCCATCCATTCCGGTGTCGACTCCCTAGAGAGTGACATCACCATTACAGGCAATTGCTCCGCCTCCTCACCAACATCGTCCTCATACATGTCGACACACACGTACCGACACACAGCACACACACAGGGAATGCTCTGATAGAGGACAGGATCCCACTAGCCCTTTGGGGAGACAGAGGGAGAGTTTGCCAGCACACACCAAAACGCTATAATTATACAGGGACAACCTTATATAAGTGTTTTCCCTTATAGCATCTTAATATATAATAATATCGCCAAATAAGTGCCCCCCCTCTCTGTTTTAACCCTGTTTCTGTAGTGCAGTGCAGGGGAGAGCCTGGGAGCCTTCCTAGCAGCGGAGCTGTGTAGGAAAATGGCGCTGTGTGCTGAGGAGAATAGGCCCCGCCCCCTTTTCGGCGGGCTTCTTCTCCCGTTTTTCTGACAACCTGGCAGGGGTTAAATACATCCATATAGCCCCAGAGGCTATATGTGATGTATTTTTAGCCAGCATAGGTACTTTCATTGCTGCCCAGGGCGCCCCCCCCAGCGCCCTGCACCCTCAGTGACCGCGGTGTGAAGTGTGCTGAGAGCAATGGCGCACAGCTGCCGTGCTGTGCGCTACCTTAAGAAGACTGGGAAGTCTTCAGCCGCCGATTTCTGGACCTCTTCTCTCTTCAGCATCTGCAAGGGGGTCGGCGGCGCGGCTCCGGTGACCCATCCAGGCTGTACCTGTGATCGTCCCTCTGGAGCTAGTGTCCAGTAGCCTAAGAAGCCAATCCATCCTGCACGCAGGTGAGTTCACTTCTTCTCCCCTAAGTCCCTCGTTGCAGTGAGCCTGTTGCCAGCAGGACTCACTGTAAAATAAAAAACCTAAGCTAAACTTTTCTAAGCAGCTCTTTAGGAGAGCCACCTAGATTGCACCCTTCTCGGCCGGGCACAAAAACCTAACTGAGGCTTGGAGGAGGGTCATAGGGGGAGGAGCCAGTGCACACCACCTGATCCTAAAGCTTTTACTTTTGTGCCCTGTCTCCTGCGGAGCCGCTATTCCCCATGGTCCTTACGGAGTCCCCAGCATCCACTTAGGACGTCAGAGAAATATAATTACTTACATTTATATAGCACCAAGAAATACTGATGTGCTTTACAACTGGAACCAAATCAGTAGTAGAACAGTAAGATGACCGGACTGGGCAATAACAGGCAAAGAGGTAAGCTTACACTCTATAGGATCCTTGATAATTACAACCACACTTATTAGTAGCACTGAAAGCCAGTGCATGAACTAGCTGTGCCCTGTGACCAGGGTCATCCTAACATAAAGACACATTGGGCAGCTGCCAAGAGGCCCTTAATTCTAGGGGCCACAGAGCAGGGGTGTGTGGTAGTCATACAATCATAGTGGTAAGGCAGCATTCTCTACCTGCTTTCCAGCATGCAGCCAAATGGTGAATGGCTATCAGCATGCTGATTGGTGGATGGCTGAAGCTATCCACCAATTAGAGTGCTGAAGCCATTCACTGTATGGAAGCATGTGGAGAGAAGGCACAGGACAGCAGAAGGGGCATGTTCTAATTTTTTTATTGGTTCCCGTGAATGGCTGTGTAGGGGCCTCAGTGCATTGCTTTGCCCAGGGCCCAGACGGCCCTGCTTATGACAGACCCGCAAATCACTAAGCTAAGCCTTACTACTGCGGAGGCAGCTGAGTATCACTCATTAAAAGTTTCAAACACACATAAGTGACGGTAAAACCTCACCTCTCAGATGGGCTGTGATCCTAGTTGGGATGCTGTTGTTGCCATTCCGAGTAGTGTTGGGATCCTGGCGTCGGTATTTCGACTGCTGGGATCCTGACCGGATCCCTTTGATATAACTGGTTTACTACTTCAACCATACAGATTTTACAAAGTATCTTACAAAACTAAGCACCGATACTATAAATTTTACCGGAATTTTTCCAAAGACTGACGCACGGGCATGCACAGTGAAATGCGGTTGGCGGACAATTAGGCACACTTGGCCAATATTGCTTTTCTAGTTACCATCCCGTCAAAATGACGGAACAACATAGCAGTAACGTCAGCACCGCCGGCTGTGCGTGGCCCAACGGAATAATAATTGAATTGCTCCGCCGGGCGCCATCTAGTGGCCGCCACCTTGCACAACACAGAGGTGAGGAGCAGCGGTAGCCTTTTATTATATAGGATACTGGCATATAGGATTCATTCATAACTTGGGGGGTCATTCTGACCCGTTCGCTCGCTGCTTTTTGTCACAGCCGAGCGAACGGGTCCCTACCGCGCATGCGCCGGTGCCGTAGTGCGCCAGCGCATGCCAGACGGCCAAAGGCCGTAGCAGGGATGCGATCGCCTCTGCCTGATTGACAGGCAGAGGCGGTCGCTGGGCGGGAGGGGGCGGAACGGCGGCGTTTGGGCGGCGTTTCATGGGAACTGTCTGGCCAACGCAGGCGTGGCCGGACCGAACGGGGGGCGGGCCGCAGCGGCTGCGTGACGTGACACGCAGCTGCTGTGGGCCGGGGAGCGATGAGTAGCTCCCGGCCAGCACGCTAAAGCTGCGCTGGCCAGGAGCTACTCTTGAAGTGCAAAGGCAGCGCCGCTGTGTGATGCCTTTGCACTTCTGCGGGGGAGGGCCGGCACTGACTAGCCCTGTGCTGGGCGTCCCCCCGCATGTCAGTGTGATTGATCGTAGCTGTGCTAAATTTAGCACAGCTACGATCAACTTGGAATGACCCCCTTCATTCTCAGTGTCATTTGAAGCGGAGCATTGTTTGGCTATCATTGCTCAGAATATGCTGTTATTATTATATGAGGATACATTTGTAGCTTTATATGTGTTCACCTGATATATTTTATTAACTGTGAAGTATTCTTTTTCTTAAAACCATCTTGTTGGGAATGATTTTATCGTTTTTTTTAATTATAACTTGTTCCATCCAGCGCTGCATTATCTTTATACTACTTTTTAGTCCTTGACTATTTTTGGGCATTTGCAAGTGCTCTGTATGCTAGCAGAGGTTGATTTGTATGCAGATGTAGTTTTCTAATAGTAATCCCATTAAGGTAATATGTTGAGTAGTTATTATTCTCTTCAGATTTTTTTTTAACCACATGTTTTTTTCCCAAGCGTTTTTTCTAGTGTTACAAAATATTCCCACTGCTGCTACAGATGTTTTCTAGCATTATAGCAGGGTACCCTCTACAGGTTTCAAGGTGCATTTCATCCGATCCACAGATCCATTGAGGATAAATGGATTGTGGAAGCCTGCAGTGAGGTTCACACATTCACACAAATGCTGATTATAACAAAAGCATGTAAAAAGAACAAACACACTGATGAAACACCACTGAGTACCCGGCCATAGGGGGTCATTCCGACCTGTTCGCACACAGCGGTTCTTTGCTGCGGTGCAAATGGGTTGGGACTGTGGCTGCGCGGCGCCTGCAATGCGCACGCGTGACGTTGCACGGTGACGGTTGTCGCAGAAAGTGATCGCAGGCGTTCCAAGTAAGGCGTGGTGAGGCGAACGCAGGCGGATCCAGGCGTTTGGAGGGCGGATATCTGACTTCAATCCCGGGACCTTCGTCGCTGGATCCGTCGCACAGGGTAAGTAAGTCTGACCCTGGTATTGTTTTGCAGGAAACTTTTTTAGCATAGCAGGGCTGCACAAGCGATCGCAGCCCTGCTATGCTAAAATACACTCCCCCATAGGCGGCGTCTAGTTGATCGCACGAGCAGCAAAAATAAGATTTTACTTACCGGTAAATCTATTTCTCGTAGTCCGTAGTGGATGCTGGGGACTCCGTAAGGACCATGGGGAATAGACGGGCTCCGCAGGAGACAGGGCACTTTAAGAAAGAATTAGGATACTGGTGTGCACTGAGTCCTCCCTCTATGCCCCTCCTCCAGACCTCAGTTAAGGAAACTGTGCCCGGAAGAGCTGACAGTACAAGGAAAGGATTTTGGAATCCAGGGTAAGACTCATACCAGCCACACCAATCACACCGTATAACTCGTGATAAACTAACCCAGTTAACAGCATGAACAACAACAGAGCATCAGATAACCCTGATGCAACCATAACATAACCCTTATGTAAGCAATAACTATATACAAGTATTGCAGAAGAAGTCCGCACTTGGGACGGGCGCCCAGCATCCACTACGGACTACGAGAAATAGATTTACCGGTAAGTAAAATCTTATTTTCTCTAATGTCCTAGTGGATGCTGGGGACTCCGTAAGGACCATGGGGATTATACCAAAGCTCCCAAACGGGCGGGAGAGTGCGGATGACTCTGCAGCACCGAATGAGCAAACACAAGGTCCTCCTCAGCCAGGGTATCAAACTTGTAGAACTTTGCAAAAGTGTTTGAACCTGACCAAGTAGCCGCTCGGCAAAGCTGTAATGCCGAGACCCCTCGGGCAGCCGCCCAAGAAGAGCCCACCTTCCTTGTGGAATGGGCCTTTACTGATTTTGGAAGCGGCAAACCAGCCGCAGAATGAGCCTGCTGAATCGTGTTACAGATCCATCGAGCAATAGTTTGCTTTGAAGCAGGAGCACCCAGCTTGTTGGATGCATACAGGATAAACAGCGACTCAGTTTTCCTGACTCTAGCCGTTCTGGCTACATAAACTTTCAAAGCCCTGACTACATCTAGTAACTCGGAATCCTCCAAGTCACGAGTAGCCACAGGCACCACAATAGGTTGGTTCATATGAAAAGATGACACCACTTTTGGCAGAAATTGTGGACGAGTCCGCAATTCTGCTCTGTCCATATGGAAAACCAGATAGGGGCTTTTATGTGACAAAGCCGCCAATTCTGACACACGCCTAGCCGAAGCCAAGGCTAATAGCATGACCACCTTCCACGTGAGATATTTTAACTCCACGGTTTTAAGTGGCTCAAACCAGTGTGCATTCCTGGCCTCACACCAAGCAACATATTTTCGCCATATACGGTGATAATGTTTAGCCGTCACGTCCTTCCTAGCCTTTATTAGCGTAGGAATAACCTCATCCGGAATCCCTTTTTCTGCTAGGATCCGGCGTTCAACCGCCATGCCGTCAAACGCAGCCGCGGTAAGTCTTGGAACAGACAGGGCCCCTGCTGCAACAGATCCTGCCTTAGAGGCAGAGGCCATGAGTCCTCTGTGAGCATTTCTTGCAGTTCTGGATACCAAGTCCTTCTTGGCCAATCCTGAACAATGAGTATTGCTCTCACTCCTCTTTTTCTTATGATTCTCAGCACCTTGGGTATGAGAGAAAGAGGAGGAAACACATAAACCGACCGGAACACCCACGGTGTCACCAGTGCGTCTACAGCTATCGCCTGAGGGTCTCTTGACCTGGCGCAATATCTCTGTAGCTTTTTGTTGAGGCGGGATGCCATCATGTCCACCTGTGGCAGTTCCCACCTCCTTGCAATCTGCGTGAAGACTTCCTGATGAAGTCCCCACTCTCCCGGGTGGAGGTCGTGCCTGCTGAGGAAGTCTGCTTCCCAGTTGTCCACTCCCGGAATGAACACTGCTGACAGTGCTCGTACGTGATTCTCCGCCCATCGAAGAATTCTGGTGGCTTCTGCCATCGCCACCCTGCTCCTTGTGCCGCCTTGGCGGTTTACATGAGCCACTGCGGTGATGTTGTCTGATTGAATCAGCACCGATTGGTCGCGAAGCAGGGTCTCCGCTTGACTTAGGGCGTTGTATATGGCCCTTAGTTCCAGGATATTGATGTGAAGGCAAGTCTCCTGACTTGACCACAGACCTTGGAAATTTCTTCCCTGTGTGACTGCCCCCCACCCTCGGAGGCTTGCATCCGTGGTCACCAGGACCCAGTCCTGAATACCGAATCTGCGGCCCTCGAGAAGGTGAGCACTCTGCAGCCACCACAGAAGAGACACCCTGGCCCTGGGGGATAGGGTGATCAACCGATGCATCTGTAGATGCGATCCGGACCACTTGTCCAACAGATCCCACTGAAAGGTCCTCACATGGAACCTGCCGAAGGGAATGGCCTCGTATGACGCCACCATCTTTCCCAGGACTCTCGTGCAGTGATGCACCGACACCTGTTTTGGTTTTAAGAGGTCTCTGACTCTCTGTCTCTCTCCGTCGGGAGAAAAACCTTCTTCTGGTCTGTGTCCAGAATCATGCCCAGGAAGGGCAGACGCGTCGTAGGAATCAGCTGCGACTTTGGAATTTTCAGAATCCAGCCGTGCTGTTGTAACACTTCCCGAGAGCGTGCTACACTGATCAGCAACTGCTCTCTGGACCTCGCCTTTATGAGGAGATCGTCCAAGTATGGGATAATTGTGACTCCTTGCTTTCGCAGGAGCACCATCATTTCTGCCATTACCTTGGTAAATATTCTCGGTGCCGTGGACAGACCAAACGGCAACGTCTGGAATTGGTAATGACAATCCTGTACCACAAATCTGAGGTACTCCTGATGAGGTGGATAAATGGGGACATGAAGGTAAGCATCCTTTATGTCCAGAGACACCATAAAATCCCCTTCCTCCAGGCTTGCGATGACCACTCTGAGCGATTCCATCTTGAACTTGAACCTTTTCAGGTATATGTTCAGGGATTTTAAATTCAATATGGGTCTGACCGAACCGTCCGGTTTCGGTACCACAAACATTGTCGAATAGTAACCCCCTGTTGAAGGAGGGGAACCTTTACCACCACCTGCTGGAGATACAATTTGTGAATTGCAGTTAACACTATTTCTCTCTCTATGGGGGAAGCTGGCAGGGCCGATTTGAGGTAACGGTGAGGGGGCATCACTTCGAATTCCAGCTTGTATCCCTGAGACACAATCTCTATAGCCCAGGGATCCACCTGAGAGTGAACCCACTTGTGGCTGAAATTTCGGAGACGCGCCCCCACCGGGCCTGGCTCCGCCTGTGGAGCCCCAGCGTCAAGCGGTGGATTTAGTGGAAGCCGGGGAGGACTTCTGTTCCTGGGAACTAGCTGTACTGTGCAGCTTCTTTCCTCTACCCCTGCCTCTGGCAAGAAAGGATGCACCTCGGACTTTCTTGCCTCTTTGTGATCGAAAGGACTGCATTTGGTAATACGGTGCTTTCTTAGGTTGTGAGGGAGACCGTCCCCAAACAATTCCTCACCCTTATACGGTAAAACCTCCATGTGCCTTTTTGAGTCGGCATCGCCTGTCCATTGCCGAGTCCACAGGACCCTTCTGGCAGAAATTGACATAGCATTTATTCTAGAGCCCAGTAGGCTAATGTCTCTTTGGGCATCTCTCATATATAGGACAGCGTCTTTTATATGCCCCAGGGTCAGTATTATAGTATCCTTGTCCAAGGTATCAAGTTCCTCAGATAAGGTATCAGTCCATGCTGCTACAGCACTACACATCCAGGCCGACGCAATTGCCGGCCTTAGCAGGGTACCTGAATGTGCATAAATGGATTTCAGGATACCCTCCTGCTTTCTATCTGCAGCATATTTTAGGGTGGCCGTATCCTGTGACGGCAGGGCTACCCTCTTGGATAAGCGTGTTAAAGCTTTGTCCACCCTAGGGGAGGATTCCCAGCGTAACCTGTCCGTTGGCGGGAAAGGATACGCCATAAGCATCCGTTTGGAAATCTGCAGTTTCCTATCTGGAGACTCCCAAGCCTTTTCACATAACTCATTTAATTCATGTGAAGGGGGAAAGGTCACCTCTTGCCTTTTCTCCCCATACATATAAACCCTCTTGTCAGGGACTGGGGTTTCCTCTGTGATGTGTAACACATCTTTCATTGCTATAATCATGTAGCGGATGGCTTTAGCCATTTTAGGCTGTAACTTTGCATCATCGCCATCGACACTGGAGTCAGAATCCGTGTCGATATCTGTGTCAACAATTTGGGATAGTGGGCGCTTCTGAGACCCTGACGGCCTCTGCGCTGTAGGATCAGGCATGGGTTGAGACCCTGACTGTCCCAAGGCTTCAGCTTTATCCAACCTTTTATGCAAGGAATTTACATTATCATTTAAAACCTTCCACATATCCATCCAATCGGGTGTCGGCGCCGTCGGCGGCGACCCCACATTCATTTGTACCCGCTCTGTTTCCACATAGCCTTCCTCGTCAAACATGCCGACACAAGCGTACTGACACACCACACACACAGGGGATGCTCTATTTGAAGACAGTTCCCCCACAAGGCCCTTTGGAGAGACAGAGAGAGAGTATGCCAGCACACACCCCAGCGCTAAATGACCCAGGAATCACACAGTAACTTAGTGTTAACCCAGTACCTGCTGTATATCAGTTTTTGCGCCAAATTTATGTGCCCCCCCTCTCTTTTCACCCTCTTTCTACCGTGTTTCTGCAGGGGAGAGCCTGGGGAGCTTCCTCTCAGCGGAGCTGTGGAGAGAAAATGGCGCTGGTGAGTGCTGAGGAAGAAGCCCCGCCCCCTCAGCGGCGGGCTTCTGTCCCGCGTTTTGTGTGTAAAATAATGGCGGGGGCTCATGCATATATACAGTGCCCAACTGTATATATGCTGCTTTTTGCCATGAGGTACCCAATTGCTGCCCAGGGTGCGCCCCCCCTGCGCCCTGCACCCTACAGTGACCGGAGTGTGTGGGTGTAGTGTGGGAGCAATGGCGCACAGCTGCAGTGCTGTGCGCTACTTCAGATGAAGACTGGAGTCTTCTGCCGCTGATTTCGAAGTCTTCTTGCTTCTCACGCCGGCTTCTGTCTTCTGGCTCTGCGAGGGGGAAGGCGGCGCGGCTCCGGGATCGGACGACCAAGGGTGCGTTCCTGTGTACGATCCCTCTGGAGCTAATGGTGTCCAGTAGCCTAAGAAGCAGGACCTATCTTCTAGTGAGTAGGGCTGCTTTCCTCCCCTCAGTCCCACGTAGCAGAGAGTCTGTTGCCAGCAGATCTCTCTGAAAATAAAAAATCCTAACAAAATACTTTCTTATTAGCAAGCTCAGGAGAGCTCACTAAGGTGCACCCAGCTCGTCCGGGCACAGATTCAAACACTGAGGTCTGGAGGAGGGACATAGAGGGAGGAGCCAGTGCACACCAGTATCCTAATTCTTTCTTAAAGTGCCCTGTCTCCTGCGGAGCCCGTCTATTCCCCATGGTCCTTACGGAGTCCCCAGCATCCACTAGGACGTTAGAGAAAAGTTGCTACGTGCGATCAACTCGGATTGAGGGCCATAATCACTTAGCTGCGGTACTTGTTTTACTTTACCGTCCCAAGTGCTCACAGTCATGAAATATCACAAGTCCAAGGTTACAAGAAGCTACAGTCTAAAATAGCTACATGGTTTATAATTTAAACATGCGTCGGCTGTTGCCCAGCGAATCACCAGTTGCCGTCATGAAATCAATAGCATCCTCAAGCTAATTGAATGGAAGAATAGACTAGTTTTACACCACAGTGATTATTTGTATGCTGTTTTGTGTTTACAGCATTTCACCGAAAGGATGAAATAAGATCCCAGACTGTGGAAGAGTCACCCACAATACAGCCAATACAGCACAACAATCCGTACAGAACCCCGCACTGAATTCATTCAGATTACTCAGCAATCTGATACTGATACATAAACCATTCTCTCGTTCAAACCTCAAGCATTTAAATTAAGGCAAAGGCGTTGCATGTATTAGTGACCGGCATACACTGGATCACATTGCACAGAATGGAGTAAATCAAACTGCTATACGTTAAATGCAGGGAGACTCGGAAAACACCACTGGCTGTGCATTACTGCTGTCTGATCAATGACCTCGCTTGTTCATGGCATGTAGTCTACCTGCAGCAGGTTTTGCTGAGCTATGGTCTATGTGACCACATCTTCATGGCATCAAGTGTGGTGTGGTTATACCTCCTCTGCACTCTCGCCCATAGACAGGCAAGGGCCTGGTTACTTTGTAGCCACCTCTAATGTTGGCGCCGCTGCTTAGAGACATTGCGGCAGATGTACCGAGCCTTGGAGAGTGATAAAGTGGAGAGATAAAGTACCAGCTAATCAGCTCCTGTCATAATTCAAACACAGTCTGTAACATGGCAGTAGGAGCTTAATGGCTGGGACTTTATCTCTCTCCACTTTATCAGGAGACCGCCGATCACAATACCGACGCCTACATCCCGCCCCCTCAACATTACGACAGTTGGCATGCCGACTAACGGGGACTATTCCCAATTGTGGGTGTCCATGACACCCATAGAGTGAGAATAGAACCTGTGGCTTTGTTGCGCTCACTCCCCCCTCTCCCCTCCGCCAGCATTCTAATCCCTAGGATCCCGACGTCTGTATGGTGACCGGCGGTATCCCAAGTGCCTGTCACCCATACCCAACCCTCCCCCAATGTACCAAGCAATCAGCTCCTAACTGCCATGTTACAGGCTGTGTTTGAAAAATGACAATTAGGTGCTGATTGGTTG
Organism: Pseudophryne corroboree; assembly: GCF_028390025.1. Lineage (NCBI taxonomy): Eukaryota > Metazoa > Chordata > Amphibia > Anura > Myobatrachidae > Pseudophryne > Pseudophryne corroboree. Next base: position 751,629,675 of record NC_086448.1, read on the forward strand.
GTAGGTTCTCTCTCCACTTTATCTCTAAGGCCTAGTACATATGCCCCATAATTAGAGACAATAAAGCATACCACCCAACTGTCCCGATTTTCGCGGGACTGTCCCGCTGTCCCACCCGCGGGCCGCAGTGTCCCGGGGTGGGGGGGGAGTTGGGAGGCTCGTGCACTCGCTGCCCTGCTTAGCAGAGCAGCGGTGAATAGACGCTGTGAGCCGCTGGCATGCCCCCTCTCCCTCTGACTCTATTCACTGGAGTCAGAGGGAGAGGGGGCATGCCAGCGGCTCACAGAGCGCTGGGCATGCCCCCTCAGTGATGAAAACGGGGCGTGGCTCGTGATCGCTGGTCCTCCCACGAAGCCACACCCTTTTCTTAGGCCACACCCCTTTTTCGGGAGCACGCGCGTGTGTCTCTCTTTAGAAATATGAAAAGTTGGGAGGTATGATAAAGACAGTTTTAATTATGAGCATCTATGAAGTTCTGATTTGTGATTGGGGATTGAGGGGTCTATTTATTAAGCCTTGGACAGAGAAAAAGTGGATGGTGATAAAGTCCCAGTCAATCAGCTCCTAACTGTCATTTTTCAAACACAGCCTGTGAAATGTCAGTTAAGATTGGATTGGCTGGTACTTTATCTCCATCCAAGGCTTAGTAAATAGACCTTTTAGTTCAGGAGTTGTTGGTCTTTAGTAAGATGCTAACAGGAAGCTGGTCTCATATTTTACAAATTGGCAAGAAATAGGAATCTTTTTCAGTTTTACCAAATAACAGGAGTTGCACAACGATCTCCCAGGAGATTATCCACTGATGACACTACGGGAAGAGTACCAACATAGTTCACGAATGACATCACAATGTACAGAGCTGATAACGCTGTAAAGCTGATAAAGATTACCGTCAGCAAATAAGGCATGAGATTTAAACCATGTGAAATTCAATTACAGCAGCTACTTATCTGTGAGATTTGTGATCAGTCTGTTATATGAGCATCTACATAACACAGAGGGTATAGCAGTGCACTCATGCTAACGCACATTGCTGCTATTGTGAGTTTTTTTAGAAGTGAGATGTTGCCCATAGCAACCAATCAGAATCTAGCTATTATCTTCTAAAAGCAGCTAGATAACTGTTAAGTGGAATCTTATTGGTTGCTATGGACAACATCTCCACGTCTAAAAAACTCACACCTTAATAAATATACCCCACAGTGCTCTGTCTTAGCTTTGTTGCACAGTAACATCTACTTGCTGAAGAAAACACAGTGATACTTCTCAGGCAGTAGCGGATCTTGCTTCGGGCAAGCAGGATTTTTGCCTGGGGCGCCGCCTTCCAGAGGGCGCCGCCATCGTGGCAAGATCCGTTACTGGTGCCGGTGCTGTGCGGTGCGCGATGAAGTCATCGCACACCCGCACTGCATTGTGGGAGCGGCACATAGACGCTAGAGGTCATAATTGACCTCTAGTGTCTATGCGGTGCTATGGGAGAGACGTCATAACGTCTCTCCCATAGATCCGAGGAGCGGCGCCGGCAGACGGAGATGGAGAGCAGCAGCGGTCGGGAAGCAGGAACGGGGATTGAAAGTATTCATTTATTTTTTTTGTAAGCAATGCGACTAGGGGGCACAACTCTACAGGGGGCACAGTACTGGGGGCAATACTACTGGGGGCACAACTGTACAGGGGGCACACTACTGGGGGCAATACTACTAGGGGCACAACTCTACAGGGGGCATAGTACTGGGGGAAATACTACTGAGGGCACAGCTGCAGGGGGCATAACTGACCACGCCCCTTCTCCATAAAGCCACGCCCCTATTTTGTTGTCCTGGGCGCCACAAGTTCTAGATCCGGCCCTATTCTCAGGGCATATTCACGTATTGTATTCTACTCACATGTAGTTCCATATTCAGGGGGTCCATACATGAAGCAGTGAAAAGTGTGGAGAAGTGAGCCAGTGGAGAAGTTGCCTATGGCAACCAATCAGCATTGAAGTAACATTTAGAATTTGCATACTATACAATTGTAAGGTGAGCTGAGTGGTTGCCATGGGCAACTTCTCCACAGACTCAGTTCTCCACGCTTTTCACTGCTTTATGAATAGACCCCTAGGTGGCTACGAGAAACCTTATTTGAAAATGCATGTAGCCATTGGGATTATTGTGTCCTATAACCAATGCAGGGAAATGGCAACATAGCATCGCTAGCGCCATCCCCAGATTGGGCTGCATGTACAGACTACGGGGCAAGTCCCTAACAACCCACGGGAACAAGCATCACTAGCGATGTAGTGGGTACACGCTGGGCGATTTTAAGAATTTGACGTCACTAACGGCAGTTATCGGCAAATTTGTTTACAATGTCGACTAATGTGTACCCAGCTTTAGAGATGCTTGAACTGGGCACAGTTAATTCTGAAACGGTTCGGTGGAAAAATCGACCACATTAGAACATGGCTAATGGCAAAACAGAATGGTTAAATCCGAACAAAAAAACTAAAGTTTCATAATGTTACCATTAGTAAAAAGATTTTGATTAGGTTTTAAAAAAAGAAAAAAAAGAAAAAAGAAAACTAATTTTATCCAGAATGGAGAGTCTAAAGCGCATCTCAAATTCCCAGGGGGCAAATTTACTAATAATAACGGGTACTTTTCAAAGGCGCAGTGTCTTCAGCCGCTGGATTTAAAAGAGCAATAATAATAAATATAAAACAGAGTGTGTTTTGTAATGAAAATTATTGCCCCTTTAATTCAGTGTCTGAAACCCTCATAGACATGGAGGCTTTGAAAAGTACCATTTGTACCACTTTCAGACAGAAATGCAGCGCCGTAACTACGTGAGCCCTGAGGGTGCAACAGCCAGCGGCTTGTAATGAGTCAAATTGACTCATTACAAGCCGCCTCTGCTGTGCTGGTTGCGCCGCTTGGAGAAGCCGGAGGCAGGAGAGAAGAGCAGCAGTGCCAGAGACAGGGGAGGAGGAGGAGGGAGGGGGATTGGAGCCGGAGCAGTGCTATGTAATTGGTAGTGGCGCCGTTGAAGCAGTCCCTCTCCTTCCGCATTGGCTGCCCTGCGCTGCTGTGAATGCTGGGATGTGCTTCGCGCATCCCAGCATTCACAGCGGCGGCGGGCAGCCAATGCGGAAGCAGAGGGACAGCTGCAGCGGCGCCTCTACCAATTACATAGCACTGCTGCGCAGTGCCAGATTAAGGTCCTCATGGGCCTGGAGCTGAAATTTTCATAGGGCCTATTGTGTACTTCCGTAGGGGTTGTGGGGGTGTGACGGCGGCTACTGATATGGGTGCGTGACCAGTGCTGTATTTATATTATATAATTATATACAGTGGTCAAAGTGGAAATTTTGAAGTGGGGGTATGGAAAAGTGAAGGTTGTAATTCGACATGCGCTCCGGAAAAGGGGGCGTGGTCACTCAAAAGGGAGCGCATAGTTTACCACACCGTATACCCCTTATACACCACAATAGTAGGACCCCTTTTCCTATCTAGTACTGGTGCCCCTTTCACATTATACCACACGGAATGAGCCGAAATTCACATTATAGCACACAGAATGAGCCGAAATTCACATTATAGCACACGGTATGAGCTGAAATTCACATTATAGCATACAGAATGAGCCAAAATTCACATTATAGCACACGGTATGAGCCGAAATTCACATTATAGCACACAGAATGAGCCAAAATTCACATTATAGCACACAGAATGAGCCGAAATTCACATTATAGCACACGGTATGAGCCGAAATTCACATTATAGCACACAGAATGAGCCAAAATTCACATTATAGCACATGGTATGAGCCGAAATTCACATCATAGCATATGGAATGAGCCGAAATTCACATTATAGCACATGGTATGACCCGAAATTCACATTATAGCACACAGAATGAGCCGAAATTCACATTATAGCACACAGAATGAGCCGAAAATCATATTATAGCACACAGAATGAGCTGAAATTCACATTATAGCACACTGAGTGAGCTGAAATTCACATTATAGCACACAGAATGAGACAAAATTCATATTATAGCACACGGTATGAGCCGAAATTCACATTATACCACACTGAATGAGCTGAAATTCACATTATAGCATACAGAATGAGCCGAAATTCACATTATAGCACACTGAATGAGCTGAAATTCACATTATAGCACATAGAATGAGCCAAAATTCACATTATGCCACATGGAATGAGACAAAATTCAGGGAGAGTGACAGCAGGGACATAGGGATAGGGAGAGTGACAGAGGGACAGGAAAAGTGACAGAGAGAGGGACAGCAAGGGCATAAGTAGGGACTAGGGAGAGAGAAAGGCAGCGGGGTAAGATTACCTATTTAGCAGCGGTGGTGCTGAGGATGCTGTGGTCTGCGGTGCGGTGGATGAGGAGGCTGTGGGCCTCGGAGATGGTGCATGGATGAGGAGGCTGTGGGAGTTGGCGGAGGTGCAGAGAAGGACTATGGGGTAAATGTATGAAGCAGTGATAAGAGTGGAGAAGTGAGCCAGTGGAGAAGTTGCCCATGGCAACCAATCAGCATTGACGTAACATTTATAATTTGCATACTATAAAATTATACAGAGCAGCTGATTGGTTGCCATGGGCAACTTCTCCACTGGCTCACTTCTCCACTTTTATCACGGCTTCATACATTTACCCATGAGTGTGGCAGAGGAGGCTGAGGGCGGCGGCGGTGCAGCGGAGGAGAAGGCAGAGGTGCAACGGAGGAGGAGGCTGTGGTCGGCGGCCTTTGGTGTGGCACTGCGGCTCCTATGACCGAGGCAATTCTATTTCAAATCTGCCGCGGACCGGCAGCCAATCAGGAGCAGCCACTCCTGATTAGCTGCCGGTCCACGGCAGATTTGAAATAGTAGCGCCGCGGTCAGCTCGATGCGGCGGCGGGGGTCACACACTCTACATATAAAAAATATATATATATTACATTTAAAAAATATGTATATCTAATATATATATATATATATATATATATAGTATGTCAGTGCCTTATTTAGTATTGTTATACAACTTGTTCATATCGTTAAGTGTGTAGGCACCAATGATGAACAATGCGCGGCCCCGTGCGCGTTCATCGTTGGTGCCTGGTGGCTTATACATTCAGGCCAATAAGGACAATATCGTCCAAATTAGCATGCACTGCTATGGAGCCAGGTGACGGGGGGAATGAAGAAACTTCACTGTCCCAGTCACCACCACCCCCGCCACCGGGTCGCTCGTCTGCTGTATCGGCCGTCGGGCACCTCGGCGGCATATCGCCAAATGTGTAGGGCCCTTTAGTTGTTTTTTATTCATGCTGTGGGTGCCGCACTTCTGGCATCATGTGTGTATGTGTATATATATATATATATATATATAAAAAGAGCAGATTTGCCCGGCTCTACCAATATCGGCAAGTATCCCGGGTGCCCTCCGCAGCAGAATAAAGTAGAGATGAGGTAAATGAAGCAGCGGCACTCCGGTTTAAATCAATCAACGAACGTGTATTGTGTCAAAAGCATACATAAAGTGGTCACATAGGGCCAACGTTCCGGGGTCCGCAACCCCTTTGTCAAGGCGTGAACTGTTAACGCCTTGACAAAGGGGTTGCGGACCCCGAAATGTTGGCCCTATGTGACCACTTTATGTATGCTTTTGACACAATACACGTTCGTTGATTGATTTAAACCGGAGTGCAGCTGCTTCATTTACCTCATCTATATATATATATCTATATGGCCCCATCATACGCAAATTTGTTCATGTACAACTATGAGGAAGCGCATATTCACAATGACCCAGAATTTTCAAAATATGTCAAATGTTATTGTCGCTTTATAGACGATCTTTTTTTTTTTTCTTTATTTGGACAGGGGGTAGAGATAAGTTGAACGAATTTGTCACCAGGCTTAACAGTATTGAGGGGTCCATCAGATTCACTTGCAACAGTAGTCCATCCTCTATTGAATTTCTAGATGTTAAGGTGAGCATTATGGAAAGGCGGTTTATGACTAAAATTTATCGTAAAACAACCGATAAAAACACACTGCTACAATTTGACAGCTTCCACCCGCAGCCATTAAAGAGGGGTTTACCCTACTCACAAATGGTGAGGGTGGTTAGAACTACCTCTGATTCTGATAAATTACCTGAAGCCCTAATGAACATGGGGAAGAAATTTCTTGACAGAGGATATGGAAAGAAGGAGGTACACGATGCGATACAAAAATGCTTTCAATTGGATAGGAAAGATCTGCTGGTTCCTAAAGAGAAGGCAGAGGAAGCCGATAGATTGATGCTTTCTAGTACATATTCGATCACATCAGGAGCTATAAGACGGACAATACTCTCTCATTGGCACATTATTCAAAGTGATCCGACTCTGGGACAGGCCTGTAAGAACTTGCCGTTGTTCTGCTATAAAAGGAGCACCAATTTGAGGGATCGACTAGTGTATTCAGACATTAGTCCAAAAGTAATGATTAAAAGTGGATGGCTGCAGTTACATGAAGGAGTGTACAAGTGTACGGGATGTACCAATTGCAGCTTTATGAATACGGGGACCACTTTTATCAACCCTGCCACAGACAAGAAATATCAAATTAAACAACGGATGACATGCGATACCAAATATGTCGTATACGTTATTTGGTGCCCGTGCAAATTGATATATGTGGGTAAAACCCAGAGAATGCTTAAGGAAAGAGTGGCAATGCACCGCAGCTCCATTAAAAAAGCATTGACAAAAATTGACACCAGCACACCGCCAGTAGCTCGTCACTTTGCAGCAGCTAAGCATACGATAAAGGACTTGAAAGTTATGCCTATAGAGCAAGTCCCTCCGGCACGTAGAGGAGGAGATAGGAACAAAGTTCTTTTACAAAAGGAATGCAAATGGATTTATAATCTAGATGCGATGACACCAAGAGGGTTAAATGAAGAACTGTCCTTTACGCCTTTCCTATAGACTCTGATTTATATTGGTCATCTTATTAGTCTGGTGGACTCAGTACATTCATATCCATGTTGCTATAGCCTGGTGATGATTTAATTTATTAATTCACACTTACCTGTAGGGACACAGTCAGCCTGGCCTTATTGGGACAATGTCCATGACCATATTTCATTCTTTTTGTGTTTATTAATTTTTGTTTATGTATTACTTACTAGGTATTTATAGCTTGTGACATATATTTTTGTCATTTGATCCTTTGGACCGATTGACGAAGATGGGATGATTTATGATTCATTTTCACTGGCCACTTCCCACATGCTGTGCTAATTGTTGGTATCCTATGTAGGTGTGTAATATAGCATACATACACAGCTGTTTAGGGATGTTTTTCCCCATGATACCAGAGCGACTACGTCACTTCCGGGTGACGCGTCCCGCTGCCATGGGAATGGTATCTCTACTACAACAGCGATTCGCGTCACTTCCGGGTGACGCGTCCCGCTGCCATGGGAATGGTATCTCTACTACAACAGCGATTCGCGTCACTTCCGGGTGACGCGTCCCGCTGTTAGGTCCCCGCCAACCCCACTGCACGATATTGGTTCCGCACGCCGGAAGTAACCGGCTCTAGATGCATTCGGCCGTTTTAACTGTGCGATTGTGGCGATGGATGAGGCGCGCTCTGTTATAAGATTTATGTGATTTAACGATCCATGCCCCATCAGCTGACATCTTATGTTTAAGTACACACACTTTGTGTGTTTGGTATTTTGTTGCCATGGTGCTGGAGAAGTGGGCAGTACCCTAGTCCGGGATTGGACCATGGGATCACATTACTTGTTTCTTGATTAGAATGAACAGGTGTATGTAATAGTTTTTAATTGTCTCTGTGTATATAAATGTGGTGTTTGGTGATGGTTAGTTATACTGCTGGCTTTCCCTGACGAAGGTGCTGCTGCACCGAAACATCTGTTGGAGTTGCCAACATGCGGGGTTATCAACATGAATTGAACTGCTAAGTATACGATTTGTACTATCATCTGCACGGTGCACTTTAAAATGAGAATTCAGTAAATTGTTTATTGCTACATAAGGTGTGCTGGTTTTTGTGGATCATTGTCACATCGTTTGTATGTTAATATTTGACCGAGCACCCTGCCAAAACGATTGAAGGTGTGTGCGTTCCAAATTTGCATATATAGATAGATATATATAGATATACAGATACTGTATATCATATATATATATATATATATATATATATATATATACATACACACACTGTTTAGGATATATACATGTTATATATATATATATATATATATATAATACTGTATTGTGCAGAGAGTGGCATCATGCAAAGCGCAGCACTACATAGTTCAAGATATATTTATTATGTGTAAATACGGTAGTACAGCCAGGCAGCCCACCCCTTAAAGTGTCGAACATCTCACCGTGATCCTCTTTACTGAGGAGCGACGGCGTCAGACACCAGCCAGGGCTTCCTTCACGGGGCTTGCAGCAGAGAGAGCAGTGCCTGTGCTGTGCTGCGAAACTGGATACTGTGTGCGGCGGCGGGGCGGCGCCTATATGATGTCACACGCCGTGACGTCTGCGGCGCGGAGGAGGCGCCGGGTCTCACTGTAAGAACGCGGCGCAGGGAGGGCTAGGAAAGCCTTTCACTGCGCCGCCATTGTCAATATCTTTATGCCAGTAGGCTGTGGCGGCATTTAAATCATCTTTAAGGCGGCGGCGGAGGTTAGGAGGGGTAAGGCAGCGGGGATGTTGGAATGCTGCTGTAGAAGGAATTTTTTTTTCCTGTCTACAGCAGCATAGAGCAGTGCAGATGCTGTGGGCCTATTTGATGTGTGGGCCTGGAGCTGCAGCTCCATCCGCCCCATTGTTAATCCGGCCCTGCTACTGCGGCTCCAGTCCCCCTCCCTCCTCCTCCTACCCCCCCTGCCCGGGATCTGCCAGCACCGATGAGCCATTCTGTCTGCGGCAATGTGTAAAAAGGGGGAATGGCTGCCGTAATGTGTAAAAAGGGGGACGCTGCCTGCCGTAATGTGTAAAAAGGGGGACGCTGTCTGCCGTAATGTGTAAAAAGGGGGACGCTGTCTGCCGTAATGTGTAAAAAAGGGGACGCTGTCTGCCGTAATGTGTAAAAAGGGGGACGCTGTCTACTGTAATGTGTAAAAAGGGGGACGCTGTCTGCTGTAATGTGTAAAAAGGGGACGCTGTCTGTTGTAATGTGTGAAAAGGGGACGCTGTCTGCCGTAATGTGTGAAAAGGGGACGCTGTCTGCCGTAATGTGTAAAAAGGGGGACGCTGTCTGCCGTAATGTGTAAAAAGGGGGACGCTGTCTGCCGTAATGTGTAAAAAGCGGACGCTGTCTGCCGTAATGTGTAAAAAGGGGGACTGTCTGTCGTAATGTGTAAAAAGGGGGACGCTGTCTGCCGTAATATGTAAAAAGGGGGACGCTATCTGCCGTAATGTGTAAAAGGGAGGCGCAGTCTGCCGTAATGTGTAAAAAGGGGACGCTGTCTGCCGCAATGTGTAAAAAGGGAGACTGTCTGCCGTAATGTGAGAAAGGGGGCTCTACCTAGTGTAGTGGTGCTACTGTGCAGCGTAATTTGAATAATGGAGACTACTGTGCACCGTAGTATGAATTGGTATCGTTTTGTGGCCACGCCCCTTCCCCATGAAGCCACGCCCCTATATATATTTTTCTCTTACGTCCTAGAGGATGCTGGGGACTCCGTAAGGACCATGGGGAATAGACGGGCTCCACAGGAGACATGGGCACTAAAAAGAACTTTAGGTATGGGTGTGCACTGGCTCCTCCCTCTATGCCCCTCCTCCAGACCTCAGTTTAATACTGTGCCCAGAGGAGAGAGGCTCAAAGGGATATAGGCATACTGGGGTCCAGAGCAAACGCTATGGCGATTTCTGCCAGGCGGGCGCTGTGGACCCGACAGTGGTCGGGTGATGCCAACTCAAAACGGCATATGGAGGTTTTGCCGTACAAGGGTGAGGAGTTGTTTGGGGAAGGTCTCGCAGACCTAGTTTCCACAGCTACTGCTGGTAAATCAACTTTTTTACCTTATGTTTCCTCACAGCCTAAGAAAGCGCCACATTATCAGATGCAGTCCTTTCGGCCGCATAAATCCAAGAGAGCTAGGGGATCTTCCTTTCTTGCCAGAGGTAAGGGCAAGGGGAAAAAGCTGCCAGCTACAGCCAGTTCCAAGGAACAGAAGTCCTCCCCGGCTTCTACTAAATCCACCGCATGACGCTGGGGCTCCGCTGGGGAAGTCCGCTCCAGTGGGGGCACGTCTTCATCTTTTCAGCCAAGTCTGGGTTCACTCTCAGGTGGATCCCTGGGCAATAGACATTGTTTCCCAGGGGTACAAGCTGGAATTCGAAGAGGTGCCTCCTCGCCGGTTTCTCAAATCGGCACTGCAGACTTCTTCCCCAGAGAGGGAGGTAGTTTTAGCAGCAATTCAAAAATTGTGTCTCCAACAAGTGGTGGTCAAGGTTCCCCTGCTGCAGCAGGGGATGGGCTATTACTCAACCCTGTTTGTGGTCCCGAAACCAGGCGGTTCGGTCATACCCATTCGAAATTTAAAATCCTTAAACCTATACTTAAAGAGGTTCAAGTTCAAGATGGAGTCGCTCAGGGCGGTCATTGCAAGTCTGGAAGGGGGAGATTATATGGTGTCTCTAGTCATAAAGGATGCATACCTTCATGTCCCCATTTATCAACCTCATCAGGCGCTCCTGAGATTTGTGGTGGAGGATTGTCACTACCAATTTCAGACGTTGCCGTTTGGGCTGTCCACGGCTCCGAGAATTTTTACCAAATTAATGGCGGAGATGATGGCGCTCCTGCGCAAGCAGGGGGTCACAATTATCCCATACTTGGACGATCTCCTGATAAAAGCGAGATCGAGAGAACAGTTGCTGGTCAAAGTATCACTCTCCCTGAGGGTGTTACCACAACACGGTTGGATTCTAAACCTGCCAAAGTCACAGTTAGTTCCAACAACCAGATAGCCTTTCTTAGGCATGATTCTGGACACGGAACAAAGGAGGGTCTTTCTCCCGACGGAAAAGGCCCAGGAACTGCGGGACTTGGTCAGGGACCTGTTGAAGCTAGACAGGGTGTCGGTACATCACTGCACGCGAGTGCTGGGGAAAATGGTGGCGTCTTACGAGGCCATTCCAATCGGCAGGTTCCATGCCAGAACCTTTCAGTGGGACCTTCTGGACAAGTGGTCTGGGTCATATCTACAGATTCATCAGATGATCCGCCTGTCCCCCAGGGCCAGGGTATCTCTCCTGTGGTGGCTGCAGAGTGCTCACCTTCTAGAGTGTCGCAGGTTCGGAATCCAGGACTGGGTTCTGGTGACCACGGACGCGAGTCTCCGAGGATGGGGAGCAGTCACACAGGGAAGAAACTTCCAGGGTCTGTGGTCAAGCCAGGAGGCTTGTCTACACATCAACATTCTGGAATTAAGGGCCATATACAACAGCCTTCGTCAGGCGCAGACCTTACTTCAGGGTCTACTGGTTCTGATTCAGTCAGACAACATCACAGCAGTGGCTCATGTAAACCGCCAAGGCGGCACAAGGAGCAGAGTGGCAATGGCAGAAGCCTCAAAGATTCTTCGATGGGCGGAGAGTCATGTAAGCGCTCTGACAGCAGTCTTCATTCCGGGAGTAGACAACTGGGAAGCAGACTTCCTCAGCAGACACGATCTGCAATCAGGAGAGTGGGAACTTCATCAGGAGGTCTTCGTAGAGATTGCAAGTCAGTGGGGTCTGCCTCAAATAGACATGATGGCTTCACGCCTCAACAAGAAACTTCTGAGATATTGCGCCAGGTCAAGGGACCCTCAGGCGATTGCAGTGGACGCACTGGTGACACCGTGGGTGTTTCAGTCGGTCTATGTGTTCCCTCCTCTTCCTCTCATTTCAAAGATACTGAGAATCATAAGACGAAGAGGGGTTCAGGCGATTCTCATCGTTCCAGATTGGCCTTGAAGGGCCTGGTCTCCGGATCTACAGGAAATGCTCTCAGAAGATCCGTGGCCTCTTCCTCTCAGGGAAGACCTGTTACAACAAGGGCCCTGTCTGTTCCAGGACTTACTGCGACTGCGTTTGACGGCATGGCGGTTGAACGCAGGATCCTAGCAGAGAAGGGCATTCCGGAGCAGGTCATTCCTACTCTGATAAAGGCTAGGAAGGAGGTGACATCGAAACATTATCACCGTTTCTGGAAGAAGTATGTGTCTTGGTGCGAAGCCAAGACTGCTCCTCCGGAAGAGTTCCATCTGGGCCGTTTTCTTCACTTCCTGCAAACAGGAGTGATTTTGGGACTAAAGTTAGGCTCCATTGAGGTTCAGATTTCGGCCTTATCCATTTTCTTTCAAAAGGAATTGGCTTCTCTTCCAGAAGTCCAGAATTTCGTGAAAGGGGTGCTGCATATCCAGCCTCTTTTTGTGCCTCCAGTGGCACCATGGGACCTTAACGTGGTGTTACGGTTCCTTAAGTCTCACTGGTTTGAACCGCTTCAAACAGTTGAGTTGAAGTATCTTACTTGGAAAGTGGTCATATTATTGGCCTTAGCTTCGGCACGGCGAGTGTCAGAGTTGCCGGCTTTGTCTCACAAAAGCCCTTATCTGATTTTCCATGTGGATAGAGCTGGGTTGCGGACTCGTCCCCAATTTTTGCCTAAGGTGGTTTCTTCTTTTCATATGAACCAACCTATTGTGGTGCCTGTGGCTACAAGGTACGTGGAGGATTCAGAGTCCCCAGATGTGGTCAGGGCATTGAAAATGTATGTGGCCAGAACGGCTTGGGTTAGGAAAACAGAGGCTCTATTTATCCTGTATGCAGCCAACAAGGTTGGTGCTCCTGCGTCTAAACAGACTATTGCTCGCTGGATCTGTAACACGATTCAGCAGGCTCATTCTACGGCTGGATTGCCGTTACCGAATACGGTTAAGGCCCATTCCACTAGGAAGGTGGGCTCTGCTTGGGCGGCTGCCCGGGGCGTCTCGGCATTACAACTTTGCCGAGCCACGACTTGGTCGGGTTCAAACACTTTTGCTAAATTCTACAAGTTTGATACCCTGGCCGATTAGGACCTAATGTTTGCTCATTCGGTGCTGCAGAGTCGTCCTCACTATCCCGCCCGTTTTGGAGCTTTGGTATAATCACCATGGTCCTTACAGAGTCCCCAGCATCCTCTAGGACGTAAGAGAAAATAAGATTTTAAACCTACCAGTAAATCTTTTTCTCGTAGTCCGTAGAGGATGCTGGGCGCCCGTCCCTGTGCGGACAACATCCTGCAGGACTTGTATATAGTTGTTGCTTACATAAGGGTTATGTTTCAGTTGGATCAGTTTTGGACTGATACTGGTTTTGTTTCATACTGTTGACTGGTTCGTATATCCCATGTTATACGGTGTGAATCTTGCCCTTGGATTTACAAAATCCTTTCCTCGTACTGTCCGTCTCCTCTGGGCACAGTTTCTCTAATTGAGGTCTGGAGGAGGGGCATAGAGGGAGGAGCCAGTGCACACCCATACCTAAAGTTCTTTTTAGTGCCCATGTCTCCTGTGGAGCCCTTCTATTCCCCATGGTCCTTACGGAGTCCCCAGCATCCTCTACGGACTACGAGAAAAAGATTTACCGGTAGGTTTAAAATCTTATTTTTGCATGCCTACGGTGCGCACTGCCCCTATCTTGTATAGGGGGGCACCAATGCCATTTCTTGCACACAGCGCTAAAATGCCTAGTTACGGCACTGCAGAAATGTACCTAAAACCCGGCTCAAATGCTGGTTGTTTTGCCGGTCCTAGCCGGACTAGTACCAATATTGGGGCTGATTCTGAGTCAGATGCAACTCCAAATGCGAGTGATCCTTG